>NW_027287293.1:0-82605 GCF_022747635.1 Hetaerina americana | reverse complement strand
GGAGTCTTTTTTAAGGGAGATAGCAAACTCGAATGGGTCGCCGAAGCGGTGCAATCTCGCGCCGCAAATCGTATCTACCGGCTGGCGAGTAATGAAGAGCTGGCTTTGAACTCGTGAACGTCGTGGGTAAAGTCCGTCGGTTCTACAGAGAGAAAGAGAGATAATTTTTTTCCCCGTAAACGCTACTAGATATGAGCGCGCGATTCTTCCGTGAAACGGTGTCACTGCGCCTGGGAAGTCAGTAGGGATTGGATTGGCGTGGAATTTGGAAAAATCACCTCTAGCAAGCGAGACACGAATCTGGGGGGAATGCACAGTGAACTCTCTAGTTCCAGAAAGATTAAACCGAAACTTCATCTCGAAAACATACTTGAGCTGCCCAAATTACCGTATTTATTTTTCCTTCACTACCACCTGTTTTTTATCCCAGGACGCGATAAGGTGTATTTATGCATTGATTCATTCACATTTACTAAATGCACTTTCTGAAACCCTGAGGACTCCACAAAAATCATTTAAACTTACATACACATGAGATTGAAGGAAAATTTCGTTACTGGGTCATGGAAGCCCGCCCCGTTTTATGGTTTTGCTGCCAATATAAAATGAATAGCCTTCCAAAATTATAATTTATGCATTAAACAACCAAAGATAAGATTGCTATTCTTGAATTTTTTTAATGACAATATTTTCTTATGCCTTTTAAAGACAATGCATGGGTCTTTTCTAGACTGGTATTTCATGACATCGGTATGCGTGCCATCTTATCGCTAGCGAAAGTAAGTCACAATAATTTTACACTCAATGTTAGCAGTTTTTCGTATGTTTAAAAGATCTAGAAACCCGAGCCATTGATTTGTAACAAATATTCAAACATTAAATTAAAATAATACATTTAAGTTCAACTCATATGCAGTTTTCAATTAAACTGACTAACCATGCTTTCACTTGAGAATTAGAATGTTTTCAAATGAAAGAAGAATACCAGGTATTTTCCACAAAACGTTTTCTTTGGTACAACTAGGCTTCATCATCAGGTACTGCATATCCTCAGGTACTGCCGTATCCTCAGTTACAGGTATACGTTGAAACTAGCTGTACTAAATATAATATTTTGCGGAAAATTCCTAGTTTCCTTCTTTTATTCGGAAATGAATTTCCACGTAGTCAAGCCTGATGCCATCATGTGTATGTTTTCATTTTGTTAATGTTAATTATTTCACTGAGATCCACATTATATAAAAAAGTAATAATTTCCAAATTAAAAAGTCAGAAGATTCGGGGAGTAATAACGGCGTGTCATCAAACACAGACTATTACACCAGCATCTGTTTTACGGTTGCACATATACTTACTTAATGCTAGTAATAACCCCATTCCCTAACACTAATGTCCACATTCACACAAGATGCTCACATGGACGCCTGCAGTTATAGGTTCACCAGCGTCATTACTTCCATTCAAGCTGTATACCGTTTTCTAATTTCGTTCCTCTTATTAATGTTAAACACAATACTCTTTGGCCTAAATGCGCTATCGTTATCACAGTTGATTTTGGACTGATCCAAGTGGAAAATGCTGACAACAGTTGGAATGTGCTTGGGCCCGCTAAAGTAAACTTCCGACCAAAACCGTGTGCCAATAGCTAATTATAAAAAAAGCTGTCACTGATTAATTAACTGCATATCTGCACACATGTAACTTCGAATACTTTTAACAAAGATTTGTCGAAATTGAGAATACACATTCACAGTCTTGGTCATACACGGACTGTGCGCATATCGCAAACGGAGTCGTCGCTTCTATTGTTTTGAAATTCAGCTCTAAACACAATGGACATTACAAATAGCTTAGTAGCCGGCATACCAAGGCGTGACTCACAGCCTGTTCATTCTATAGTTAATGTGTTTTACATCTTATTTGCTAAATAACTAAGTTTTTTACACGGAGCTTAACTGTGTACAAATGAATGCGTGTCATAGCTGACGTCGACAGTGAGGGAAATTTTCACCATTCCATAATGACAGATATATCGTCATCTGTTTTAGTTTATATTTCCTTGGTAGAAAAAACGTGGAGTAATGTCCACAAAAATAAACCATATTTGTTTTGTAATAAAAGGAAATTCATCTGCGTGTGACCTATCGTATACATAGATGTTAACGAAGTCATGCGTTCTATTTTAGAAAGATATATTTCTGGTAATAGCCATTAGGAGTTCCGTGTATCAATATCGGGGCAACGTAATTAAGAGGATCGTTATTTTTTCATTTTTCTCCTTCGGAGGCGTTGCTCATGGGCTTTTTTCAAACGTTAATTCGACTGCTGCCTACATCTACAATCAATACACCATTTGTTTCAGTGCCTCATGGATAAAATTCACCGGTACATCGAATTTCATTAGAACATACACTTTTTTTTAATGCATTGCGAAGATTTTTGTGCAAATGTGACTTAACTATCAAAAGCAATGGACTTTCATAAGATTCCTCTGCATTTTTATACCGAAAAAGGCATTGGTTGTCAAATGTATAACGTTTAACCATAAGTATTCACGCTTTTCTCTAAATGTTGAAACTATATACCGGAGGGAATACATAGCCAAATGATTAATGAAAAATCAATGATAGTAATGGTAGTGTTGGGGGTTTATAGGGTGCGTCGACAGCTACGGTCATTTTGCACCAGGTAATCAATGATGATTTTCATTATGTATAAAAATATTTTTAACGTTATGTTGCTTTAGACAGATCAAGCTTATTTAGTCTTGTACAAGACAGTTCAAGACACTTAAGACAGATCAAGAAATTTAGTCTCGTACAAGACGAGTTCATTGTGCTTGAGACTCAAGTGTATCATTTATCATATTTAGAGTATTTTTAAATTTCACAGAAGCTGTAATTATGGTGTCAAAATTTTCAGAATTCTGTTAGCCATGCTATATGTTTAAAAGTCATTCTTAATCAATGACAGCATACCCTTTTTAATGGATTCATAATGTGATTGAAAACGTCATCTACGCCCTAACTGAATGCTTAGTTCGTCAACTATATCACTGCTATTAAATTACCTACTGTTTTTGTTGGAATTGTGTTAGATGGGTATTCATACAAAAATACTATTTCGTGTCAGTTCATTCAATTCTACCAAAAAAACATAATATATCCTTTTCGTGATACTGTACGAAAATTTTTTCTTGCTAATCTCTACATTTCCACAGTTATTTCTCATTAGAAATATGCAATACAAAGAAAATCAATTTTAAAGATGCTTTTTTACTTTATCTTCATTTTTATGTTAGTACGAGAAATAAATCATTCACCTCACGTGTCACAGTCATCTAAATTTTCCCTAAAATGGCTTAAAGATCACGTTCCATTGCTTATTATTTGCGTATTAATGATAATCAATTTCTACGCTAGGCCATTATAAATACATTTTTTGGAGATTTGACCCTCATTTGCTCTTCCTATTATCCTTAGAGCACCAGCCTCTTACATCTACTGGGCATAAATGAGACCTCGCCAAAATGCTACTATACTTCAAAAATGAATTACGGCCTATTACTTCTAAATGACATAAGAATGGCGAAATACATATGCAAAAAGAAGAAGGCTCCTAAGAATGATGCGATCTAAAAAAAAATCTCGGCACGTTTGCTAATACATTATGTGACATTGAGAACTTGGTTGTATGTCGCGAAAATCCAAATAAACCAGGCGGCGAAGAGTTAATTTTAAGTTAGGATTCAAGCCAAATTTCAAATCGTCCGTATGAATTTCCTCATGATGAAAATTGGAGTTGAGAAAAACTTGTGGATCTTAAAACCAAAAGATGTTAAGTGTAAAGGATTCCGCACTGTCGAAACATGAATTTAGGCATGTGGTCCTGATGATAACCTTTTTTTAAAAATCTTAATCTTAACTAAAAATGTTAAATCATTTCTGTCAGCAAATATCCATAGCCTATAGTCGAGAGAATTTCAAGGAATCACAAAACTAATAATCAAAGAGAGTGTAGAGTGCCCATTGTGTGAGAGCTGCGTTCCATATTTAGCATGCTGTAAATTTCTTAATGTTTCATTACACTATTAGCTGTGGAAGTAAACCGACCATTGACTACTGCTACGCTACTTGATTTCTATGTTATTATCTATGACTACCACGCTACATTATAATAAAAATATGATTAGGTGCTGCGATTATAGCTATATTTCACCAACACGGCGTTGAGCCGATACAGAAATGATTTAACCAATTGCTTTTCTTTCCCTTGAAAGTAATAGCAACCTTGTGTTTTCAGGGCATTAGTATTTACGTTAAGCTGTTCCTATTTAGTGAGACTAAGTGAAGTGAACTGTTTCAGTGCATTCATTAGTTGAATAATTTCTATCACTGACAACTTCCCATCTTTCATTTTATTACATTCTCTCCCACAACTGTCATCCTAGATTATCGATCATAGGATTGGGTCCTAGAAGCCTTCCAATCCTATCTGTACTCTGACAATCTCTTCATCTCTTGCCAAGCACCATTAGCCAACGATGTCAGCCATCGTTTACTTGACACCCAGTGACATTCATTGCCTAATACCTGTTGCCTTGTTTCACTCTTTCGGGAATACGCTTCAGGTTTAAGGTCAATTATAGTGACGTGCTTATTATAGTATCCAGTAAATTAATGTTAATAACCGATTATTAGTAGTATATCTGAATCATAATGAATGCTATACTGTAATTTCTTCAGTATATCTTTATCGTATTTATGTCGTAGTCTGTGAGATGAATCGTTGCGGCCAAATACCAAATGGCAAACTTCCACACTCATACATTCATCTAATTTACTTACCTCTGACAATTCCTTATTCGCGTATTGCAATTAATTTCCCTCAGTCGCTGCCCGAAGACCTCCTGCTTTGAGAATTAAGTAAGTTCAAGTAAATTTTCCACACACTATACCCACTCAAGTTTAAGTGAATTTTCCACACACTATACCCACTCATCATGAATTCGTCAGGTAAGATTATGAGTCCAATCTATATATGTCTCCTCTTATGAAGGTTACTCGATTGTGTCTTATTTTCTTATCTTCTGTGCTTTCAAGTTTCTTACTTCAGCCAACAGGTTATTTTAATTTTTTCACAAAAGGTTCCAGTCTTTTTTATGCATATACATTTTCCAGGTTGGCCATTTCCCTGATCGATAACTAAGTTTCAAAATAATGTCTATATGCTAACGTGTTCTGTTTCTTCATTCAGCGTGGTGTATATTGCAATAGCATGTGATATATGCAGTGTTTCTCTTATCCCACGTTTACCTCGCTTAACAGATTGGTTAAAGAATAGATTTGCTCCATTTTTTTTCTTCCGGCATTACTTTCGCCTACGTTACTCCTCTGCTGGACTTCTTGGTGTCCTGCCCACGTAAAATAGCTAAATCCAAAATTCTATGATATTCCGCTTAGATTTGGTGGATAAGGAGACATTATCGGTTAAAGCGGTCGTCATTTCGTTCTGATAAAAAATTAAATTCGTTTGCAAATCGCACAACGGGAGCTAACTTGTTGACACAAGGAAACATTTATATAGAAATGAGGAATATCATTTAAGAGGAAAAGCGAAGCTTTCATATATCACCGATCAATCAGTAATAGTTTTACCACCGCGATGTAATGGGGATTAAAATGAAATGTGACAGGGCCACAACCAAGGGTATTACGTCATACTGACGCACACCTTAGTTGCGATTAGAGAGCTTCCTGAAAAGCACCGGTGATTAACACGTTCCCTATCGTGTTCAGTTGATAACTTCCCATTTCAATGCCCCCAATTCCCTCAGCATAGCACGCAATGGTAAATGTATTTAGTAAATGATGTTGCATAACGCGAAATTTGTTAAGGCAGTGCTACCTTAACTACTTTACCAAGGCTTCATCACTGTAAGAGTTTGCAGATTTTATCCATTCTAAATGGACAGTACTGTTAGTTACAGTACAGTTAGCTCTAGTAAGGAAATGAACTTCGTCTACCGGATTTTTTAAGGTTAATAGAGAATTTAAAAGTAAAGTATCGAAGCATTGAGAACAATCCTTTTTTAAGACACTGATTAGCTGAGGTAAGGGCTCCTGTTTTCAAGATGGTTAGTGCTCCAGGATGTTGCCCGCATCTCGTCTTTGAATGCACGAAGCTGAATATATATGTATACATGCATATTGACCTTTACGTACGTTCTTATTTAAAACTTCTTGTCTTTATAATATAAGGGGTTTACGTAAACCATTCCAATAAGTCCCCCTCAGCCGTTTTTACTGTTGCTCCTTCCTTTGCTTCTTCCTTCTTTTTTTCATTCCTTCTCGCTCCTCAGAATACTCTTGTGCATTAGAATATTCCCAATGAGGTTACTTTTTCTTCTAAAAAATTTAAACTCAGTTACGTTTCCCCATTTACCCTAGCGAGGGCTTGCTCTTACAGGTACTTCTTCGATATGTTTAAAAATGTATGCACTTCATACAAGGCATTTACCTCACTATTTCGTATAAAACTTGAATGAAATGCGAATATTTTCAGTATTAATCACCACCGGTATAAATTAATTCACGATAACAGGTCAGTTTATAGTAGTAATTTATTTAGTAGTTGCGGTGAAATCTACAAGAATTAAATCGAGTTTTTAAGTTTCATGAAAGAAATACGCAGATGTATTTAATGCATTAATATTGAGTGTAAAGCTGCAGAATCTGAAAAAAAACGACTGGCCCAATTATAGACTTAGTTTTAGACCACATCCAGCTAAGATTAAAATCAAGACGTTTCACAAATTATGCAGGTTATGCTTGATTCGAGTATGAAATTCTAAAAAGGAAAACGTGGTCAGGTCTGACTCAAAAGAAGACCACTTTCTTGCCGACGGCCGATATCACTTGTATTATTTGGGATACTCAGTCAAGTGGTGAGTTATATTTTTTTTAATGTGGGAGATACACAATATCCCAAATCTGCTTCACTCATGTAGTCAAGTTATTATTTAATGTTCCCTTCGGTGTAAGGAATACTATATTTAAGTGTTCATTACAAGATACGCAAATTGGGATGGGGGCACCACGGACAATTTCGCTATCTGACGTGGAAAGCTAGTACACAATTAGCAGTTTAATTTTTCGGTGCCTCAATCTAGTACACCAGCGAACACATTATCCCGCTTCCCTTTAAGTACATAAGAAGTTCAGCATTAGCGCTGAGGACTGTGCGCTTGGAATTAGATACAATTCACGCAGAAAGACCAATACTAAAACCAATAAAAATCACAGTAATCAGGCAAATGTTTGGTAGGACAGGTGGGTTTGGAGTTCACCTCGTACTAAGCCCTATATGGCGAGTGAAATTCACACATCAGGGTGAAGGGGGACAATACCTTCCCCCGTGTCGCCTGCGGTTTCCCAGGAAGATCCGGTAACCGAAAATCACACAGCATGGCTGTCCAGAAGTATTACTTGGACTTGAACTGGGAACCCCACAGTCCGTTACCGAACGCTGACCCCAGTGGACTCAAACAACTATTACTAGCTAAAATTCGTTTAAAAAATTGAGTTTTATGTTTTCCATGTATGAATAGAGTTCAAAAAAATTAAGGGCTACAGATAATTATTCAGTTAAAGTGTAAACAAGAAATCACGTGCTATAAAATTATGACTCGAATTAAGTTGTGAAATAGAATGAAGCTGCGCCAGTGATTTTTTGTATGCCCTTTAGATTTACACTAATCTCTCCGGTAATAATGATAGTCACATGCTTTTAAGGTATATGTTAAATAAGCTTTCATAATTTCTAGAACATTCTCTGTACCGTTTTGGTTTTGCTTAGCTCGTCTCGGCGATAAAGTTGAACTTGTTCTCGGGTTTGAGAAAACCAGAACCCCTGGCAAGGGGCGAAGCGGTCCTACGCCAAAGGTTCGAGGACAAAAGCGGACACATATTGACTTTAACGCCGCAATCAGGTTTGGGAATGGTGCAATGCAATTATTCGTCGCTTCAATGGCAGTAAATACGCATGTAGAGTGTCGGAAAATGATTTATGGCATCTCTTTTGCTTAATGTGGCAACGGGAGTTCTCACGTGGACCCAAGTTCTCACGTGGCGAAATCTGATGGATTTCAAACTCGATCTCTTAAAATTAGCACGGCTGAATTTCTTTGAAATCGTTTCAACGTGCCATATGCTAACATCGCATTTTAAACATGTGCGGGATTTTGAAACTGTGAAGACACCTCCGGTTGCTATGCCCTCCAATCCTAATAATTATTAATTCCTGGTATTTAAAAAAAATAAATTACTCACTAGATATAACTGAAATTGTTTCTCATAACGATTCCCCGGGACGAGACAAAAGTTCATATTTACCATCTGATGAAGTAAATAAAGTAACAACATTTTGCATTAGGAATTAATCTTCATCAAAATAATAACTTCGGGAATAAATGAAATTGGCACAGTGAAAAATCGCTTTTGAGACAATTTACATAACTTTAACATTTAAAGGAACTTTCCTCAAAGGTACAGAGCAATGGAAATTCTATGGAAAAGCAATTTATCGTTTAAAGGTACACTAATTATACTATTGCCATTTCAATTAGGTCTAGATCATGGATGCAAATATGAATAGGATTAAAAATAAATCTTAGACGCAATGATGAATAGAAAACAATTCATCGCACGAATGAGAAGCTTCAATGAAGTTCTTCGGGACAGAATTCATGTACAATAGAAATTCTGTGGTAAAGTACGTGATTTCTCCCGATTTAATGAATAAACGTATAAAAAACTCCTGTAAAGTGAAATCAGATACCCTAAAGATTTAATAGCCCTATTCTTTCCTTTCCAGCGAGTCTTAATTAAGCCCCAAAAGAGCATATATGGATGCAATACGTATCCGATTGAAATGAATTCGCTTGACTCACAAGCAATTTGTTTTCTTCTCTGCAATTACTTATGAAAGATCAGATTGTCAACAGCAGGTTACGAGCACAAAATTTATTGACCAAATAGAAATAATGCTCAGCGGATTGAATCAAGTCCATCAAATGGTTGACTTCTCCATCAAAATTACTATAACAGAATCATGGGTTAAACTTAGAATAATTCACTATCAGTGGAGTGTAATTTGGCATTTACTGATGCTAGCAGTTATTTTATAATATTTATTTTTCAATTTGGTATTCATATTGCTTTTTTAATTTAGTTGTGAATTGTTTCTAATTGAATTTCTGAATGAATCCTAGTCTTAGATGCTAGAAGTTTCTTTTTGGTGTATATGGCACATTATTTTTGTACTGTGAAGCAAACATATATGTTGTGTTGACTGTATTATTATTATGTTCCATTAAAATTGACTTTATTACACTTTTGGAGTTTTCCTATTTGCTTTAAACATTATATCTTATGGTAACAAATACGCTTGACGTGAATATCCTCGTTGCTGCTGAGAAGATTGAATGAAGTATCATGGAACTTGATATTTAGGCTCCCAACTGAATGAAATGAACAACTAAAAAAATAATCTAGCTAAGTCGGTGGTTCTTTTGTTAAATAATCACATGCTGATGCACCACGAACAATTTATAGGTGCTTAACACTATTCTACAGGAGAACTTTACATTTCATTAGAGGCTACTAATTCAATTGTCCAGTAGAAAGGCCAATCATGAATATTATTCCTAATATCATCAATCGTTATCGTTGTAATATAATTTTACTAGCCAAATAAATATCATTATTTAGCGCTCAAGTGTTACCTCAAACAGCAAAATTTTGGCCGATGCAATGGTACTCATCTTTTTCATCCTGACAGCATGCAAAAGAACAGACCTTCTAACTATTAAAGTTATGAAGATTTTTTATCCTTCCTAGATTATCCCAATGAGATGGATGGTATTTATTACTGGCGAATAGTGATGAAGGTGTCATTGGACGCAGGTTATATTATTGCCACGATGCGAGACTGATCGAAATGTAAGGCACTCGAAGCTGACCGACTGTGCATAAAATGTCGGTAAGTACAGCAAAGTCACAAACTTTAACGTGAATCAGATCGACGGATAAATTGGCATAATTAACAATCTCGTTATTTCGAACTCTCTGTTCGGAATATTCACCCTCACAGATAAAAATTCTTGCATTTGGTAGGAAGGATCCACACTTCATAAAATTGAAACTAACGCACTTGCAAGTGAATTCTTAAATAGATAACGGGTATATTCGCCGTATGTATGTGAATTCTCAGAAATAAAAGAGTTCTCGTTTCTGAAGTTTAGGTAATGAAAAGGAAATGCTGGTTTTTTGGAGGGTTTCGGTATATGAATACACAAAGGTAATGAGTGGCTGCCGACATCAAGGGGGTTTTCCATGGAAAATAATATTAGTGTAAAAAATTTTAATTTGACTCTTTACATAGAAAGGCCTAATTAAAATTGCTATTCACACAGCAAATTCATTAGCAATGCTGACTGTGTAAATGTGAATTTTTTCCCTGTCCTACGCATTTATTTTTCTTCTCTTACCAATTGGGCGATCTCAGTGTCTATCGCATTTTCGTAAATTATATTATAATCTGTAATGTATACTTGACTAAAGACTGCACCCGTTCTTTGTAAAATCAAGTTTTTCTCGCAGTTCGATCACCTTATGCTATAATTTAAAATAATTATTTTTACTATTATTGAAAGAAAAATATCACACAAGACAAAATTATTTTGAGTAATGGTGGAATTTTAAGCGATACATGCGCAAGTGCGAAATCATTCTGTGTCATAAACGTTATGACAGCGATAAATAACCATAACATATTCAAAAAATTATCCAATTAAATCCAAAATTTTTGAATCACAAAAGTCTTGTGGAATCCAGAGTAAGTTAATTTGTAGACGGGAATTGAGGCGTTTAAAATCGTACTTTAGTAATATTATTGGCAATATTGATTAAAATAAGATGAAGGAAAAATTATTTTTCATTGTACATTTTAACATACATTTGGTCTTATGACGTACGTTTCATAGTTCAGCAACAGCACACACGACCTTATCAGTCGTCTGCACCTGAAAATCCGCAATAACAAACTTACGTGATTATCTGTGCAGAAATTACAGGAAACGTAAGATTCGTCACTGACTCACTCTTCAGAAGATAGAGTCATCAGTCTCTTTCAATGTACTGTCGAAGGCGCTGCAGTAAAAGTTAAACTCACTAGTCATAAAGCGCATAAAGAATGAACTAAATCCACGAAACCGACTTTAGTCCAAGCATAACTGAGTTCATTTTCTTTACTTTTTATTGGCAAAGGGATAAACATTCTGAGAACAGAGGAAAAACATTCTGATAGATACAAATCGACTTACGAGACAGTTCTCTTTCTTTCAGTCATCGCTCATACCATAAACACACGTGTACATTTATCCATCAGTCAAATTTTGGATTTTTCATACATTTCGACTGGTATTTTCAAAACTGTGAACATTCTGAAATGGGAAAAAAATTCGCAAACAGCATATCCGCCGTGACGGAAGTTTTATTCCAGCCCTGACCGTCCTTGAGGAATGAGATAGGTTTCCGACCACCAAACAGCTGACGTTTGAGGATCTAGAGACATGTAATCATACCGCTTCGTCAGAGCGGGGCTTCATGACTATGCTCCTGGCGGAAGCAGTGACATGCATAAGTGTATATATTTACTCCAGATGCGCTACTATTTCCATGAACAAGGTTTAAAAACTCATCCTGTTTATTTCACTGCTATTTAAACTCGTTATAATAATGTTTTTATATCTTTATTTATATATAAAATATCATTTATTATGATCATTTGTTGAAGATACCAACAGCTGAACTCATTCATTAGGTAGATAATCTAGAGTCAGTTAGAATTCAAGGGAGTTAAGAAAGAGTGAAGTGAAATCGCCGTTGGTAGGTATATTATGTTCTTATTAATGTAGCACAACAATTTATTTAATGTCCCATGCATGTCAGATTGTTTGAAGTGCTTCATGTATGGAACTTAAAGAGAATGGCATTATTTGGATACCGGCATAAAAAACTGTCGGTATGTTATCCCAGGATCTCTGCTTGAAAATTTACATGATTTACTGCGAAAATTCTGGCACTCCAAACCCTCGGATCCCGGTTAATAAATTTGAATGAACTCTTGCAAGAAAAGACAGAAGGGCTCTCGGAAGAGCAAAGAGCACTCAAGTGGTCAAAATAGAACTTTATATCTTGAAAGGGTGTCTTTGGTTTTTGTGTTTTTTAACAATATCTTCTATTAAAAAATTAATGTATAAATCATCAATATGAATTATATTTATATTTGATGTATGTAGGCTAAGGTGATTTCGGTACCTTTGTTTTCTCGAGTTTGTTTTTTTTTGCGTACATTATGCTCAGTTATCGGCGGACTATTTCGTCGTGCAGTATATATAACGATTCAGATTTATTTTACCTAAGCACTATTCATCTTTAGAAATTTGACCATCGAATGTCTATTTCCAATTCTTCTTTCTCAGAGAGTTCTAAGCGAACCCAGTAAAATTATGTTATATTAATTCAGATGACGTATGGATTTTCAATGGATGTTGTATTTCTAACTCCTCCACCTAAAAAGGGGGAATATATGTTCTGGAATGATGCAATTACAGAGAAATCTTTCCACAAAAGACCAAACTGATAGATTGACTATATGTATAGTAATAATAATAAACAATGACAAACGCCTCTTAAAATATCCTAAGAATGCCTCGCTGAGGAAATTTGAAATTAATTGGGTGAATGAATCGTGAAGAATATGAGTCAGTGCCTTTAAATGCGTATACTATTTGGCAATGATTCGTGCGTAGTGAACCTTTTCAACAGAGGAGATGATTATTAGTACCGTCACTCTCATTCCTTTCATTTAAATTTATCGCAGCCATTAAACATGAGAATAACGACTCATTGATTGTTCTCCCATAAAGGAACATTTACAACCGAGTTTTTGAACCGAACTATGATTTCTCTCTTTTTCATTTCATATTGCAGCGATCCATAGCATCATCTTTGTTCTAGTTCTCTTAATTATCTCTCCATTAAGTTCAGATTTAATGTTCTTTCCCACTACGCATTAATGCATCATAAATGTGTAATGTTGGCTCTCAGTTCTCGTTAAATTAATAGAGTTTAATTGTCATTGTAATTAAAATACCTATATTCCACAATGTAATTAAAATTAAAAGTAGATTTTAACCCTGAATTCCTTTTGTCAAATTGCATATTGAACGATCCTTTTGTTTTAAACGTTTCCATTGGGTAATATAGTAGATAATTACAATAAAAGCTAGCCAGAATACAATGCGCCGAAAGAAACGAAGTGAAAAGACAAACGTGATTATTTTCAGAAAATTCAGAGGTAAGGAAAACGGACGTGCTATGGAAAGAACTACCAAGAGGTAAAATAATGATGACGACAGCACCTAAAAGAAATAAGGCAGAAAACTTATTACTCTAACTTTAACAGATACATGGACCTGGCGTGCATACGTGAAATACGTGCAATTTGAGAAGAAAATGATTAAGTTAATAGATGCGTAGGCTCATACGTAGGGTACAGGGATACAAGAATACGAGATACAAAAAGGGCTTAGCTAAATGAAGGCGAAAAGTTAGTAAGATCAAATAATATGTCCGCAACAATACTCGAGGGTTTACGAAAATTAATGGAAGAATTTATTCGTAAAACTTGTGAGAAATGTATTTACCAACAATACCTTGTCTGAATGCATAAATTCCCAACCATGATAAAATCGTCGAGCTTCAAGTAGAAGTATGTCGTAAATTTAATTGCGTACTTTTAAGATGGCACTACGAATAATAGACTAAAGTGGAAAAGAAGGCAAACGAATACTGCAGATCGCTTTGGAATTGAAATGAGGGGGACGCATGATAATATAGCATCAATGAAAATGTAAACAGATAATATATGATGTAGTCAAAATATATATATTACATCGTCTGTGAATTTAAAATTTAAAGGCACACTTTTTCGGGCAAATTTACGGACACAATGCAGAAAACTAGAATAACATGGAGGAATAAACATCTTATTTAAAACCCGCGTACTGTATTTGGTAACTCAAGACTGCACAAAACTAACTAGCAGAAAGCGGAAAGAGTGATGGGTGAGTTAGTGATAGTTATCAGAGAGTGAGGCCGACATTTTAGTCCATTATCTCTCTGCTTTAATAGATCATACGCAATGAAAATGGCCGAAGAGGCACGTGCTTTCCAGGAGGGGGAAATTAAGTAGGCAGGGAGGAGAATAAGTCTGTTAGATAACAAGCTTTAGATAGTTTCCCAAGTCGGATGCAGTAGGGGTGTTGTACGTGTATCTGCTCAGTCTATTTTGACAGATTCTGAGAGTGACAATTTTTTTAACAAATATTATAGTTACTCGTACTTGCAGCCTGGGTTATATTGAAAAATAAAGTTCCATTGGCGGATCCCGAAAAAAAGGTCAAATTTTGGATTTGGGTAAGTTTTTCTCGATTTCAATCTATGAAAGATCCGGTGAAAATCTTCCATTTTCCGCAGAAGTCTCTTTCACTTAGTTCTTGTAATTAGTGACAAGAATTTATGGTCGACATTATTCGTACGTTCTATTCTTTCAACAATGGGTTGTTTTCATCGCAAAATCCTGAACGAAGTTCCTTTCATTGAAAGACTGCCGAACATCTCGACCGAAAACTCATCGATCAACACCAATTTGGGCTATGATTGGTGAAGACAGAGCTTACTACGAACTAAGCCTTCAGGTTGGCGAAATCTACGCCGAGATAGGAGGGGAAGTCACCTTCCCTGCGTCACCTGCGGTTTCTAGTAACCGGAAAATCGAATCGCTTCGATTTTAGATGCGGTTATCAAAAGGCAACGCCTTGATTTTGAACCGAAGACTCTCCGGTCAACAGCTAAAATGTTCTTCCCGCTAAGCTTCCTCAAAGTTTCAAATCATCAAAGTAAGCACGAAAAAATATCCTTAGAAGAGATTTTCTGATTTTGACACCTAATCGGTTTCAGAAACTAAATCCATTGATCGCAATACTTCTCACCGCTCAGCAGAATAATGGATGACAAATATTGCCGGCTTTTGCCCACCCAGAGAAAACCAGACAGTTATACCCGTCGCCCAAGCCAACCGGTTTATTGAGACAATTCGGGGCCAGTTTTGCACGGCAGAGAGGAGTGCCTGACTATGGCGGCGGGAGGGTTTGCACCGTTGAGAATGCAGCGGGCTGGTCCCGTGGTTCAGGAAGACGGGGATGGGGGTGAAGCGAGGGGAGGGAGGGAGGAAGGGGGAGGGCGTGAGGCGCTGCATCCTGCCCTCTCGGCGCAGCGACGCGATGCGAGTGGAGAATGCATTTCTGCGAGGGCCCGAGTGCGCAGGCGCTGGTTAACGGTCGCTGCTCACTATGACCCTGGCCTCCTTTCCCCTATCCCCGTTCCGCCCATCCCGCTGCAACAAACCTCCAGCGATGCAACCCAGCTTCGAATGAGACCAAGCTCCTAGCCGAATGCATCGCATCCTAAAAAATTTCGCGTGCTATAAAATTGCGAAATCGGAACACAATCTGGAACCTTAATTTTTTTAGCGATAGCGGCAATGCCATATCAAAGATATGAATTATTAAGGTACACTTCAGTCTCGAAAAGAGAGTGTATATCTGTGAAGTTCGGGATTTCCAACAATTTATAAAACTTCCAATTAATTTCATTTCGAGGAACAGTGGACACTTATGGCATTCAGGCATCTGCGTTTCAATATGGCCACTCGGCGAAACATAAATTGCGAAGTTACCGCGACGCACAATTGTTCTTTTACGTAGGACGCCCGAAAAAATAAAAAAAGATTAAATACAGAAGACAAGACACAAAATAGATTCCAGAAAACCAGAATGAAAATTGGCCTAATATATGGTGGATGAAGATTTATAGACAACTATTTAGTGTCCACGATTTATTACTTATCGAAACCTTACGGTTGAATCGATGACATTTGCACTCAAACAAACTTAATTGGCCACCTTAAAAGATCCATATATCTTCTGTTAGAAAAAAATCCCCCGGAGCAGCGGAGATCGTATGTTACATGCAAAAATGTTCTCGGTAGACCTTGGATTACGTAGTGCATTTATTTGCCAAACTAGAACATGCTGATTCATATTTATAAATAACTTTCTTAGCTAATCAGGATAAAACCCTACTATAGCCAACGGCTATCTTTATCACATATTACAAAATTCTGAAAATTAAATGTGCTTGAGTCCACGAAGATCATTCAATTTCAAACCCACAAAATCATAGGTATTTGATAAACGCGTGCCCTCGAATAACTTAAGTTAATTTTCGACGACAAAAGTGTTTTTCAAAAAACTATATCCAGGGTTTTAAAGTCGAGAAAGGGTACTTCCTTAAGATGTAGGAGAACTAGCCAGTTTAGGATTGTTTGAACAACCGTTTGACTAAGATGACACAAGCATGATTCCCTATGTTCTATATATGTCCTATGCACTTAGTTCGTAAAATTTACTCAAACGAGATTAGGCATTACTTTACACCAAAATTCATTTCCAAAGCTACTCACTCCGATAGTACAATCATAAATCTGAACACCTTCTTCCTAAACTTGAAAATGTTGCACATCGGTCCGCATCGAGGGAGTGGGCGAAGAACGCAGTTCATTTGATGCACCGCGAGTAAATAAAATGGCGTCACCGCTTTTGAAGGCTTCCCACGCGTCGAGTGAAAATCGAGCGCAGTTTCTCTTCCTTCGCGGTGATGTGGCAACGCGAGCATCTTCAGTCTTGCTTTTCGCAGCGGGCCAAATTTTCGAAACCAAATCAAGGGAATAAAAGTCGATCTGTGATTTCTGTTGAGCGAAAATGAAAACTTCACAATGAGCAAGTAAAAAACGGTTCATGCAATTCATACATGTGTTACTAATTAAGGATGATATTAACGTTGAAAAAAATAATATATTTACGCTTATTCCCAAAGATGGCGTCCGCTGAAACCATGATGGCTGACAGATAGTGAGTCAATGAATTTCATAGAGCTGCTAACATGAAAGCGGGTTGAACAATCACAATGACTGATCCAAATAAAACTAATGATATTTTTATTTTTCATGACCATAAACATGAACAATGGAACAATTAATAATCTTTTAAAACGGGACCATGTGAGATGTAAGCAGTAACCTATATGATTACCTAATTGTTTCAGATAGGGGAGTAGACAGAAAAACACATGCTATTTCAGTCTTTATTTGTAATATTCAGAAAAATCAGGATGGATTCAATATGATGAAGTATTCAAATATTAAAATTCATACGTCTGTCTTCACATTTCCCCCGAACGTGAAATAACGTAATCACTGCTGCTCCATAATGGAGACAGGAGGTTCAAAAATCCAATATTATATCAAAGTGCAAATGCTCCACACAAATTTACTATTTTTTTTCATCAGAAGTAGAAATGATGAAAAGGTGAAACGAGTTCATTTCTTACGAATTTGGCAACCCTGCACATAAACGGTCACGGTGCAGTTCCCCCACCCCTGCTATCTATACTTCCATCCGTGCAGATCGTGAGAGAATTCCTTGGAGGAACGATGCAATGCACCTTTCGAAGTTTTACCTTGACATACTCTTTACCTGAGATTCATTTTTTTCACTAAAACCGTGACGATAAATATCTTTCCTCTTCTCTATTTAATATCCAACTCACACATTAGCACCACCACGAAATATGCTACTAAATTTGAATACATTTTGGGTGGGAAAAAATACCTTGATGCAGATTCAATGCAAATATCATTTAACGCGGAGGGAACAATTCCACGCCAAATAACACTGCTAAGTGAAATCAATACTAATAAGTTAAAAGAAATATACTAATGAAACAATTTATAGTGAAAATTTTGTTTCACAAGACAACTGCTATTTTACTAGACAACAGTTCAAACTATCCGGAAACAAATTCTTTTAACTATTTATACTTTGATTTCCATGATAGTAACATATTTTCGTTAACCTTTTGTGTCATAAACACCCTTGTCACATTATCCTGCGGTTTCTTGCAGCATAATAGATTTAGATGCGTACCGGGAGCCTTCTTCAACGCATAAGTTCAAGTATTACCTGAAAATTACTTTCGGTACACACCAATTTCGAATCACAACTTGAACTTCAGATAGCACCTATGGTGTAAATAGAGAATCACCTACACACCCACGCTATACGAATGAAACCAACCGAAGAGGACATTGCCTCCTTGGCCAGATGCATTCTTCCGAGCGCTGCAAGTTTCATGTTCGCTGACGTCAAGGGAGCCAGGTGAAAGCTCTCTCAGCCCGAGGAGGGTTACATTTCTTTTCCTCCCCTTAATTTTATTTATCCTGTGGGTGGTGGCAACGCGAATTATCTCCCGGATAGAAATTAAAGTAAAAAGAAAAGGTGCCGATCGAAGAAATGTTGCCCCCCCCCCTAACTTCCCACCTTTTCCAATCCTTATTAATTTCTTGGAACTGCAGTCAACGACCGGGCGACCACATCATGCAAAGGCCAACGAAAATCTTGAACCGGTTGGGACGGTGGGGAAAAAATGCGCATGCACTTCCCCGAGGACACCCGGTGCAATTCGAGAGGGCTATGCGATCGGCCAGAACGTGGCGAAAAGGATTTTCCTTTTTTTGAATTCTCGTGATCAACGCGCAACATCAATATATGAGCTGTGAACCGAAATAACGTCCATAAATACTGCGTACGAGTGTGCATAAATTCAGTATTCGAAATAGAAACAAAAATGATGTCCAGAAATATTTGATGGAGTAAAAACCATTTAGTTGGATCATATATAAACAATTTAGCCAATTATTTACTAATTGCTACTCGTACTCAATAATCCATATTGTATAAGCCGTAAGAAGTGGATTGAAATGACTCCTGTAAAAATTGTAAACATACAAAAAGACAGGCATGTACTTTTAGAATATCCCGTATTGCAATTAACATATAACGAGATAGTAAATGACTACTTGGATACCATTTTTTAGAAAAACAATCCAAACATGGCCGTTTTTTGTGTAAACGGTTCGATACCGTTCAAACAGTCCACATAGGTGCATATTCGGCGCGAATATTTTTCACCAACATGGAAAAAATACTGTAGGGGATTTTTTGAATAGTGACCCTTTCTTTAACGTACTGGAAACATATATTTAACTATTTTCATATGATCTTAACTACTTGGCTAAAGCTATAAAAATAAACGTGGCATTACAGGACCAAAATTTGCGTACAAAAAATTGCTTTAAATAGGATTTTAGGAAGAACTATTTGATTTCCATTCAATAAAGTAGAAAATAGACCATAAAGAGATAAGTTTCCACATGTATTATTTTATGCACATTACCGATACACCTAGAAGTGTTATAGCCTAAATATTTGTAAAAACAAGGAGAAACCTTATAAGGAAATTGATCGAGAAATTCGATAAGGTGACCCCGTGAACTATGCATAATGTCATCTTAAAATAGGAATGAAAAATTAAATTTTTCACAGGTAGACAACTTGAGAAACAGAGATGGTCACTTCGAGTTAGAATATAAAAGATCAAAAATAATAAATAAAATATAAGTAAAAAATAACAATTAAGTATTCTTTAATGGGAGCCTAGCATTGCCATAGCGTTTTATTTTTTTTATTCACTATTATTTAGTTGTATCTCACCTAGCAGTTTCGTTCCGAAAGAAATCAGGACAAAAAGATTTTTGAAAGTTAATGATATTTCATTTTGACTAAAGATCACCTACTTAAAACCATTGAAATTCTATGGAGCCATTTCTTTCAAAAATCAAATAAAATGACTGACTCTTACGTGTCAGTAAGGAATTTTAACGGGGTACGGAATTCTGCAGATGAAAAAATCCGCGTGCCTCGCGGGTTCCATAATATCCGTTTGATTAGCCTCCTCGACCCTATCTTCTCTGGAATTAACATTACATTTCATAACAAGAGCATGAAGAAATTAATACCCGAACTACATGTTTTAAGGAATGTAATGTAATAATTTTTACACTCTAAAATTATCAATGAATTACCTAATGCTGTATATTACTTGAATAATAGATTACTCAGGTCAACACTATATTACTTTTCATTTAAATTCAAATATTTCGAAAACAGCTACATTGGTAATCACCCTGTATTCTCATGACACTCCCCCCATGAAGTCATAAATTCAATACTGTTGACACATTAAATCATCATCGCATTTACGGTACACTCATTTGCCTAGCCTAATATCTAATTCTTTGAATCACTGAGCTCCATTACACTTCGGTCTCAGATTTCACATAATCAGGATACTTCATTTTGGAGGTCGCCTTTTAGAATATTTTTCACATTCCTCACTGTTCACTGAGACTAGTTTTTCTCTTTTTTCTGTAGATAAAAATAACCTCACAGAGAACCATTTCAACAGTATAGCAAAAATGCGCGTTCCCACCGTCATATTTATCGAAAAAGGACAAAAAAAGGATCAAAAGCATTAAACACACATCTAATATCAAGTTACGTAGGATGACACAAGTTACGCAGAATCTGTGCTGGGCACAGCCGGGAGAGACCCCCTTGCAAAGGAGATAAATACATTGGAAAGGGATTTAGTGGTTACTGTTTGAGGGCCTCTGGTTGTTCTTCCAGGGAATGGAAGCCTTAAAAGGAGACTATCGATACGAGTTCGACATGATTCTACTTCGTAAGAAATAAATCAAAAGGAGTCAGCTCTTTCTGCAAGGTTGCGGTTAGTTCCGAATCGGAATTTTGCAAATAATTCAGTATGTACGATTTAAAAATAAATAAAATTGGCTAATTAATTGAGTGAAATCCATCCAGCTAATCAATATTTTACTCAAAACATAATGGTAATATGATTGAATGTATCCATACTCGCACCCATGGCATTTACTTTAAAAACCCAACGGTATTCTTTTTAATATTTTGCGGGAAATCGAGGCAAATTGACCAATGGGTAACAAGAAAAAAGTCCTAATTTAGGAAAGAAAAAAATTCTGTTCCATCTAGACCATGCACGGGTGCCCACCAGAGCAGTTTCTATGGTGAAAATTAATTATTACAATATCTATCGTATTCACCAGATTTGGCGACGAGTGACTTTTATTTATTTTCAAACTTGAAGAAATGGCTCGGAGCAAAACGATTTACGTCGAACGAGGAGGCATCGTAATCGCCAAAACAGATGTCTATTTTGAAGACCTTGCGAATTTCTACTTTTTGGTTGGCTTAAAATGTCGGAGGAACATTGGGAAAACTGTATCAAGATAAAAAGGAGATTAAGTTGAAAAATAAAAAATCAAACCAAAACGATTTGTTTTTATATTTCTTCCTAAGGACTTAGTAAACGACGCACGCATATTTCAAAAATCAGAATCAAAGGTTATTTCAGACTTTATACTTGAGTTTAGCATACGAACAATGCCTTTAGAATCAGTACCTAAAATGTCGAAGGGCATATTTTCATCAAATATGCATTTCTTTATTTCGCAGACCATTGCTTTATTACAAGGAGATAGAAGTACAGAGTTCACGAGATCAATCCATTAAAAGTGAGGCAAATACGATTGCACTAAGGCAATATCATGGGTGCAACGCATTGCACTGCTACTATTGAAATTTCATCACTTCGGTTAGAAAACTTGTTCACTCGTTCTTTCCGTTGCGACAGTTTATGGCTCCAAGAATAGAGTGTCGGTGCTCCCAAATATTTATAAGAACTTTATCAATTTATAATTCATTTCGAAATGAATTTAATCGAAAGTGGGCACCTATTTTTAACTATGCAAGAGTCAGCAGTTTGGTATTATCATCGTTTCTAGATGTTGAATGTATCGTAAAAAGAAAACAGATATGTATTAACATCATTCAAAGTTGAAGGAAAATACATTTAAAAAATTAAACAAAAGCCTAATTCTCACACAAATATCAATCTGATTCCAATAAAAATAAGAGGTCTCTACATGCTCAAATCCCCGAGTCAATTTATATGCGAGCAGATCCAAATGCCATGGCCTCCCCTAAAACGGAGGAAAATATTGCCTGCGGTTAATAGTTGAATCGGACACACCCAAAAGAACTATATTTCTTGATAACTTTAGGATAACGGAAACGCACAGTTATCAGGCATAATAAAAAACACGGATATTAAATCATCAGCGAGCACTAACGCAGACTCCGCAAGAGGGAATGATTTGCAAACATGTGGTCGACGTAAAATTCATCATATTGCCGCTAATGCCGAAAAATAAAAGGAGTTTGGTGTTACATTTTCCTTGGTGGATTTCACCTCGGTCACGTAAAAGACCATCCTGCGTACCAGCACGCCTTCAAAAAATGTCCTCAATGTGTCATACCAAGGGCGCCTGCCTCCAGACCAGAAGATCAACTAGAAAAAAGCTCCTATAGTGGGAATCGAACCGGATATGGAGAGCATGGGTGGCTGACCTTGCGAGGTCACCAAGGCATCCTGTAACATATTATCTCTCATCTCCGTCAAGAGAAACCTTAAATTAGACTACAAAGTGGATGAACGGATTGATGAACAAAGCACAATTATTTGAGAAATGGAATGAGGGTGATCGGTTCGTGAAATACGCATTCGACGGCATGAATGAACTGCACGCTTAAATAGCACTTTTAAGAATGTAACAAAAAAACTGAAAAAGGAAACAAATTTTTTTACGCTAACATAAACTGAAAATATCATATACGCTCTGAAAAGAAGAATTAAAAGAAGAGTATTCATTTGCGCTGGAACTAATTGTCCTTTCTAAGAAGAGGCTTAAAGTTAAAAGGACATTGATTAACGCTCCTATGTCTGAACATATGTCTTCAGGAAATTAGAGTAGTACACACAAATGTTTAATAGGTTACAAGATCCATCCACAACCAAAGTCTACCCGATAAACTACGAATAAAAAAAGAGTTTCATTTTTAGGCAAAACTTTGTGACATATCTCCTGAAAGATAATACATTTATCGAACAATCTCCAGATAATATAGAGGCGATAATAAGAATTTGAATATGAAGTCATTTTTTAATAAAAGGGAAGGAAACGTTTTTAGCAATATGAAAATAAGCATAGCTGTTAGGGCATTGGGAAAAGAATTAAGTTATCAAATTAGCATAGTCTTACACTACCCTCAAAACAGCATCCTTAACCGTAGTGCACGTGCTAAGTAGAGAGATCAATGCAAACCTTGACAAGGAGCGCAGCGATGCATAATTCTTAAGCTTGCTTGTTGAGGATAGAAGACAAGAGAATAAACTGGAGACTTGAGTCATTCGGTCGTGGAGAACCATAAGAAAATAGTACGAACGGTAAGAAAAACAACAAATAAATGGAAGGCGAATCAGCTTCAGACGGAAGTTACTGGGGAGATTCGGCGAAGCCAAGAAAAAAGAATGTGGAATGTTCAGAAGTATTCATATTCAAAGACTGACCAAGGGGACAATATGTAGCGAAGTAGAGGAAGGAAGAGATCAGACAAATTACAGACACATACTAAATTAAGGGAAGCGGGTATTGTGTGGAATTGAAAAATAGTTCATTTTAAGTAAATGGTAGTCAGGTTAAACAATTATTGTAGGCCCTAAGTTTCCTAGAAGATCAATATATTGGACAAGAGTTTCACGGATTCATATAAAGACTGCCTCCGACCGACAGACTTACTTAAAATATAATATTGACAGTCGCCGAAATGGACACAACAGCTACGCTGAACGTTGCCATTCTATCGCCGGAGTTGCGAGCACTTGGGCCGGAATCAAGTCATACTCCATGCGCATGTTCTCCCTCCTTTCCACGAGCACTCCATGAAACCCCCTCAACCACCATCCCCCCCCCCACCGCCCTGTCTGCACGACTTCTCCTCCGCACCCCCACTCCCTCTTTTCCTGCCCCTCCGTCTGCACCCCAACCACCCGCCTCCCTCGTTGCCTCCCCCCGTCCGTCGCGAAACAGCATCGGAAGAATATCGCCTCTGAAAGTGCGCGTCTGCCCACGTATCCGTCTCGTGGCTAAGATACGGCACTTGGAGCGGACGGACGTTAACAGCAAAGCGGCGCTAACGCGGAGACCGTTAGATACATACAGAGTTTTCTTGTAGCACAGAGAATAGACCAGGCCCCAGACTTTGCCGATTGATTAGGCCACCTTCAGAAACAAGAGAGACTCAGCGTGGATTGTTTTAAATAATTTTCCCTCGCATACTTCCCGATGACAGCAAAACCAATTTTAAGAACTTCAGCAAATGAATGAATAAATAACCATACACCAACACAAATTATGATTTCGTCTAAGTAACACGGAAGTGTTGAATAACAAACTTGGATAGCAACAAACAATGTAAGAACACAAAAAAAATCACTCACACGTTATTTCTTGATCATTTCGACGGAATTCAGCTCCGTCTTCATCGGAGGAAATAGAAGTAACATTACTTCTATTTCTTCTAAATCTTATTACTTCTATTTCTAGTAAGTCTTACTTGAAGAAGGCCTCTAAGAAGGCCGAAAGCTCAAACAATCTACAATGTGAGTGTCCTTTTAAGAGTTACTATTTTAGTTGTGTTCTATTGTGCCGTCCTAATATTATACTGCTCGTGTGAGTGTTCCTGTATCTTCAATATATATATATATATATATATATATATATATATATATATATATATATATATATATATATATATATATATATTCGGTAGTATATATTCGGTATATTTCGGTAGTATATATATATATATATATATATATATATATATATATATATATATATATACTACCTTGATCAAAAATTTCCCGGAATTTATTCATAAAATTAAAAATACAAGTTTATTCATCTAAATCTATATTGTCCCCTTCAAAGTAATCCCCATCGACTGCAACACACTTATGCCAGCGCTTGATCCAATCCTCGAAACATTTTTTATATTCGGTTTTCGGTATGTCCATCAGTGCTTCCTGCGATTTTTCCATTACTTCCTCTCGGCTGCTAAAACGCGTTCCCCGTAATGGTTTTTTAACTCGATTGAACAGAAAGAAGTCACAGGGAGCCAAATCAGGTGAATTCGGTGGCTGTTGGATGGTATTTGTTGCATTTTTCGTCAAAAAATTACGAATAATGATAGCACTGTGCGACGGTGCGTTATCATGGTACAAAATCCACGAGTTTTCTGCCCACATTTCTGGTCTCTTTCGGCGAATTGCTTCACGCAAACGTCTCACAACGCCCAAATAATACTCTTTGTTTACTGTCTGGCCTTCTGGCAAAAATTCATGATGCACTACACCGTTGTAATCCATGAAAACCGTCAGTATTGCCTTCTTTTTTGACTGAAAACGACGTGGTTTTTTTGGTCTCGGCTCATTTGGTGAACGCCATTCACTTGCCTGATGTCTGGATTGCGTGTCGTACTCATAAACCCACGTCTCGTCTCCAGCAATGATCCTTTTGATGAATGTGGGATCGGATTCAGCCTCGCAAATCATGTCTTTTGCGACGTCAACACGGTCTCTTTTTTGCATGAAATTGAGGTCTTTTGCTGCTACACGACGGAAACCCAAATCATTAACCACAATGTCTTGGGCGGATCCATAGGCAATGTTCAAGTCCTCCGCTATTTCTCTGATGGTTAATTTGCGGTTATTGACCAACATTTCTTTTACTTTATCAATTTTTTCACCGACTTTCGATGTCGATGGTCTGCCACTGCGTTCATCATCTTCGATTGACTCACGACCACTTCTGAACCGCTCGTGCCACTGGTAAACGACCGTTTTTTTTAGAGAATCGTTGCCGAAACACTTTTCCAACATTTCCAACGTCCGTGCGCCACTAAATCCGTTTTTTACGCAAAATTTAATACAAGTTCGTTGTTGCAAATTTAAATCCATTTCTGCAATTGTAAAAAATCGCCAACACACACAGAGATAGATGTACTCTTGGCTACGTAACTTTTGCAAATGTCAAGTTATGACACTAAGATTTAAAGGGAATATCAACAACAGATGTACCAATTTAACAAAAAAAACAGAACTCAAATCGGAACGATGGGAGCGCCACACGGTGGTTATTCCGGGAACTTTTTGATCAAGGTAGTATATATATATATATATATATATATATATATATATATATATATATATATATATATATATATATATATATACACACACATATATATGTAGTTTATTGGTATATATATATTTTTTTGGTATATATTTTTATGGGGTATATTGGTATAGAGCATTAAACCTCTTTTCTTCCATAATATACTATCCTTAATACTTCATTCAAATCTGTACTATTCGCTCAAACATTTGACAGACAACAGAAATTTCTCATTTTCATTTTTCCTACCCATTATGAATAAAACATTTTCTTCCTAAGAATCATACGTGTATACACCTATAATTACATATGTAAGTCTTGTGTTTCCAACATACCCTGCCATACACTCCGTGACGGGTCGTAGGTAATGACGTCAAGTTCTGTATTTAATTCCAAAATTTCTGTGACCAAGGTGACATTACATGAAACGGACTTCTGTGATCCGCTTTTCTCTGTTTCTTCCTTTCTAAACTAAGTTTTTTTTATTTAAGAGTGGTATTTATTCGGCATTCATTCCGCACTATCTACGACCACCGAGGAGAAAAATTGAACAAAAGTGGAGGAATAACCGACTAGCAGTCAATCCACCACAAACCACTGTATACCTTTATGCATGCGGCTCCACTGAGAAGAAATGCCTCGAAAGCAAAGCCTCGCAAATTCTTTTTATGATGACAACGCCATAAAGAACAAGTTTTGAGTGAGCATAAAAATACACTTTTCATAAAAAAAGTTGCTAGAGACAATTTGAAATACGAATTTTTCGCTAAGGACGTATTATTTCCATATTTCGCTTCCATGTATTTTTGCATTAGAGTGCCTGCCCTAGCTGCATTGGTTGTTTTAATGGTCAAATAACTATTTTTGCGTTCGTTTGGCATAAAATATGATAAAAAAAGAGACATGAAACAGACGTCGATTATCTTAAAAGCTGTCCTTTTCCACATGCATTACTTGTACGATATTCGTCATGCAAGAAAGCCGTATGTTTTTACATCATTAATTGTGACGTAAGCCCACAGGATGGAGAAACATCCTACCATATCTATGAGAGTAAGAACCGCAGTGGGGAAAAACTTTGCAAATTTCTCCCTGCAACGTACCATTACCACTTCCAAAGATTTTTGCGAAGGGCAGCTCTCCTTCTTCCTCCTCTTCATTGGCTGCGATATTTTCTTCATTTAGAACAGTTATTTTTCTTCCGTATGAACGTGAAGAGCCTGTAACTTTATTTTGGGATTGCGTCCAGCCGGAATCTAATTCACTACAACAGGTAGTATATTTCGTTTATAATCTATTGGAATGATTTGTAGGATTTCTAAGTCAAAGATATTCTATCTATTCAGGCAGGTATCGGATGGGCTCTAACGACTATTAGGTGCTCAATAAATTTCCGTCCATATTGTCAAAGGGATTATAATAGAGTTAATTTCAATTATGTTTCCCCTCAAATATGGCATTCTAAATGTTTTTTTAACGCGAAGCCATTCATGTAAATGACAGCCTTACAAGAATCAGACGCACTTACAACCGTCTCACAGAGGAGCATACCCTGCGTGAACTACCAGATGTCTGCCATCTAACCTTCGGCCTATCTTGTATGGGTGGCTCTGCCACGGAGCAATTATCATTACCCCTGCAATCAAGGCTCTAAGGGCCATTGGAACGCGCAAGACCTTCCTTCCATCACGTCAAGGTCATAGTCCTTGAGAGGGTTAAGACGAATGTTTTCTGGTGAACCTTGGTAGAATCGTTGCTTGACACATGCGAAAGAAATAATAATTTGCTAATTACTAATAATTTGCTATTTGAAATATAAATCACCTAATGATGCCTAATAGGGCATCATTAGGTGATTTATATTTGAAAGATATGTCATTTCCTTTATTCTTGTCCTGCGAGGCTTTCTAGAATAATTTTATCCGTACAATATTCTAATTTTATGAAAAAAATTCCAAAATATTCCAAAAATACCAACCACCCGACCTAATGTGGTTTTAATGCTTATTCTTAAAATTTGATCCGTTGAAGGCCAACTGGAACCAATGGGTGGAAAATTCAAAATGAATCCCGACGGAAATCATTTCGCTGCATCGCATATTTCTCCCAATAAAGAAAAGGGCATCCGGCATTTCCAAACGGAATATTTCATATGAATTTCGCAAATGAGGCCGAGGTAACTGAATCCCCTCCACATCCCACCTCCAAGCGTTCAAATAAAATTCAATGAAATCCAAATCAATGAAACAGTTTGTACACCTTTCCTGGCTCACCGCGACCGGGAAACGGTCCGTGACATTCGATTGTGGATGAATAAAAATTCCCCATGGAGTGAACACGATCACTTCCCATGCACCCGTAGGGGGTCCGAAGCGATAGGTTGGGATGAGAAAAAAAACGCCCATTCTTAGCCGGACCGTTTTTAAAATGATGCCAGCTGAAAAAAATCCTTCCAGCGCGGCTGAGGAAATGCAGCAAGACGGCGAGAAAAGAGGAAGAAAAAAAGTGCCAGACGGCGGAGCACGGGGTGGTATCTTAAAAAAGTTGCCCAACTGCTCTCAAGAGGAAGGAATCGGACAAGTGAAACAAGTGAGGAGCTCATGCAGCGAGGGGCTAGACGGAGCTGGGGAAAATATCCTCCGGCAGCAGGTGAAGACGCCGATGCCTTGCAGCCGTCTCCAATATTAAGCACAGATTATATATTGTTAATTTTGCATTCTTTATATTGTTCATTTTTAATCATAACATAACACATGGCTGGTTTATTTTTATGACAAATATCGTGAGTGTTCATCATCGCCAATTGATTGAGACATCGTTCGATGCGAAATTATATCGATATCATCACTCCCGAAAAAATTAGAACGTTAAAAAACATGTCCCTTTGCTTTTTTCTGAATACTTGTCCACAGTTAACTGCATTTTTTTTGGTTCTGCATTGCATTCTTATTTTTGTTTTACCTCCATACACTAATCCGAAGAATAATGCCATGAAAATACTTTCAATTTATCCAGACATATATATATATATGTGTGTGTGTGTGTGTGTGTGTGTATACACACACATATATATTATATATATATATATATATATATATATATGTATGTATATATTCTATATATATATATGTATATATTCTATATATATATATATATATATATATTCTATGTATACATATTTATTTAAGTAAAAATATATAAATATATATAGAATAGTATAGAAAACAAACGAGGAAGTACTTGTTAGGGGGGGCGAAGAGAGGGGTTTTTTGGGAGCAATCCTATGGAGGCAGGAAAAGTGGATGAAGGGGGTATTGACTGGCAGCGGGATGTTTAAGACTGTAATTGAGGGGAGAATGTTAGGCAAACGAGGAAAGGGAAGGAACAGGATAGGGATGTTGGACGGGATGAAGGGAGGAAGAAAGTACTCAGAGCTGAAGAGGGACCTGATGTAGAGTAGGATGTTGTGTTTTGCTAGGGGTCACAAATTGTTTAATTAGTAATTATGTCCATCCAAAAACCTACCTTAACCGGTAGATTACCTTATAACAATAATAATAATAATAGAATAGTATATACTATATACTTCACACAACTTAACGGGGTATGCCATTTCTATTACCAATGGTCACCGGAAATATATAAATTATCAACTGGCCTACTGCCACGATAGTATTATTTACTATCCAGTGTAACAAATTATGGATGAAAAGAATAATTACCATACATTTACTTCGCTATGAACATATAAGTGCAACTCACACCTCTTGTAGCTCTTTATTCAATACATTTGCTACATCTTCTCGAGCAAATCAATCGAACTCATAAAGGGCGATATCCTGTTGCATGAAAATCATCCTATACATATAACTTATTCATTGATAATCATGAAACTAAATTAATCATCATAGTTTGATATATATCAAGAAAAAAATAGCTTTGAAGTTAATCAGAACATGGGCACACTGAATAGCTTCTTAATATTCTATGCGCCATCTAACTTTCGTTAAAAGCTCCTATTCCTTTATTCTAAAAATTATACTAACTACAACTTCCTTACATGATCCATAAGGGTTAGAGCTATTATACGGCATATAAAATATGTAGACGTATCACGGGAAGTTTTTCGTTGAAAGCAAATATCAATGCTCTGTTGAAATAAATGCCAATATGGGATGCATACCTCCAGATAATAAGGTGAGGGCAACATCAGCCGTCAAATCATTCGCACATTTCTCTAAACCGCATTTTCGAATTCCATCTCGGTATTATAAAAACAATTGTACAAATTCTAAACAAAAATGAATAGTTATTTTCGTTTTCTATCCACGTTGCAGAAAACGCATGCAAATTAGTTCTCTACTAGATAATTTACCCTTTTACTATGAATAAAGTTCCACCAAATTTGTTTTAATGTGCGGAATCAGAATCTCATATATTCCCTGTGTTAGTGAGATGTTATTTTTATAACACCGGTAAATATCTACATTTTAAGGAAAAATATTAAGTGTAATCAATTTTTTTATCAAAATATTTTTAAACGGGTTGCCCTTCATTAAATGATTTTCAGAGGACAAAAATGATCAACGAATATAGCCGGTGCTGTATTAAATTTATCATAAAACATACATTTTAATACACGTTATTTCAATGTCCAAAACAGTATTAAAAAAGCTACTCCTGCATACTTTCGTTGATTTGGTTACTAGCACATAATTTTTATTAATCCCATCTAAAATCTCTATTTCATTATTTCGTAATTGCCGATCTGATCATGCTTATGTATTTTTACTATTGTTATAATGATTGCATCCAATAATCTTTAATAATAATAATAATTGCATGAGCCATTACATTCAGTTCTTCCATTCCGTTCAGAATTCAACACATCTGGGATTATATTTACAAATATAAGTCTAATATCCCCAGTTTTCTTTCCATCCAAAAGTGAATCCGGACTGTCAAGAGAAATATTGATTTTTCTCACCACCCGCTACAAGTGATGCTTCTAAGCATAAAAATAGATTGTGCAAGGAGCTTTCAGAAAAGGTTTTTCTCATTATTTTTTTGCATAGTACCCTCCAAGGTACCGCTACGGTGTGTGGCAGGGGGTGATTTTTGCTGTGTAAACCAGACTACTTTGACCAAAAATACTCTTCCCTCCTAGCAAAGTTGGACGTTATTCTTATCCCTTATTGTTCATGGGAAAAATGAAATCTTTAATCTATCTATTCTACAATTTATCTCTCTAATTTTATTGGCATGATCCATCTTACTGTATGATGAGGCTAATAATACATTTTCAATATTATTGCTGGAGAGATATCCTTACAATTTATGCAAGAGATTTAATCTGTAATTTAACCTTGGCTATTGATGTTTTTGGAACTACCTTTGATGCAGGTAAAATTAAACTTATCATCCTCCCTTATCCCCCAAATAAATTTGTTATTAAAGTCCCTCAAGTTAATAATTTTTTATTATTAATAATTTTTTCAATAAAATATGTGTCGGATAGCATACTCAAATCAATTTTAGATCGGAAAATCTTCTCTTGTCAGCAATGATAACTTGATCAGTGTACTAATTTAATTATGATTAGTAAAGATTTTTGTGGGATCATAAAATATTTTATCAATAGAGTAGTCTCTTTCTTAAACATCTAAGAACGACTTATTATTCAATCAGAAAACAGTGACCGTTGAGCTTCATTAAAGGATTTTAGGTTCGAGAGGTTTTCCTAAGTCCTACCTTCAAGCATTCTTGGCGCTCTTCAAACTATCACATATAAAGATTAAATTATTTATTTCGAGCAAGATACCCAGGTCCACGATTTATCCTGGCGATCTATTTCCCAGCAGACTCAAGTTATTCATCAGTTTTCATTCAAAGGCCAAGACTTGGAATCAACCGCGAACAAAAAAAGAATGAAACTATTTGTCCACGATTGAAAAGGCAATACCATAATTTTGAAGCAGATACCTTTTGGAAAGCATGCCCCATAAGCTCAGCGATAAAATTGAGATAAGGACCACATGAAGTAACGAGACACCAAAACAAACAGATAAAGGAGACCCAGTAAACACGAGAAGGTTACTGCCTTGAAATGGTGACCTTATAAGTCCAGACGGGGTTTTGTAATTATCTTACTCTTTGCTCACTCCACGCATGCGTTACAGCCAATATATTTTGCCTATCATTCCCATCCAAGTGTTATCCTATACCATTTAACAATAATAATCTAAAAAGAGGATTAATTGGTTGTAACTCCATCTTTATGGTACGGTAAAACTCGAGCAGCAAATCGGAAGTCAATCGATAGGGGAAGACCCACGATAAATCATTTTACTTGCCCTCAAACATTTTCTATTTTGTTCAGTATTTTTCGTGGATATAGCCTTGCGGAATTTGACTAGATGTGAATTTGACCGAAAAAGAGGAGTAATTTAACTTTACAAAAAATTAAAAGTTGGAACAGGAAACCCAAAGGCACAAAAAGTGTGGTTTCAATTAGCCACAAATACCCTCCGGTTACATCACCTTAGACTAAGCAATAGTGTAGGAGTGGATACAATGATTTCACGCAAAGTTTCGAAGTGGTTGCAAAACCGGCTCACTTTGGTGACACAATTTTGAGACACATCCTACCACCAACAACTACACCAAAAAATATTAGAACCATTTTAAATCAAGCGTTGTCTTTATGTATGCAATTTCGTATGATGTAAATAAACATGTATGTGTGTTAGCGTACGTGTTTATATTTATACGAAGTGATGGATACAAACCCGAGAGAGTGTGTGGATCATCCTTAAAAAAATTAGGTTTCATTAGACGGATTGTAGAAAATGCAATGAAAAGGCAAGAGAGATTGTTATTCTGCTTTAGGTAAGCCACATTTGGAATACGCGACAAGTACTTGGGATCCATGAGTGAAAACGTTCATTAAAGAATTGAAAAAGGTTAACTGAACCCTACCAACCAAGACATTTAATATAAAGTCCTAAATTCAACACACACACACCAATTATTGCAAGGTGTGTGTATGTATTCAAAGGTGAGTACATGAAAAAAATATATATTCACAAGCATGTATGATTTCTGCATTTAAGGCTGATGCCCTAACACCCTCCGCCACTCACCCATGCGGAGGCTTTATGGGTATTGCGTAGACGTAGTTGTCTAATTTTTCGCATTGATCCTTGCCTAAAAAATGAATTCAGGAACTTTTGATTTAGTCGTAATATTTCAAACAACTCAATTTCATCTTTTGAGATGAATTTAATTTATTGAGTGAAACTCCAAAGCTATTGTAATCCTCCTACAATTCGTCTCGCTCCGCCAATTTTCATATAACTACTTTTCGAAAAGTGAAGCGAAATACTACCCGCTCTGAATTTTCTTCCCACTTTGACCAACGTAGTACAATTTTTTATCAATAAGTATTAAAAATGGAGTCAAACTCTCTTTCAATAGTTTAAACTTGCGAGTAGGACTGAGCTGAGTCCCGTAGGCCTCACGAATCAACTTCTTGGTCTCCTCAAGAGATTTTTCCAGTTTACCACAAAACTTAAGCGCACACCGTTGCTCGATCGTAAATTCCATTTTTACGCGACAAGGTTGGCGCGCAGAGGTTTACAATAACTGACGTCCTGCCGCTTTCACAGCTTAGAGAGCACTGAGACTGGTTTTGCGGCAAAGCTTAGCGTCACCCCCACATACTCCAAGTGGTTCGATTCCACTCCGACAAATAAGGGTGGCGGCGAGAAATTTAATTACAGTACTTTCAGAACGCAACCTGTGGATCGATTTCAGAAAGTAAAGTTTTCAATTCCAAGAGACACCATTAATTTATTGATTAAGATAAAAAGTTACAAAAAATCTAGTGATTTCCGGTCAATTTCCAGAACATTCTTGTTCTGTTTTATTCTAGAGTAAATCATTATAAGTAACGTTATACGAGCATCGCTAAGCAAAAACGGCTTCTTTTGATGTGGCATGATGCACTAAAAGGCTATTTAATGCGCTACTTTTCATAACCAAAAGAAATGAACAGTCAAGCAGTCTATGCATGTGTTTTCGAGTTTTAGAGAACTTTTGATCAATTTTAGCAATTCAAACAGTCAGCTAGCTAGTGGAAAAAATAAAAAATAATAACGTGCCCACGACTTCCGCTACATTGCCCCACAAAGAGTGATAGTCCCAATTGTATAAAAATATCGTTTGAACCCCCTCGGCGAAACGCAATATGGATTTCTCTTTTTGCGCAAATAAATCATAAAAATTCAAAATTAAAGTCCCGAAGAAGCAGAAAATTATAAAAAGAGATGTGACAAGTGATAGAGATATCGAAATTTTTCCAAGAGATTCATACCGCAACAATAATGGCGCAAATAAAAAATATGTATAACAATATATATTGTAAAAATAAATTCACAAAAATGGATCTACCCTTTAAGAAATTAGGTGTTCATACGAGCGTCACTCAACACGTCATGCACTTGGAATTTTTCCGTCGCATTGAGCATTACTCGCAAAAAAACACCGCCGGCGAAACACAGCAGCGGCGCCTTGAATAAGTTAGCATTGGTGAAACGCCCTGGTGGTAATTATAGCGATGAAAAAGTGAGGAAAATATGCGATTCCTCATTTTTTATTTTCACGCGGAATATTCCGCAAGCACTTTGGGCTCGATATTAGCAAGCGGTTAATGAACCGCTAACAATACAAAAATCTGCACGAGCCATAAAAAAAACTTCTTGCCAGAGCACAATACGCACCAAAAAACTACCTCATTAGGATCCTCAAATACTCCAACTCGTTATTTAACATATTTCATCTGCACCAAACATTCGATTTTACTGGTGATAATAAGCAAATAATTTTCATTCTAAATTGCACACGCGCAGCGACAAAGAGAGACAAAACCAGTGAAAATAAATGCAGGAACTCGTATTTTCTGCCGCACAAAAAGCAAAGAGTAATAAGTAAGACAATAATAAGGTAATACGTTAATACATATTTTCCACTACAGAGTTATTTCACTCCTTTTCCATAATTTATATACATACACCGCCTGCTAAAGACCCTTCGGCGACTTTTTAAGGTACTTATTAGATAGGCATAGCCGAAATGCTGTTGCGCCAAATGTTCAGAAAAAATCGATAAAATTAACATCAGAAGATAAGAGAAAAAGAGAAATCAAATAAACTGATTTTAGAAATTAAAAATATACGACCTTATCATATAGGGGATTATTTACATTTTGCCCGGAGAATAATGAGTCTTCTATATTCTCATTAGATTATATCTACTATAGTACCTTTTGGATGAATATAATGTTAATTATTTTGCTCCTGGGAGTCCACTATCGTCAGGTATTTCGATAAGGCTTTGTTTGTCATAAAATTCAAGAGGGGACTCCCCAGGTGTTACCAGATTTCGGACACAACCATTCCCCGGGCCGAGCCTCCACTGATTTAACGCGACCGTTAACCAATAGGGAAGACAGTTCCGAGGCAAAGGAAAGATGACCAGAATGCAAAATGATCTCCCGGATCGACCGCGCACAGCGATGAAAAAGTATCACAAAAATAAGCTTAATTCCGTTTGGCGAGAGTACATATTCGTCCGCGAAAATGTTTACATTTGGTGTCGAATTAACAATGCACTCGTGTGAGATATGTCTGTTTGTTTTCGACCTGGCGGAAGAAAAATACTCTTCATTTTCGCAAAAATCGTGACAGTAGAAGCCCTCTCACTTGATGAAGGGGGTGGGGGTGGGTTTATTTTCGCGTCTGGCGGCTAGTTCAGAGGAGCTAAACGGCGGGGCGGCGATGTCATATATTTTGCACCTAACCATCCCCACGCCCCCTGCAACGTGAGGGTGTGCGTCGCGTGGGAATGAGGTGAGGGGGAGGAAGGGAAGAGAGAAGAGGGGAGGGTGGTGGGAGCTCTACTTGCCCCCTCCCCCCCCCCCCCGCATGAATCAATGGTTACGACAGCAGGTACCACCGGACCAGACCGTCTGCCGGTTGTCTCCTTGCTTGACCTTGAATTCTCTGAATGCCCCGCCGTCTTGCCCCCTCCCACCCGGTCTCCGTGCTTTGCGGTAGGAATAATGATAGTAAACTTCATTTAAAGTGGCAAGGTCAGACAGACACCCGGGTAAGAACTTCTCCTCAGCAAATGCCCTATCCTCCCCCTCTCACACTCTCTCTTTCTCTCGCTGTGAAATTATTATGCTCTTTCCCCCTCTCATCTCTTTTTTTTATAACGTCTGCGATCTCGCCTTTTTTTACTGCCGGTCGCGTGATAAACGCCCCGCCGCGGAAATTGTTTCCTTCCAGGAAAGTCCATTTCTCGAAGATTTCATTCTTGGCCATCGCTTTCGGAAATCGCATCGCGTGTGTTTTTGGACATTCCGTCAGGAATTTCTTGAAATCTGCAAGTCGTGAATTCACGCCCCGATGCACGGATGCATGGCTACCTATCTGACGTACGTAAAGAGTCAAGACCGAAGACGACGTCCGAATGCTTAAGAAAAAATGGGCAGGTATCCGGTCGCGGCAACTCCCATACGCCCACCAATCCTTCCTTTGGCGGGAACTCGGGACCGTGATGCATACTGGATAGGACCGGTTCGCATCCTTGTAGGGGAAATGTCCGTGTGCAACTGACTGACTCTTGCAATTGCTAATCTCTCATCACATGAATTCGAACTTAATATGCTTAATCTAATGGGTCTCTTAATTAAGAAAATGTCGACACTATCATTGTATTACGTCGGTACATCAAATTCACAAATAAAATTAATGAATTTTTATTTCTTCATTAGAGGATAAATTGATTAAGTCGCTTTATTATTATTAAAAACAGTCTCCCATCAAGTCCATTGTCAAGGTTTTGTGCTAATATACGACTGCCTCGTTTCCCCGATACAGTACAATAGATATTGCTAAATGTATACGTAATGCTCAAACAGTTCCTCACTTCTCCGCTTTCATAGACATTTACGAGTAAGTAATGAATTAATACATACAGTTTTGAAAATGTGATTCATCAAAATAATAAATCCCATTTACAGAAGAGAGATTACCGCGCTTCGAATCTTTCCTTGGAGGTTTTAACTTTTACAAGCATTTAGATGAATGATGATGTAATTGGTGGGACACCACATATATCATACAATTCTTTCTTAAATTATTCACACAATTCCCAAACAGTTGTCACCTCTGATGAGCCAAAAGTCATAATTTTTACCATGCAAACATCCATAAAAAATTATTTATCCTTTTCGTGTTATCTGGTAAAAAATTTCAATTTTTTGGTCCCATTAACAAAAATGTTAGACTAAATATTGTCAGTTGGAGTTTAGGTTTATATCTACTCATATCTCCCTTTAAACCATAGTTTCTAACAGTTATTTTCTGAAGACTATTTAAACATAAAAAATATAACATAAACATCTCCCCAAACGATTAAATCATAATCCCAAATTAACTGAACCAAGATACAACAAATCAAACAAAGATAAGAAATTGGGAATTTATTACGAATGAAATGAAATAAAAAAATAATGTTGGGGAAATCATCTTCTTTTCAAATCAAAAATTCGTTTGCACCAACTTAATCAAATATCCAATGACACACCTAAATATCATAAGTACATTACCATGCACCCGTTCTATAAATGGACATTTGCACTGAATATGTGCGCAGCGCGAACCAAAGCACATACAAAGTCAAAATTAAATAGGCATGGATTACTAATATACACAACTCTTAAACTTAGTATTTCATTCATCACAAGGGAATTACAGTACAACTACTTCCGCAGAAAATGTAAATCTTTTAGTGTCTTACGTTGTAACATTTCCCAATCCGAAGAAACATAGCCAAGGGCTTAATTATCGACAAAAGCTGTATCATTTCCATTGAACTTGCGTTTGCACAAACCATTGAAATTAATAAGATAATAACATCATGAAATTAATAATATAGGACCAATCACAGAAGAAAGAGTAAAGCCATAAAGAAAATACATAAGTTATTTTTCCTTCTGCTGTCCACTACGAATTCTTCGATAAAATGGCATGAATTCTCTAATTCCATGTTTTTTTTAGATTTATTTGATGGTTTTCCCAACCTCAGTTTCTCCCCGGTTTTCAACGTTTCAATAATGGCTATTATAGTTAATAAATTAATCAGATTTTTCTTCCTATTTGTTGAGTGGGAGGGTTTCTCAATGGGGTTCTCCCGTTTACCGCAGAATCGGAGAAGGAATATGTGAGTAATTTACCCTTATGGATGACGTAAACTAATATTAGTGAGTAGTATATGTGATGGATTACAGTCGCATGTATACTTACGGGCATTTTATCGCTTTTACACTGACACCGTACTAAAATACAAAAACGCGAGGTCTCAGTTTCTACCTAAGACGCTGTATGATCTGCATGAGGAACGAAGATAAAAACCAAGATGCAATGTCCATCATGACTGTGCCCAATGTGTGACAAACACCGCATATGCTTGTGCATCAGAATACGTGTTTCTGACTGATTTTCAGGCTCTAATTCTCATTTCAAATGCTGAATAATGCTTTTCATATTATATTATATTATATATATATATATATTTTTTTCTCTATATATATATATATATATATATATATATATATATATATATATATATATATTAGTGGGTCGCGGTAGTCCAGTGGGTAGAGCGGTGGACTGCTGACCCTCTGGTCCCGGGTTCGATTCTCGGGCAAGGCACTCTGGGCACCTGCAGCTCCACCCAAGCTTTGTGATTTCTTGGGTATCAGATCTTCCTGGGAAACCATAACCGGCACAGGGAAAGAAACTGGCGCCCCTACCCTGATGTATGAATTTCACAGGCCGTGTAGGGCTTAGTACTGGGTGCACTCTACCATCACCAACTAAACCGACCTTCGAGTTGATTACTGTGTTTATGGTTATATATTAATATTATATTTTCAATAAATTTGATATAAAATTTAGTTCATTCAAAAATATTAAAAATAAATGAATAGACTAAATTATTTCTTCAACTAATTTGCCTCTGTAATGATCCCGCTGTTGTTTCATAATTTCATTTCACACCTTTAGAATAAATATTTTTTTTTTTCAATAAATTAAAAGGAACGGTAACTACGGCCATATGAATGTTACCGGAAAAATCAAAAAAGTGGGCTGGCGTTGGGAGAAATCTCTCGCAAACCCTGCCTGGATGAGTGCTTGAAAAGGTCGAGTGTCAATGCTATCTATTACACCTTAGCCAGAGCGTTTTATTTATCGTATTTTGTTTAATCGTTTGTTCTGTTCTAACCCCTATATCATTTTATTTTTTTAATTTATTTTTATTTATTTATTTTTCCTCTCTAATTTCCCTCGCCATATCATTTTCCCACTATTAAGAGTATGGCTGGGGTTGATTCTCCCCATAATACTTTTTTCAGTATCGGCAATTAAAATCATATCATTTCAAAAGGTAGTATTTTGGGGGTGTACCCCTAAATATTCTATTGTAAAATATTGGAGTTAGAAGATTTAATGATCATTTGATCAAAACAAGTAGATTTTCGTGATTTTTGTATTGCAAATTTATAATTTAAAAAAAACAAATTCTGCAAAGCTGCACAACCCAAACATAGACAGTACAAATTGCAGTACATTTAGTAAAATTTCGGGCTTTACAGGCCTGTACCTCAAGCCATAAAGACATGGCAGCTGTTTTTCGGGGTGGGGTCCAACAGACCCTTAGCGTGACCATTATGTTATGACTGGGAGATGTGATCACAGCGAATTGAAATATACTTTTTCAAAACTTGCAAAGTTACTATTCCATTACTAATAAGGTGATGTGCAACGCCATTTCTCACAATTCCTGTCACAACTCCTCACCATTTCTACAAATCCAGGGAATATCTAACGGTGTTTGCGCGACATAATCTTCTCATAATTTCCCCCGCTACAACCACTCTCAATCATAATAAATGACTTCATTCTGTAAACATTCCAGTTCAATGACGTGGACCTGTTTACCTTCTATCCACAGTCGATAACCTCAAGGTTTGCTTCCATAGGTTATGGTAACCTCACGTCGTGCTTTAAAATATGTGAAACTCACACACATTTAAGAGGATGATAAGGAGCTCAGGTTCCTTTCCCTGCGACACCATGCAGTTTCTCACGAAGGTATAGTGACCAGATAATCGAAACGCTAATATCTGATAAGCTTATCCCGATTAAGTTTAGAATGGGTGATCACGACAAAGCATCGCAACAGGATTTGAACTCTCAAGTCAAACATTATACCCACTAGGCTGCCACGCATATTATTCACTCTACGAGAGTTTTAATCATAGACCTTATGATCTTGATCTTAATGCGGCAAAATATTTCTTTCTAAAAGCAATGCTATCTAAAAATGCCAATTTTCAAAGATCATTTTATAGCACACAATCTTTCATTGCTTGCGAGAGATTTGCAATTGCGCAACTCAAAAGCATTTTGCCTTCTCTTATTGGGGAAATTACCTGAACTTTTATATCAATGTAATTCATTACGCTTGACTCAACAGCTATCAGTAAAGTAAAATGAATTCTACGTTCACAATAGAAAAAATTAATGCCACTGGAATCCAATAAACATTTAAATAGAAATAATTAGGGATATTTTCGCAGTATTCGTACATCAACCATTCCAGTAAAAATATCTGAGGAATCACCCCGCTTATAATTGACCAAAATTGTCATAGTTGAAGATAATTATAGAAAACAGTTTTCATTCAGCGTCACCAGGTGAACACAAATAGCCAGGAGAAATACATTGGTATTTTTACTGTGGAGCGGTTACCAATCAATTTTAGCCTTTGGGAATTACTTTTATTATTACTAAATAATCTACTGGTTAAGGTAGATTTTAGATGGACGCTAGTACCCAATAAATATTTCGTGACTCCTAACAAAATGCAATATAGCAACCTACTCCACATCAAGTCCCTCTTCATCTCTGCGTACTTCCTTCCTCCCTTCATCCTGTCAAACATCCCTATCCTGTTCCTGCACTTTCCTCGTTTGCCAAATATTCTCCCCTCTATCACAGTCTTCAACATTCCATCCCCGATCAATACGACCATCATCCATTTTTCCTGCCTCCTTAGGATTTTTCCCAACAAGTCCCTCTCCTTGCCCATCATATCTAGTAATTCCTCATTTGTTTTCCTTTCGGTCGATTTCACCTCCTCCATTCTTCTACACACCCACATTTCAAAAGCCTACAATCCGCTTCCGCTTTCGTGGTCACTGAAGCAGGATGTTAATCCTGCTTCAGTGACCACGTTTCCGCGCCGTACATAGCTACGCTCCATATAAAAGTTTTTGCGAGTCTTTTCTTAACATCCATACTCAACGACCCTGCCGTCAACTCCTTCTTTGTTGAAAGCCTCCTTGCCAAGCATAATTCTTCTCCTTACGGCCCTACGAGTATTACTTTGACCGTGTTGGTCCAAAACACTTCCGATATATGTAAACTGTTCTGCCGGCTCCAGTTTTAGCCCTCCTATTTTAATTTTAAGCTTAGACTTTTTCTTTATGGAAAATCGTATAGCCTTTGTTTCATTAATATTGATTCTCATCCCCATTTCTGTCGGTCTGAATTTCCAAATCACTCAGAAATGCTTGCAGCCCCTTAGCTGACTGACTAATTAAAGCTTGGTTATCAGCAAACCTAATTCCCTGATTTTACGAATTCCCCACCCACTTTCATTCCTACCTCAAGTTCTTCCCATGCCTCTCTAATCATTTCCTCTACATACAGGTTGAACAGGAACGGTGATAATGGGTAACCCTGCCTTACACCTCTTCCTAACACTGCCCATCCGGACCCCCCGTTCCCCACTCGCACCTGAGCAGTCTGAGACATGTTCAGGTTGCGGATTAGCCTCCTGTCCCTCCAATCTATTCCTATTTTCTGCAATATACTCATTAGTTTTTCCAAATTCACTCCATCAAACGCTTTTTCGAAATCTACGAAAAAGGCAAATACGTAATGATTGTATTCTATATTCCTCTCGATTAATAATCTCATTACTGCAATGGCATCACGCGTACCTCTCCCCTTCCTAAACCCAAACTGATCATCCCCCAAGTAACCATTTGCCCTACTCTCTATCATTTTGTTTATGATCCTTAGAACAACTTAATCTACGTGGGATATCAAACTTATTGTTCTGTAGTCCTCACATGATGTAGCCTCTACCTTTTTCGGAATAGGAACTAACACTGATCTCACAAAGCCTTCCTGCCAGATTCCTTCCTCATAGATGCTACGAAGCAGTCCATATACGAGTAGGCTCTTCCTCCCACATTTTGATAAACATTTCAGTAGTTCCGCAGGAATGTTGTCCACCCCCACGGCCTTGTTTAATTTCATCTCCCTTAATGCCCTTTCTATCTCATCGTCGAGTATGCCTGGACCTAAACTATCTTCCTCTCCGTTATGTTCCTTTGCTCTGTCTAACCTTCTTGGCCTAAGTCCTTTACCATACAGTTCCTCTATATATTCCTTCCATCTCGCGTGGATCTTTTTTGTTTCAACTATTAACTTGCCCGCCTTATCTCTGACTGTTAGCATAGATCTTCCTTTCTTACTTCCCGATAAAGATTTAACTTTGCTGTATAGCGTACCAAATTCACCCTTCCTCTGCAAACTTTCCATATCCTCGCATTGCGTCTTCCATCATGCTTCTTTTACTTTATTCGTTGCCCGTCTCAATTTATTGTTTCACTTTTTGTACTTAATTTTGCCTAACTCTGTGTTTACATTCTTCCATTTTCTCCTCTCATCCATATTTGTAATCATCTCATTCGTGATCCATGGTTTTCTTGCCCTTTTCCCATTTACGGTTCCTATGGTTTCCTCTACGGCTTTCGACATCCATTTTTTGATACATTCCCATTTTTCTTCGATAGTACTCAGCTCTTTACCGTCCTCCTTGGTTTTCTCTGCAACCTGCTGGTACTCCTTCCTTGTCAATCCATTTAACGCTCCTACATTCCATTTCCAAACCCGCCGCCCCTGCCGTATCTTTTTGAAACGGAGACTACATTTCATAACAACTAAATTGTGGTCAGAGTCCGCATCCGCTCCCGAGAAGCTGTGCGAATTTATCACACTGTTCCTGAATCTGTGCCTAACCATAAATAATCTAACTGATATCTTTCTGAGTCACCTGGCATTTTCCATGTATATCTACGCCTTTTTTGGCGCGTAAACCAAGTGTTAGTGATGACTAACCCGTCTCCTAGAGCACTCAACTGCTTTCTCCCCGCGGTCATTCCTCGTACCTAAACCGCAGTCCTCCACCTCGTCACCATCCCTTCCTTCGCCTACCGTCGCATTCCAATCCCCCATCACTATCAAATATTTCCCTGCAGGAACACACGCGATTATGCCCGCTAACTGATCGTATATCTTATCGACTTATTCCTCTTTATGATTGCTTGGTGGCATGTATACCTAAACAATGACCAAGTTCGTCGGTTCTGCTTTTATCTCTACTAGTAATATTCGATCATTTGCCTGTTATATGTTGACTACGCTTCTTCCTACCTCTTTATTTAATACTATGGCAACCCCTCGTTGGCTCTCGTCCCCGCCGCTGTATATTATTCTATGCTGATCACTCCAGTAATCCCCGCTATCCTTCCATCTCACCTCGCATAAACCTAAAATATCTTTATTTCTTCTTTCCATCTCTCGCTTAATATTCTCTAAATTTCCTGTCCTCAACATTGTCCAATTTCCATTGTCCATTCCAAGTTCCTTTTCTAACTAAATTTGTGTTCTTCATCTTCGTCTTCTGTCCTGCTGCTGTCGGTTATTTTGCAAGTGTTTCGCGCGTACATGTCACGGCATAGGCATATTGTTTATGGGCTCCTTCTACAGTTTGTTAATGCCCCTCCATTACCAAAAGAGCAAGTTTCGCATGGTCATATGGTAAATGATGGTCACTCATTTCCCTTCCCGTAGACTTCGACCTTGACACGGTGGAAAGGCTTTCGCGTAGCGATGGTCCATTAACTGAGCCCAGGCAGTACCGGCAGAGGCAATGGTGAATAATACGTAGGTTCACTCAATGGATCAAGAGTAAGAGCCGACGAAAGGTAGTTCACGCAGTAGCTCTTCCGTCCTCGAGTTGATCGATAGCGACATGTTTTTTATGATTAATATTTTATTCCAGTTAACTGATTCTATACATGTCTTTAGTAAAATTTATTTTGATTAAAAAGTCAGATAAGTTACTCCTGTGCCTTCTTAAATGCATACCTTCTATTCTAAATGTCAATTGTAATTACTTTCTTCATTGCATTTACCCTTGAAATGTATTTATATGACATTATAAGTTAAGAACAACCGTACTTAAATGATTTTTCCATTTATGAAAGCATTTAGACAACGCATACAATATTGTGGGTAGTATTTCTCCTTGGCGCAAAACCTCTGACATATTATATGTTCTGCCAAAGTGTACAACACTTTTCATAAGTACGGAGAAGTCCAATCTCAACCTACGCCATGTGATCACACTTGTGCAGACAGCTTTTGTCGGAATCAAGACAACTTATTTTACCTTCAGAAAGTCTACGAGATTAACAGGAGCGTAAGGATTCTTGCTATTTGAAAAGACAGCATCAGGAGGCGAGTAAAAAAAGTAATCAGTAAAGTGTATTTGACATTACAATTGACGTAAATTTAAGATATATTCCTATTTAAAAGGATTCTTATTTTCGACATTAGAGTAAGTAGTTGAGACGCATAAAAGTAATTCAGTTTGTTTCTTCGGGATATTAATGATGACGAATTGATTATTCATCAAATATTGCAATGTATTCGATCTTATTGAATTCAATGCTTAATTTTTGATGCCTGAATAATACGTTCACCAACCCAATACAGTGAAGTTTGGTATATTTTATAGGCAAATGAATAATGGTCATGGTAATATGGTAATGAGAAGTGCTATGTCAGTTGTATGGGAAAAACTAGAAGAAACAAACGCACGAGATCCAATGCAGCCATTGCCCTAGACAAACGAAGAACCTCAAAAATCAAGCATAATCGGAAGGAAAAAGGCTTGATGATACCCACACAATCCTAATATTGGTCTAAATATTAGCCGTTTTCTTTCCCAGCCATCTTCACCTTGCGAGCCGGTAGCCAAATGAATATTATTTTGGCAACACCATAAACTTTTTAGGTAATTAAAAAATTAGCAGCATATTACGTTGATTGGTGGCGTGACAAACAGCGGAACTTTTTTCACACCCTTTTCCACTGAAAAATAACCATCGACATCGGATAAAACTTTGGGATAGTAATTTAGATACGGCATATAGGATGTAGACACGGAACTGGATTGAATTTAGACATGGCATAATTGGATACGGAGGATTCTCATACTAATCGATCCGCGTCATTGGAGACTTAGACGAAAATTCACAACTGTGGTTTTCATCCCAATTGAGAAAAGCCCCGAAGAGTTTCAGCATTATTCACAATTAATCCGACTAACAACCTTTGGACTATTCTTTTTCATTAATTAATCAACCCATATACGATCATTATGTACATATTTCGAGATGCTTGTGCCAGAGTTGGAGACCAATTAGGGGAAAGCGTCGCCAGGAAATGACATTGATGGCGTGAGATCGAGATCAGCGATGGGTTGCGAATTTTGGGGCGGGCGGTCTCACTCCACTCCCCCTCAAAAGGGCCTTTGAGACATTTTTCCCAGAATCCTTCGCGCTGGTTGTGAAAAAAATGCCTTGGAAGCCCGCAGTTTTCCTGCATGCCGGGGACGGCATGCACTTCTCATTTTATTGCACCTGAGGACGTATAAACTAAGTTTTCTCATTTCAACCCACTTCTAGCATTCATAGTTTCCCTCATACAACTGGCTCCATGTCCAATCCAACCATAACTCCCATTCTAATCCACTCACGATCATGTAACATATTATGCAAAACGTAAAATAAAAAATTACCAATCATATTAATTTTACACAGTTAGGTAGCTATTTTTTTCCAGCACATTTTCCATCATATTTTGGAAATATTGCAACATTTTAAATCTCGTTTCCTTCTCATAAATATACCGTTGAATAAACTAAGCTCCAACTCAACGGTCAATGCAATCGCGTTTGGCATGTAAACACAAGTATCGGTATTTTCTTAATGTAATGTTCAATAAAAAATGTATATGTGGAATCAAGTTTAATTATTAGCAACATGTGACTAATTAAAGATAAGACAACCTCCCGATATACTATACGTAGTCCTACCGGCCCACGGTATAATGCGATCAAACTGCGGGCAATGCAACCCCGAAATCACCACACGGCCGTGCATAGTTCATCGATGACGTCACGGCGGCAATCAAGACGCCGCGAATCATCCCTCGGGGAAAGTGAAACGAAAAGTAAAACGAAACCGGTAAAGGGCAGACAGTCAAACCGTCCGGCGTGGTGGACAGGGCCCGCTGAGTACACCACCGGTTAACCCGCATGCATAGAGTATGCTCCGCTGTTTACTTGAATAACAATGAAGGGTTATCATCCTTCCTTGTCTGGAGTGCTCAAGTCACAGACACTTTCGGGTTTGTATGGGGTAGCGGGAGTAGATGGGGATGAAGGGGGAGGGGGGGTAGTCGGCAAAGGCGGGGGCGGGGTCCGGATCAGAGATATGGAGGGGGGTGAGGAAAGGGGTGAAGAGTCAGTCGGGGGGAGAGGAGACCACCGAGAGACACTCGCTGGGGGGAGTGAGAGAGGGACCGGGGAAGGGGGATGGGATCGGAGGGGGTCGTGAGGGGGACGAGAGGATACGCGGTGCACCAAAAGGAGTGTCGGTTCCAGACTGCAACTGCCCTCCTCCCCACCCTCGGAATCCACAATCCTCTCCCCCTCCCTCTTGCTCTCTCGTTTTTTCCCTCTGAAGAGCAGCAACCCCCGCCCTTGCCCACTCGTCTCGCGTGTGCGGGCGAGACGGGGTCTGACCTTGAATGTCTAGAAATGCGGAGGGGGGTGGGGAGCGCGGAGGATGGGGGAGAACGGAGGTGGGGAGACGTTGCCTCCGTCGTGGCCCCGGGTGCACTCGACAAATGCACCACCCCTGCCTCCCCCCCTCCAAACTCCCGTCGGGAGCAAGGCAGACGCACCACACCCCCTTTCCTTCACTTTCCCCGCCGCCTCTTGGCTCGTAATGCTCATCTCTCTCTCTCTCTCCCCCGTCCCTCCTCCTCCCCAACTCGCACGGACTTGGCTCGATTTTTACGCCAATCCCAATTTTTCCGCGATTTCGTTTCAGCGTCATTTTAATTCTGAAATATGTGTATTAATTAACGCAAAGTCGTGATGGCTGCTCCCTCAACTTCCCAACAACCAAATGTTGCAAAGCATACGGTCACCTCGTTCCCGAACGCGAAATGTGAAAACTTACCATGTGAAAGATTTACGAGCACGCTGCGACACGTATAGCAGTCCGCGACTTCGTAGAGGCCCGCCAGTCAAATTGATATTTGAGCGTTTCGCCTTTTATTTTGTTTTTACCTATTGCGATTTGCCTTCTCGTTTACTTCTATTTTTATTATTAATTTTCGTTAATTTCTCTTCTTCCGTTATATTAAATCGCAAAAAGAGCAGAAAATATTTCTTTCATAAGAAGAAATTGCTCAAACGAAGCATATCAAGTCTCTGCGCCTGCATCTTTATCTTTGGTTCCGACAACGCTTTAGCGTAGGGAGACCAACATTGATATGCGGAAAGCATTGAGGGGCTTAGTGATTCGCTATAAGGAAAAATATTTGATAAAGTTGAAAGTAGTCGTAAAATAGCTCCAATAAAAAATGATCTGACCTACGATAATTATCATCACTTTAAGCGGCATTCAAAAAAAGAGAAAAATCTTAGGGCGCTGGATCGAGTACCAAAACCAGCAGAGCCATCCTTTGACCACGAACATAATTCAAATGAAACCATTGGGTTAACTCGAAGCATTATAAATAAAACAGAAAGCCACCGATAATTTTTCAGATAAAAATGGCTCACGTGGTCATATTCAATAACGCTAAGCGTTACATAACCTCAAATAACCAGAAGAGCTTCCGCCGCAAATTTTGTTTCCATTGAGGAGTTTCCTTTAGCCCCAAAACCATTGACTTACGTGTATGAAGGTGACTACAAGACACATTAGGTTTTCAACTGCTTATGAGGCCATATTTTTTCGGAAGCAAATCTCGTTGTGAGCAATGAGGCTACTTGGCAATGCACAGGGGTCCCAAACACCCTAAATAAACTTGCATTTAAATTTTCGGGCTTTTTTACCCATCCGCAATACGGCTGAGGAGTGACGCTGAGGAGTCTGCACAAGGCAAGAGTGGATGTTTAGAGTAAATGCATTAAGCCTTCGCTGAATTAAGTCGAAGAGAGTCAAGACGGAATATTTAGCAGTCTCATGAACAGAAGAACATATAAATCAATGACTGAATGTGACAGAGGCGAAAGAAGCATCTTAGGGAAGAGAGGTATAGGAGAAATACGTAAAAAGGAGTACGTTCCATGACATCAGCCTTTTTTTGGCTTTCCTTATCCCGAAAGTGTGTGTGCATGTAAGTATATGTATGTGTATATAGTATATCTCTGTGTGTATATGTATATGAAGTTAGCACTGGCGAACAAAAACAAAAACACAGAAACACATAAAAATGAAAAGAAACACACATTTTCGAATTTTCGGTGATAAAAGCCACCTTCCTCAAGGAAGAGAAGGAAGGACCTGAGGTCAGTTCCTTCCCTATCTTCCTTGAGAAAGGTGGCTTGTACCACCGAAAATTCGAAAACATGTGAGTTTCTTTTCTATTTTTGTTCGCAAGTGGTAACTGCATATAAATTATTTTTCACATCCGTGAGACTTTCACATAACCATTACCATATAGTATACATTTTCCAGGAAAATTTACAAGAATAGTTTTAAAAATGTATTTCGCATTGGTTAAGCACAATGGATAAAATCATGGAGCATTAGGCGATCCGAACCCATTGAGTGAAATATTGAAACAATCGATATATTTATTACAGAATTAAATAAAACATTCGATGATGAAAATATACCACTGACGTTTCAAATACTTGGGTTGGAATATATCACACTACCCCTTATCATGAGACCATCCACTGGATGCGATGAAATACGGCCAGATAATTACTTTCGAATTATTCGCCAATTTCAATCTACGACATTAACCTCTGAGCGATACCGTGGCGTAAATCAAGCGTCGCCAGAACCGTCAACGCAGCTGCCGTCCCATCCGCTGTCAGCGATGCGAGCCTATCGAATCCAGTTTTCGCGCCCGGAGCATTTTCCCGATCGGCCTGTGAATGGAGATCGTGCGTCAACACCCGCAGAAGGATTGACTGCAGATTTATTCTCCTGCCTTTTTGGATGGCGGCTGACCAGCAATTCAAAACGGCGGAAGGATGTGTCGTCCCCACGCATATCAACCTACAATCCGCAACGGTCGCACGGTTGCGAGGGGTATTGGGATGCCAACCATGAAAGGAAGTTTAGTTCTTGATCGCGAAATATTAGGAGGCATGCATGAGTTGTTGCTAACGAATAGTTTTCATGATGTTGTGCATTATTTCCAAAAGGGCAGATCTGGACTTTCGATTCGGGGGGTTCACATTTTAGCATTAAAAAAACTCCATTATTTATCAATACTTACGAGTTATTTTAATAACAGTTTAAAGTCATAGTCAGAAAAAATCTTGACTACCTCTATCACTCTGCAGTTTTATTGCTTGTTACTTCAATATCGAACTGGATGTCCCTCAGGATGTGCATCAAAGCATGGCAAGTATGCCAATTTTAGGGGGGAGGTCATTGCCATTCCCTTTGAATCTGCCACGTTTGCTTAGCACAATTTGGAACGAAAATTGCCTTTGATAGGTTTAGGTGGTAGAGCTAACATGGTTGGCTTTAAGACTTTAAGATGTAGACATTCCACCCATTCGGGAGGAAGAGGGGCAGTTCCTTTCCCTGTGCTGCCAGCAATTTTCAAAACAGACCGTATTGGCATCCTAAAAATCGCACTAGTTGGGTGAAACCGTTGGGGGTGTCCAGAGGTGTCCACCCTTAAATGAACCTGGTTTCCCCAGTCAGCGACAGAATGCTCTATCTATCCACTAGTTTAACACACCACCATCAGGCTACTTCCCTTAACTTCTGGCCATGGGCTTTCTCACCAATGCAATGTGGTATTTTGCATTATTCCCTCAGGATCAGTATTAAATTTTTTCTAGCCCATTTTAGTTCTGAATATCATCTCCGCACACCCTATGTAGGTTTTTCCAATGATTGCAAGTTGATTTCTGTTCACCAATGGACAGCAATTTTTGACAAATTGTAATGCATCTGTCTAAGTTAATTTTCTTAAATGGGTCCTAAATGCTTGAGACGCAAGCCACACTTAATTATCAAGCACAGTAAAAGAACTATGGAATGGAAGAATCGATAATCACTTCAGGATTCATCCTTAACTGCACCAACTATCAGAATATGAAATTAAAATCTTATACCTTTAACTCAGTCTGACAGGAAGCTGCAAACTCCAGGATAGAGACTTGTCCCTTCAATCACCATGGTTATAAAATTGGATTATGCAAACATATAGCCTCAATTGAAAGGGGAGATGTTGTCATTCATGTTTTATCTCCTAGAAATGAATGGAATATTAAATTTAAATATCCAGAGTGTCTGTTAAAAATGAATAGCATAACATGTCTTCTACCTGAGTAAGTCATCAAAAAATTGCTCCATACAAGGAAGACAAATGGAAGCAACATGGAAGACAAATGAACCAAGGGATGCTGATGATCAGAGCATATAAAATGAGAATGTAAATATAAAAAACTAGTCTTTAAGCTAATATTAAACTTTTAGGTTTAGGTGTCTATAGAGGTCACTAGTAATACCACAGTACTAGCAGTAAGGGCTACTGAAGGCATTCTTACATTTGGGACAAGAAGCAGGGCTGTCAATCAGTGTAGAGGTGAATTTAAGGGCTGTATTTCTTAAAAAGGGACCAATTAGGATCTTTTTCAATGATCCAAAGGATTATTGCTGACCTAAATCTTCAAAATGCATAGCCAAGCAGTATTTCATCCAGTCATTTATCCTGATTTTCATCCAAAGTGAACAATACTTATATATTGCTATTTCATTCTTATTGCAGACATGTTTCATGTAGAAAATGAAGAAAAGGTCACTAAGAGTGTACTTAAACGGTTAACAAAGAACATGAGTCAGCTAAAAGGGGATTGATTCTTTTACATAAGTTATTTTTTTAACTGTTACAATTAAATTTGAAAATGATGAATAGCTGATTGAAGCACTTTTCCAAAAGTGCTTCGATTAGTTATTCATTATGTTTGACTTCCACCACATCACGCCTGAAGCTACTCAATTCGTAAAGTTGAAAAACCTAATGCTTTTTCAACTTCAATAAATTAAATGTATCACAGTCATCATGAAAAAATAGAGTACCAGCAAGATGTAGACTAGTGGATATGAAGCAAAACAGAGATGGGGGGAGGGGCACACAATCAGCTGCAGGGCCATGACAGAATGATACATGAATGTAGGTGAAGTTGCTTGAAGTCTGGCAAGGGGCAACATGCTGAATGTGGTTATAGATAATGGTATGATTAACCACCTCTCTACCAGCAGCACAATACAATGAATACTTAGGGTATGCTAAATCTGCATTCTAAGTTTAGGAACTTTTAGGGAACTTTTGCAAAGTGGGGTCCTCATAAGATCTGCCTGAAAATAGGGGACAAGTTTCTAATTAGGGAACAAGGGGCAGCCCTGAGGGAGAATATTTTTCCCCATGCCATTTACATTTTTTCTTGCTTGAATATTATATTTTGGTTATCTGTCAGTGTTTTTGTATGCATTAGCCCAGTAGGTAGAGAGCTCAGCTATAGATTAAGAATACCCGGAAGTGAGCTCCAGCCTCATCTACAAACCAACCTACACAGTAATTACTGTTGTGGTAGTGAATTAAAATATTAAATATACACCCCAGCTCATTGTTAGCTATTGCACAGCCACCCCTACATATTATTACCACTGTTTATGCATGATATGCTCCTTTTAAATGTGTTGAGGCACACTAGAGATAGTGAACTGAATTAGAATAACCAATGAACATATATCAAGATATTGGAAGACAGCTGTTATTATAATTGGATATATTTTTCAATCTCATTGGTACAATACTGCATAGAAGCAAAACTGCATTGAATCTGGTATCTACACTGAAATTTTCACCTGAACTCTCTATTGCATGTGTGTTTACCAAAAAGTATAGATTTTTTAAACTCTAATAATATGCACTCATTACTCATCAGGTTATAAAATTACCTTATTACATTTCATTATTAAAAGAATAGTCCTAGGAACAGCTATGTTGACAACTGTTCCCCAGTAAGTCTACTTCAAAGCTTGGGTGCTGTCAGCTTAACTTTTGGCAACTGTCTTACTACCTTAAATGTACTAGAATCCAATCGAGAGCATCTTCATTTTTGGGTGAACTTTTAGCTACCAGCTGATGATTTAGGCCCCAAACGCTGTCAAGATCCCTATACCCTGGTGAAATTATCTGCTCAGCTTATTTTCATATCTTAAATGTCTAATTTTAGCTTAAAGGTAACTGCTGACAGTTGTAATGCCTACTGTAAAAGCCAATGGGTCTTTGAAGGTGTAATGTTTTTAAAATCTTGAATCTAGAAGAGTTGTCTTGCTAGCAGGGGCACATTCTGTGCATTACCAAATCATTTATCCTTTAATTTTCTCCCTACCAACTTGTTCACTTCTTTGCTTTCATTCCTGTTGAGTTTATTTATATATATATATATATATATATATATATATATATATATATATATATATATATATATATATATATATATATATTTGAAGTGTAAAACTCCCTTTTTTGCAAACACTTATGTCACACAACATATCTCGTGATACCTAAATAAACCTGAGGAAGTGTATCGAATGTTTTATTCCAACATAAATGTTTTATATGAATTTTCCTTATACCCCTCAAACCAATTATAGTCAACTATCTTAATGCTTCACAAGGCATTATCTTCTATGTAGATGTTACCTTTTTACTTTTATAAACTTATTAGACTTTCATTTTAAATGAAAGATCAAAACCAAATTATTTATAACGGCGGAGCATCCAAGATGACAATTATATAAATGGTTATTGAATGAAAATTTTCGATATGGACTTATAGCAATACATATCACTCATCCTTATGTCATGCAAACATTGGGCAGGATGTGCTCATTTTATTCCGGTATCCTGTGGGTTAGCCTCCTTAGTTGCACGTCACCTTTTGGAGGGGGTGAAACCATGAAATTCAGCATTGAAAATTTTCAAATCAGTATCGACATCCTTTCATTAAATTCAGAGGACTCCATGGCCATGAGAAAATAATGAATATTCATTGTTGTGGGAATTGATAAATCCCAACTGAACATGGCAAACACATCATCTTTAATATTTGGTCACAATCAATTCATAGGTAGAGAATTTTAAGTGAAGATCTCTGTAAAAACTTATTATACAAAAGCACTATTATACATTTGCATATTTGGGTACACTATTATTGGATGACATAATGATTCACTCCTGGCCAATAGTGACATCTATAGATGCATGGTAATGAGGTCTATATCAATATAGTCTATATCAATATAGCCTATATCTATACACCCCTAAACTCAATGGAAATTTCTTAACTCATTACTAATCACATTGACGAATCATTGTGAAAAGATAGGGATAAGGATTGACCATTAAAAAAATGAAGGCAATAAGATCCTCATGAAGTATAAAGGTTATGGTAAATAAGGTAGTCAATATGAAGGACATAAACTAGAACAGGTAGAACCATTCACTTATTTAGGAAGTGTTCTGGCAGAGTAACATAAAAACATAAAAAGATTTGCTTTATGCAAGAAAGTATTAACATAGAGCCAGGAATGACAGACACCTGAAGTGAAGACTTGAAGAAATGACTAGTGAAAACTTTAATATTGAGCGTAGTTTTGCATGGCTCAGAAACTTGGTCATTGAGGCAAGAGAATAAATATAGAGGCTTTTTAAGAGGAAATGGGATGCCTACAATGGAAACAGAATGAATACATTGAAGAGCCATGAACATACTTTTAAAAGAGAAGTTCATAAAATTGAGCAGGTTGAACAGTTTACCTATCGTGGAAGTGTTTTGAGCCAAAATGGTCAAAGTAATAGTTACATAAGACAAAGAATTGACAAAGGCAAAGAAGCTTTAACGAGGAGGGAATTGATATTGAGTAAGGATGTTAAGAAAAGGTTGTTCACAACTTTGATATGGACCGTGGTTTTGTCCAGCATGGAAACATGGTCATTGAAACAGGATGATAGGCATAGATTGGAGGCTTTTGAAATTTGGTTGTGGAGAAGGATGGAGACGGTGAAGTGGACAGAAAGGAAAATAAATGAGGAAGTGCTAGGTATGGTGGAGGAGGAGAGGGGATTGTCTAGAGAAATCATCAAGAGACAGGAAAATGAATTCAGAGTGTATTGATTGGTAGAGGGATGTTGAAGACTGTGATAGAGAGGAGAATGTAAGGCAATTGAAGAAGGGATACGAATAGGATTATTATTATCATTATTAGGTAATCTACTGGTTAAGGTAGGTTTTTGGATGGACATAATTACTATATAAATAATTTGTGATCCCTAGAAAAATACAACATCCTGCTTTACATCAGGTCCCTCTTCAGCTCTAAGTACTTTCTTCCTACCTTCATCCCATACAACATCTCTATCCTGTTCCTTCCCTTTCCTCATTTGCCTAACATTCTCCCCTCAATTACTGTCTTCAACATCCCGCTGCCGGTCAATACCCCCTTCATCCACTTTTCCTGCCTCCATAGGATTGCTCCCAACAAACCCCTCTCTTCGCCCACCATACCAAGTACTTCCTCATTTGTTTTCTTCTCTGTCCATTTCACCTTCTCCATTCTTCTCAACACCCACATTTCAAAAGCCTCCAGTCTATGTCTATCCTCCTGCTTCAATGACCATGTTTCCGCGCCGTACATAGCTACGCTCCAAATTAAAGTTTTCACGAGTCTTTTCTTAACATCCTTACTCAAAGTCCCCGTCATCAACTCCCTCCTCCTTGTGAAAGCCTCTTTTCCTAGCGCAATTCTTCTCCTTACGTCCTTACTACTTTGACCGTGTTGGTCCAAAACACTGCCGAGATACGTAAACTGTTCTACCTGCCCTAGTTTTTGCCCTCCTATTTTAATGTTAAGCTTAGCCTTTTTCTTTCTAGAAAATCGCATAACCTTTGTTTTATTAATATTGATTCTCATCCCATCCTGTCGCACTGAATTTCCAATTCACTAAGCAATGCTTGCAACCCCTTGGCTGACTGACAAACTAAAGCTTGGACTTTAATGCAACAATTTCAGAGCGTAAAAATCATTCGCCTTGACTGGGACTCGAACCCAGATCCCTCAATATCCGGTCGAGTGCTTTAGCAATTGTTGCATTAAAATGCACATTAGCGGATGACTCCGTTAAAAGTTACTGTTGCGGCATCTCCCGCAGTTTCTTTGGAATTTGTCAAAGGGAAAACACCATACGTGTTTAAAGTTGGCTTTTAACCTCGTGGACAGTGGCGCCTCGCGCACGACTACGAATGCATGTGACATTGTATGTACGGTATTTCGTCATAACATCTAGTTCCTTTAAAAAGCCCCAAAATTTCAGAGTTTAAGAGGACGCCTCGGTAGCTTAAGTGGCTAAAGCACTCGACCGGATATTGAGGGATCTGGGTTCGAGTCCCAGTCAAGGCGAATGATTTTTACGCTCTGAAATTGTTGCATTAAAATGCACATTAGCGGATGACTCCGTTAAAAGTTACTGTTGCGGCATCTCCCGCAGTTTCTTTGGAATTTGTTAAAGCTTGGACGAATAGGATAGGTTGGTTGAATGTAATGTAATGAAAAAGGTAAAGAGAGGTGTTATTTTGCTCTAGTTAGATCTCATTTGGAATATGCTGTGCAAAAAGAATTAGATAAAGTCCAGAGAAAATCTGCTAGATTCGTTAAAAATTGTTATGATAAGAACACAAGTGTGACAGGTCTCTTAGGGGATTTAGACTGGGAACCACTTGAAGTGTGGAGAGAACAAGCGAGGCTTAGACTTTAAGAAGGGTTCAGAACAAACGAGTTTAACTATGACACTGAAGGAATTATAATGGCCCTACACTACTGAGGTAGATCAGACCACAAAGATAAAATAAGGGAGATAGATTCCAGTACAGATAGATACAAATACTCATTCTTTCCCCGAAAAATCAGAAATCATAATAATATGAAACCGAAGTCACTTTAGAAATATTAATAAACATTGAATTTACAAGTCGGAACAAAATTAAACATTGCAAAGATGTTAGGTATACTTTCAGGTGCATGTGTATGTCAGCTGGTAGTTTGAGTGTTTGCATGTGTGTGGGGTGTAAGTGTTCTAGCATGAATGTATGCCATGTTTTTTTGTGAATGTATGATTTTGTGGTTTTTGCATGTGGTTTTTTTTCTTTGCTAAATTACGGGTGATTACCTAACACCCCCCGCCACACGCCCTTGCAGCGGCTTACGGGGTATTGAGTAGATGTAGATAAAGATGAATGGAATGAAGGGAGGAATGATGTACATGAAGTTGTAGCTGGACATATTGTATTGCTGAATGTTGGGTTGTGTTTTGTTAGGAGAGGCAAGAATGGATTGGTTGCTGTAGCATTTGGTAGCTTGTGTCTATCCAAAATCTACCTTAACCAGTAGATTACCAATAATACCTCAAATAAAGTAGACTCGATCTGTGAGACACAGATACCCAGGGATGGAAAGGCTAATGGCTCATGATCTTCACCCCTTCATGACTGTCACATTGCTTTTGGTTCATGGCCCATTCCGAGTTGTGTTCATTCTGAAATGACCAAAGGAACTCAATTAAAAGATATTCTATTGCTATCATTCTCACAGATGTACAAGTAGTGAGACTTCAAGAATCACAAACCATTCACCAGCAAAAATAAGACTGAATTAAAAGTCAAATTTGTCACTCTATCATGTCAGCATTACCATTATTTTAAAATGGCAGAGCCATTCCTTTTTCAAAATCATTCTTTACCATGATATCTGGCTGTTAAAATATACAGGGGCTGTCCCAGAAATAAAGTCTTTTTTCCATTGCCTTTGTTGACTCAAAAGATGTTATCCATTAAGAGTTTGTGCCTCAGGAACAAATGGTGAAACGTAAATTTCACATGGAAGTCTCCGATAGGCTGTGAAAAAGAGTGCAACACATCAGGAAGGAGGTCTTTGCCAACAGAAGGCTGCACCATAACAGCGTGCCATCCCACACTCCCTTCCTCATGACCGAGTGCCTGGCAAAGCACAAGATGCCCCAGCCACCATGTGACACTGCTAGACTTCTTTTGTTTTCAAGAATAAAAAGGCGCTTGATAGGCAACCATTTTGGAATGCTGGATAACAACAAAGAGGTCATGAGGAGGTACCTGAATGAGGTCCTCATGGATGCCATCCAGGAAGTGTACCACAACTGGCAGATGCACTGGCATCAGTGTGTCAATGTGCAAGGATGCTATTTTGGAGAACTGCAGTAATTTGTACATTGATCTGAAGTAAGTTTTTTTGGCTTAATTACTCTACTTATTTTTGGGACAGACCATGTATTCTTACAATCCTAGGCATTTTGAGACTTAAACAGAATCACTCTTGCACTGCTCCCTCCTCCTCATAATGGTTGAGTACATATATTTAAGTAACATGTTCAAGTAAACATAAATCATGACAAGAATTTAGCTTTGATGATTTCCCATATTTATATTACTTCCAATCTATGTCATGCAATTCAGTCTATCAGTTTGTTCTTTGAAGTTTTAGAATTTCCATCAAACAGCAGATACTTAAAATTACAGAAAGCTTTTCATTAAGCTTACAAGGGTATTCCAGCAGATCACAAAAAACACCAGGGTTGAAATTATTATTTTGGTGCCTTAAAGGTTTTGTGGAATGTGTGTAATCAATCTCAAGTGTGTGGAGTAACAAAGTCTATAATTTCATTTCCTTAAGTGTGTAGGAAAAGTCAATATTTTCATTTCAATATGATAAAGGTTGTTCAAAATTTTTACTAAAATACCAAGTAATTATTTTTCAGAGTATTTTCCCTATTTTTTCTCACCTCTTCAATGCACTTCTTTACCTATCTTGTAATCTTCACTCGATTGAAGTGCAATGTTCAATCTTAAAATCATTACCAATGTTCACTCTTACAAGCATTACCAAGCTTATAATATTCTTCACGCATTATTTTCTGAGCGCTCATGTTTATTCATTTTCAGGCTTCTTTTAATCTCTTACATTGTTCACATTCCATAAAAAATCATTACTAAAAAGGACTCCAAGAAAGAAAAAACATATCTTCCATATTAATGCAACATAATCAGCCATGATTAGTTTATAAAATCTAGTTAATATTGTGATGATATTTCTGTATTCTACACGGTGAAATTTTAACGAAATCCAAATTCAATAAAGTTCTTCCTTTGCTTTTAATTACTCTTTTTTCCTTTCGACGACAAAGTAGTAAATTTTACTGTTTTGACAATGGATACACTTTTCCAAGACATTCTCAGATGATGTACTTGGGTTGTCACTTATTTCACTATTGACTGTATTCTATGGTTTCCCAAGCAACAATCTTCAGAAAATTCCTGCGCAATATTTATTGAATAATTTCTGAAGTACATTAGAAAATTTCATTTGGATCGCATGGCTTTTTACTGCTTCAAGTCACTCCCACTTTCCCTCTTGCCACTCTCATTCCCACTCTTCGTCACAAACACCACAAAATCCTTTCGGCCCAGCTTGGTTGCCATCATATTTCCCTTCAGTCAATTCAGTCAGTCACTGTGGAACTGTGAGGACGAATTTCTCCTTTATACTTCATTCTATCCCTTATCTTTCTCCTCGACAAACTGTATTGAGACAAGAGCTGGTAGTTACATTCCATCTACCTAAACCCCACACAATTCATCACAGTATGTTAAGATTGCATTTTGGTCAGGGGTGCTGGGAAAACTGCACGTCTAATGTGAGGGTATACTTAATTGTTTTTACCATGACTTGACATTTTACTTCGCCAGCCATGAAGTATTTCTCATGGAAAAACAAGGGAGTGCTGAAGCTCAGCAATTCTAATGGATGAGCACCTACTAGTTTTGTGGATTTTTGTACAATTATTATTAGGGCTTATTAGCAGTGTGTAGTGTATTTGTCTATCAAAAGCCTACCCTAAGCTGGTAGAATACTTCTAGTAGTTTTTATGGAAGGCGTCCAACAGCTAAGGTCATTTGCACCACTGAAGATGGATAGGAAAAGAAGGGTTAGAGAAACCCGGCATCGAAATTAGCCTACTCTTCTCAAAAGGTGCCAAGGGTCTGCAGTTTAACGTCCCATCCAACGGATATCATACTCACTCAAAGTGCTCTCCACAAAGCACCTCAAGTAGGGATCGGGATACCACCGAAAAATATTTGTTATCCAGGATTTGAACCCAGGTCCTCTCGGTGGGAAACCTGTACATTAGGCACCGCACCATCCTGATCCCAGATTACTTCTTCTAATAATGTAGTGAAAGATGATACAAACTATCTAAACTTTCAAGGATTAGGGTTAAAATTGGTACCTTATTATGGCACAGATGTGTATGACATAATAGCAAGATTCATTCTAACAGTATAAGATTCCTTAGCCTGAAAGAAATCCAGAGTGTTTTCAGCATCAATGAAGGAATGCAATGGTGTACATAGCCGTCTATAATTAAATTAAGTCACCCAAACATATAAAAATTCGGCTTTTACAATAAATTACAAATTTCATGATTTTGCTGATTAAGTTCTCCAAAAATCTATTCTAGTAAGGCAGAAGATTGGTACTCAACAATATTTTTCTTTGTTCATAAGTAGGCATTGTATTGCTTCGATATCCAAACTTTCCTCAATAGAGCTTTCAATCAAGAGGGGGCTAGGTATTAGTGAAATGTAGCTCTTAAGAAAATGTTAAGAACTTTTGGCTTGGCTTTTTTCATATCACAGAATAATTACAATGCCACATGAGAAAACTCGAGGGAATTCCTGCAGCAATACTTCACTGAAGATCTAAGAAATAAAACAAAAATTTTAAATTTCTTGGTTTATCACAGACATAAAAAATTTTTGTGCAGATCAAAACATTATAAGGAAGAATTTTAGCATGAAATAAGGCCAAAGTAAGCAGTACATTAAGACATTAGCATGGTGTTTGCCACATTATGGATCATAGACATGAAGCAATGAGAGGCAGAGCTAAGAAGAATAAAATATTGAAACTTTCAACATCCTATTTGCTTCTTCCATTGATGAAACGTCCATTTTAGGGGAAGATATTGTTTACAGTAACTCATACCATCAAAACCGAAGGGTATGGAATAAAATTTACACTATGTTTGACTCAAAATTGTTCTACAGTGGTAACTTGGAAATTTACAGGGGAAAGCAATAAGGAGGTGAATTAAATTGAAGCAACCACACAGCAGATATAGTATTGAAAAGATTGATTCACTCAATCAATAATGGTAGTGGAAACATTACCAAGGATACTTGGTTAAAACATTTTGATTTATTCAAGTTCCCTGATAGAATGAGATGTACTATAATTGGAACTCTTTCGCAGATTCCCCATTATTTCAAAGTTAAAAAGTTTCAAATTCACAGTTAAAAGTTTTCACATCATCTCTGCTCAGATCCACGGATAATGGTAGTGATGTATCTTATGACCATAAAAAAGGAAAGAATTTGATCCTAATGTTGATGAAAACCTTGCTCCTAAATCTGAGACAACTGGAAACCTTGTACATATTATTAAATTTTATTATAGTGTTAAAGGAAGAGTAGAGATTGTAGATCAGCAGGGAAAAATGTATTATATAGAGAGAACTAGGACAATGATTGATTTTTTAAAATCTCATCGTACGTGGAATATATTGCAGGATTTTATACGATGAAATCAACAATGACATTAAATGAAGATGATCTTTCCCGAGGAAACTCTTGAATGAAATTTTAAAAGAGCACAGAGAGCATCACGCTGGGCTGCACTAGTGAAAAACTATAATAACTCAATGCCCTTGCAATGCAATACAATGAATGGCTGAATGTCCAACTACTAGATGAGGAGAAAACTCAAATGCAGCAAATGAGAATGAGGACCAAAAGAAGTGATGCAGCGATTGCCTGAGGGAGAAAAGGAATAGGCTAGCTAAATACCAATGTGAAATTTACCCAAAAATAGTCGCTTAAAACGTTACATATGCATCTATTGTCATTAAAGTTGGTAAATTTGGATTACACTAGCTCTGCTTGGAAATTCTCACGATAATTTATTATATACGAGGGTCATCCGGAAAGTAGTACCCGTTCGTGCCGCATGAAGTGCTGACGACGCGAGTAGCCGCTGGACGAGGTCAGATAGCTTCAGTGGCTTGTCTGCCTTCTCTGAGCCAAGTTGCGTGACGCTAGCATTGCCTGTGTTGTTTCTGTGATTGTTTACAATGTTTAAAAAAATTGAGAACGCCGCCAGTTGTGAAGTGAGGGCAGTGATTAAATTCCTCAATGCAAGAAACGTTCGCCCATGTGATATTCATCGCCAATTAAAGGAGGTGTATGGAGACAATGTAATGGACGAGTCGTCTGTTCGGCGGTGGTGTCGCAACTTCAACATGGGGAGGGGGAACACACACGACGATGAGCGTTCGGAGAGACCGTCTGTCATTACAGACCAACTGGTGAGCTCAGTTGACGAATTCGTGAGGAACGATCGGCGCGTCACAATTGATGACATCTGTGAGCATTTTCCCAATGTTTCTCGAACAATTGTTCATGAAATTGTTAAACACCATCTGCATTATGCAAAAATTTGTGCAAGATGGGTCCCTCGCGTATCTCAATGAGCTGGCGGCGAAGGACTATGCAGCAGGAATACAGAAACTTGTCACACGTTATGACAAATGCCTTAATTTGCTTGGAGATTATGTTGAGAAGTAGTTTAAAGTATCCTCTTTCAAATAAAATTTTTTATGTTTGTTAATATTTACTTTTGTGTCTTTATTTCACGAACGGGTACTACTTTCCGGATGACCCTCGTATTTGACGTATTTCTATGAAGAAAGTTTTCTACTATTCTGCCAAAATTCATACAATTTTGTGATTGGTACTCTTATGTTGGCAAACTTTGAAATCTTAGTTCAATTATAAGTGTCATGGCACAGCCTTAAACAATTTTATTTCTCATTTCGTGAGACCAAAGATGATACCTTAGTTCATGTTCAGTAAGCCTAAATACTGCGAGGATATCTCAGAGATTCACTGTGACCCTATGCAGAACTTCACAAACATGGTCAGCAGAGGTATGCTATCTATACTTGGCATTTGCTTCCAAAGTGTAACTGTCAATCAAACTTGAAGTTAATTGTCAAAAAAATGCAGATAATTTACTCTAAAAAGTATCTGTGTGGCATCAGACTATGCTACATGATTAAATATTATGAGTTTCAAACAGACAGAACATAAAATACCCAAAATCAGCACATATATTACAATGAATTGTTTCTAAAAATATCATCTTATGCCCAATAACTGTGAATTTATATATTGTTGATCATTGTCTGCCCATTACTATTACGACTCCATCTTGACTCTAAGCTGAGCTGGAGTTCGCATATCAATGTTATCAGCAGATTTTCAAAGGCACTTTTAGTTAGAAAACTTACTATGCTAACCCCTGCAGAGTGCCTAAGATCCATTTACTTTGCTTTCTTTAACAATCATCTTAATTATGATTTGGAATCTGGTGGTATATACCCAACATAAAATGTCTTTATTCTACAAAAAAAGCAATCAAGATGATTACTCTACTAAGGCAGTTTACAGAGCAAAACTTTATTATCTTCAATTATATGTTGAAGTCCCATGATTGGTCTGATTTATACCAACTCAGATCCTACAATGACTCATTTGAGTATGTTTATTCTTCATATCAATATTACTTTGACATTTGTTTTCCATTGGTCTCCCACAAAACTAGAAACTTGTCCTTAAATACTAGAAACCATTGGGTCACCGATGAAATACGATGCCTCTCGAAAAAAATGAAGGAGTTAGCTATCTCTTATAAAAATAAATGTAACTCGATAGACTGCTTGGAGTATAGAACACTGAAAAAAACGTACCGTCAAAAGTTACAACTGGCTAAAAAAACATTTAACAACTGTAGAATTCTCAATGCCGATAACAAATCTAAAGAAATTTGGAAGATTATAAAGGAAGCTAAGTGTTCTATCAATAATCATCATGATTTCAAATTACAGGACTCCACCGGTAATGTTATTTCTGATTACTCTCAAATGGCATCCAACTTAAATGACTTCTACTTGTCCCACCAGACTACTACAAATACTCCAATTCCTGTTAATTATCCTCTAATCCCAAGCCTGTCTAATTCATTGTACCTGCTTCCTTGTACTGAACTGGAACTGATGAACATCATTAAAAAATTCCCTAACAAAAGTAGTCCTGGTACAGATGGTATCCCAGGGATTGTGATAAAAAAATCAATTAATTCTATCAAGGAACAGATACTCTTCCTAATTAATAAATCCCTACAACTTGGTGTTTTTCCTGATGCCATTAAAATTGCCAAAGTTGTACCACTTTATAAAGGGAAAGGTAGTGAGCAGGATATGAATTCTTACCGTCCAATATCTTTATTAAACCAGATAGGGAAACTATTTGAAAAGGTCTTCCATAATCGACTTACATCATTTCTTGAATCTTTTAATCTCTTGTCTGGCTCACAGAATGGTTTTAGGAAATGCAGATCTACATCTACAGCCACCTATCACCTCGTAAACCTAATACTTTCAAATCTTGATAATAGAATTGAAACCTTGGGACTATTCTTCGATTTTTCCAAGGCTTTTGACCTAGTTAATCATCAGTTACTCTTGTCCAAATTAGGACACTATGGCATCAGAGGTATCCCTTATAACTGGATCAAATCTTACCTCAGCGCAAGGCACCAACAGGTTATTTTGTTAAAGAACGGTACTAATTTTACTTCTCCTAGTAAAGAAGTTACATTAGGTGTACCCCAAGGCTCAGTCTTGGGCCCTATCCTATTTTTACTTTACATTAATGACTTACCAAAAGTTCTGCAGTCAGTTCCAGGAGCCGAGCCAATTTTATATGCTGATGACACTAACGTAATTGTATCAGCACCATCGTTAAACAACTTGACCTTGACAGCAGCTAGAGTTTCCGAACTTCTTTGTGAATGTTGTTCACAAAATTCTCTGAAACTCAACCCTGACAAGTCTGGACTCATATACTTCTCTAATAAAAATAAAGCCCCTGCTTCATTGGCCATTGACCTAGGGGGAACGTGTGTACCCCAAATTTCTAGATCCAAGTTTTTGGGAGTTGTTATAAATAAAAATGTATCATGGGATGAACACATATGCAATCTTCGTAGCAGGTTAAATTCCATTTGCTTTCTTATTAGAAGTATTAGGAAATCTGTAAGCCTTGATATCTTACTTTCAATTTATTACGGAGAATTTTATTCTTTAATTATCTATAGTATTCTGTTCTGGGGTTCTTCCCCTCATTCTGATTCAATTTTTAAAGCTCAAAAATGTTTAATACGATTAATATGCAATGCTCCCTACAATGCACCTTGTCTTTCCTTCTTCAAAAGGTTAAATATTCTGACTGTTCCATGTATTTACATTTATGTCGTATGCATTTTCGCTAAAAGTAATATATCCAATTATATGACAAATGACAACGTTCATTGCCACCAAACCAGAGCCTGCAGAGACCTGCATCAAACTTATTGCAGGACTTTAAATACATCCCTGGGGCCTAAATCAATGGGCCTCCTTGCACTGAACAGGCTCCCTTACGATCTTAAGTACGTAAAGGATCCAGTCCTGTTCAAAAAGAAATTAATATCATTTTTAAGGAAAGAACAGTTTTATTCTGTAATGGAATTCATGGAGAAAAAATAACCATACTGAATATGGAATATATTTTATGCAAAAAATTATTATTGTGTCATGCTTTTCTGAATTTCATCATTGTTTAACATCTATATGTACATATGACGTGTCCTATACACTTATCTGATGTATCTATTACACTGTGTCAGTGTCTTCTGGGCAAATAAAGATTATTATTATTATTATTACTCAATCTTCTGCAACTGAACACCGCAGACCATTATTTATAAGTATGAACATTCTGATTGTTTATAGCACATACATACATCTACAGATATCGATTTGTGTTAAATATAAATTACATTTGTTTCCTAGAAGACAAGAAGTACATGATCATAAAACCAAAATAAAAAAACCGCCTCTCCACGTGTAATGGCAGATTAACCAAATCACAGCAATACCTGCATAACTTTGGTTTAAAATTATTTAATCAACTGCTGCAGACAGCTAGAAAAACTAACTCTGCCAAATTTAAAGAGCCCTTGTATTCAGCCTCAAGAGCTCTGTACTCAGAGAATAATTTTTTTATCCACAAAAAAAACGGATATGATTTTCTGATGTGTTATATGCCTGATATGCTGCTTTGCGTTTTATGTCTGATGTTCTAATATGTGTTATATGTCCAATGCCTTTTGCTTGATGAGGTCTATTGTATGCCTACTTAATGACCAATAAAATTATGATTATTATTATTGAGATAGTTTTTTGATGGGCACACGGACTAACCACTACTGTACTTCTAACATGATGCTAAACACTAAATTTCTACATTACACAAACCACACTTCCTTAACCTCACCTAGGAAATAATCAATTATCCACTTTCCTTTGACAACCAAAATTCCCAGTATCCATTTAATGTCTTCCACAATTTTGTTTTTTAAACCCTCTACAGGGATCCACAGCTCAAAAGCCTCTGATCTTAAAAGTGAAGGCTTCCAATGTGATGTACAAATTACCACAGGGTTCTCAGGTTACTCCCAGATAGCTCTACCTGGCTGGACGATGGTTTTGCTTGCACTGCATCAGCATTTTCAGGTCTTAAGTGTTCCGGTTAGGACATGAAGATGATGATTGCAACGCCAGCAATACTGCCATCCAGCCAGATAGAACATGGAGTGGCTTACTCCAACCTAGCTCTTGGTGGTTTCCGACCTAAGCTTCTTCCCTTGCCTCAACAATCAAGTTCCTGGGTCGTACAAGACTACACTCCATATTAAAGTTTTCCATAATCTATTCTTTAATCTTTACTCAAGGTCATTTTCATCAACTACTTCCTCTTTTTGAAATCTTCTTTACTTTATGCAGTTCTTATTTTTACAACTTTACCAATGCGAGCATATTCATTTAAAAAATTTTCCAAATAAGTGAGCGGTTGTACATGCTTTGTATTTGCCGCCCAAATTAAATGTTTATCCTAGCCTTTCCGTTTCTTGAGATATTCATTACCTTCAATTTCTTAAGGCTGATTCCAATCCCTCACCTCTTAAACTGCTTCCGCAATGCAGTCAGCAATAACCGGAATCCCTAGACTGACTAACTAAATACAGCTTGAACATACACAACTCTAACTGAATGGGTCAGCTATATTCGATGTTTTCGGGCTTAACTTGGTGGAAATCCTTTAACACTGAAGTTAAAAATCAATGTGTCTTTCCACTAATTTTTTTCATTCTGTACAACTAGTTTAAAAAAATAGGCATCAAATCCAGAGTGGCATCATTGAGAATTTATTCCAACAGTTGATGCCTATTCCTGAACTATGTAAACTTCAACACCAGCAGCAAGTACCCTGTAGGAAGACAGGCAGTCCACGAAGATTTGAATAAAGAAGAAACTTCAAAATTGGCAGGTACCTGAGGACGACGCTTAATTATTATCTGGTTTTTCTCCATTTAAGGTAAAATATGGAATGACACAATCCTAAGCCCCCTACAATTCTTAGCCTTGCTCATAGCAGAATCTGAACCCTCATTCCAATAAATCCTTAAGCAATTCTGCATAATTCTACCTCCCTACAGTCCATTCAACCTACCTATCCTTTTTTCTCACCCTTTCTAGGTAGCTTAGTGCTCTCTCCTCTACCAAGACCTCCTCAACTTAATTACAGAAGATACTAAAAATCACCTTTGGTTGAGTGATAAATGGAAACAATAATTAAGTTATAACTCAAAAATAACACAGCAATAATGAAAAAGTGCAATTCAATACAGAAACACTCCACATCTTAAGCCTTACACTCTAAAATGTTTTATGTAAATATGCATATGCCCCCATTCTTGAGTGATTTGCCACAGTATATAGAGCTAAGAGTTAATCCTTGAGAGTGATAGAAGTCCACTTCATCCTCATGAAGCCAGTGCTTCATTAGACAGAGGATATCCCAATTCCTAAGATTTAGCAAGTGTTCAATCTGACACAATTTGTTTCTAAGGGACTGCATATTGAGCACTAGAATATCAATAGATTTTTGTGTGCAGTTGAGCAGTTTAAATACCGGGAATTGACAGTTGCATAGTTCAATGATCCCGCCACAAAATTAAAACAAAGAATAATAGCAGATAAGTCTATTTAGCACTGAAAAAAATTAATTCAATCTTGAATCATACTCTGCATTACCAAGCTCACCATATATTAGTCATTAAGAAAACCATTATTTATTTTAAGATCAATGTAATTTTATAAAATCATGTATGTATTAGCAATGGCAATTAACAGCAAGAGACAATGAAGTTCCCGTTACCTCTGAGATAAATGTACTCCATATGAGAAGAGATTAGATGGGCTGGGTACAATTGAGTGGTATATTAATTCCCAAAACTATATTGCATAGAAATCCTGCCAGCCAATAAGGATAAGGTGGGTCATAAACTATGTGGTTGAATGGAGTCAAGGTGGAAGATCACCGAAGAGGAAGTAAGGACAAAGGACTGCACGGCCATGTAAGAAGAAAATTATGCATAAATAAACCATTACAATGAAAACACGAGCCAACTTGTATATCTTATGTTTGGATTATCAGAAAATGATAATGTATGCAAATTTCAAAGTTTTATCTCTTGCATGGGCTCACCAGTCTTATAAATAACAAGATTGAAAGTCACGTTTATGTCGCACAATTGATAAACAGCAGTGTACCAATCTCGAAATCAAATAACTGATTTAATCTGGCAGTATAGGAACTCGGAAGAAATTTAAAAATGCAGAAGAGACCAATAGAAGAAGTTTTAGGACATTAGGGAATGCCGAAGGCGGTTAGTGAACGAAGAGTGATATATATGCGCGGTAGAATGATAAATCTTTTGACAGCAGAGAGTAGAAAAAAAGTACGTGGAGCTTAAAAATTATTTTGAAATAAAAAATGTACTAATACTGCTCAGTGTTCCTTAAGCGATAAATTATTTAAAATACCACTAACTTATTAAGTATTTTTTGTTGAAAACTCAAAAATACCTCTAAACAGTAGATAAACGCATTGTAACACATCTTGGTGCAACTATGGATCGCGCCTTCGAATATCAAACACGAATTTCAATACTCTTTTTTTGATATTGCACCCGTGGTTGCCATCTATTGTCGGAATTGTGAAATCAAATTTGCTTTCTGCTATGAATTAGTAGTTGTTAGTGTTAAAGAAAGTTTCTCGATGGAAAAACAAGTACAAGTCTTTAATATTAATATTTTTTATATCATTTGTTGTTTGATTAAAATTTATAAAGGATAATTTACGAATTTATTTCGAGAACAACCAGTATTTTTAATGGACCAGGGATTGTTTTTACGAAATTTTCAGATGGACCGGCTAACAATTTTGGTGGGCGCTATACACCTTTTTTATTCACCTTTTACCAAAGTGGAAGAAAGTTTTAATTTGCAAGCAATGCATGACATATTATACCACCGGTCAAATTTGACACAGGTAAGTTAACGTTGAAGTACATCTTAAAATCATGACAAGCTTGCTCTTGTGATTATGCTTAACATTTCTTGCATCGGTGGTTATATTAGTTGGTGATGAAATCTTCCATTCTCTCCACTTTGTTTTCAGTACGACCATCACGAATTTCCAGGAGTTGTACCTAGAACTTTCTTAGGACCTTTATTTTTGTCATTTTTGGCTTCTCCATTTGTAATGTTTTTTCATGTCCTTGGAGTGCGGAAATTCATATCACAGTACATAGGTATGTTGTCTAACATTTTAAACCTCAAATGAGGCATCCATTTGCTCGAATTCTAGGTATTGTTCAAGAGAGTCCAATGCAAATATTCAATTCAAGGATAATATTATTCATTTCTATGTAAGCGAATTTCCATCCAACGTCGTCTGGATATGCAATTTACTTGTAACCTGTTAATATTCCGGGAAAATTTCCTAAAATAAATTCATCATTTACTAATAGAAAATAACAGAAGTCGAGATGCTCGAGACTTTAAACATGCAAACATTATTCATCATGAAAATGATCATGGGGGAGTATATTCGTATGTGTAAAGACTGGATTATCCCAATTTTGGAAGTAAAACAATGTTTGCCATCATATTGCCATATCCTATGTTCTAATATTTTCAAGTATCACCGATACTTAAGATTTCGAAGAATGGCATAGGGAAGAAATAAGTATTCAAAAATGCCGAAAAGAACTTAATCATGCTTCAATTAGTTATAATTATATGTACATATCATAACATATAATTTTATACGTCAGAACTGCCAAATGACAGTGCATTATTAAGGAGATGCTTAAGCATGCATCGTTGAAACTAGTTATTTTATATCATATTCAGTTTAACGCGATTTTTACGCTTCACTTTTTCAATCACAGTTTAAAATTTTCTGCTGTGGCACTCTTCCTTTGTTTCATTCTTTGATATCACGTTCAGCTTAGCCCAGTTTTCCTCTCAGGCCTGCCTTGATGTGCATTGTTCCTGAATTTGTTTCTTCAGGAAGCAAGCACAGAAAACCTTTATTTTGTTGAGATGTTGTTGAAAAGGACACAAAGAACTTGATGGTCTTGTCACTGAGCCCATGATAGTGAAAACACCCTGTAACTAAAAATCAGGAATAGAATTTTGAAAAAAGATATTTTTTCAGTTGAGAATTACCTGCAATTTAATGGAACTGTTAAAACTACTGGGAATGCATCTCAGTCAGAAAAAAAATCTCACTCATCTAGTCATAAGAGTTGATTTTTGCTGAGAAATAATCTGTAATCTGCCGCCAACTTGTGGAATTTTTTTATAATTCCCTCCAGCATATCAGGTTTAAGTTGTAAGTCATTCTGTTGAACATGTTAAAGAAAAGAATTTGAGGCTATTCAGCTTCATTATCTGAAAATTACAGCTTATATTTCATGCTGTTTGCTTTGCCTTAAAGTAGAAAGGCAGAAGTATTGTTTTCTCCCATTTTTTAATTGTCATTAATCGGTGAGCTGAAAATAAGTATCAAGTAGCTAAGCATGTCATTCCAGATAGCCATAAATGATCAACAAATCGACCATTTTGCTCTTTAAAATTAGCCAAAATAATTTGAAATTTGTGCTACAGTTAAAAGAAATTCTGGATGGCACATTTTTCCTCAGCAACCACCATACTTTGGTGTGGAAGAGTAATTTTTTTTATGACCACTTGCCATTTTATCACAAAGCAATGAAAATAATGTTAATCCAAGGGATTTGATTTCATCTGATCTTATTGTTAAAACGCTTCTATTGTTGGTGACAGATATTTGGTAATCAGATTCTGTCTATCTATGCATTGGCGAGTCAAGTAGGCTTGTGGAGCCTGTTCTTTTATTTTGTTTGAACGCCCCTCTTTTTCTGACATCTAATGTTGCTTGATGCATACTCTCACATATCCAAATCCAACTCATAAGTATTTATAAAAGCATTAAATTCCAAAAGATGATGTCTGCAGAAATAATATGAGTAGTAAGTATTTCGCAGAAGAAAATCTTCATGATCAGTTCCTCATTCTTCAAATCTTACAAATTACAAAAGCTGAGCCAAGTTTGTAACATTGATGGATGTATCAAACTGGAGAGCTATATACAAGTACTTACTATGCTTGAATTTTTCAATCACAGTTTAAAATTTTCGGTTGTGGCACTCATTCTTTGTGCCATGGTATTATCAGAAAGGGACATTGAATCAAGGTGTTTGTTTGGCAGTTGACTCCTAAAACAGGAAGAAATAATATACTTCACAGTTGGCAAAATCGATTTACCCCTTATCGTCTGTGATTTTCCCCATTAAACTATTTTTAGACTAACTTTGAATGAATCTTCTACCAAATTGACATTAAACGTAGTTTAATAAATATTTATCCCCATTCTGGTCTTTGACTCATCTTCCTTTCATAAATAAATTTGTACCCTTGTGATGTAAACTATCATGCTTTGTTTTGATGTGACACTGATGGTTTCACACAGCCATTGGCTTATGTTTATAAACAAGTTATCAATTTCAGGAAGTTAGTGAAAAAATTATTTGCTTTGAGCAGGATTTAAACCCAGATCCCTCTTGCTTTCAGCAAACATCAGCAGATTGTTCCATTTAAATTACCATCTCGGTATCTCCCACAGTTATTTGAAGCTATGGGTTGGCTGATGGGCTATTTGTGAAGAAGTATGCCAGAAAACAGATGCCATGCTTAACAACGAGAAGCGCATTTGATATAATCGAAATACTTTCTATATTCACCCATCAATCCACTATGGTGGCCAGACAAAGAGAGAGAGGGGAATCAGCAACTGTCCTCAAGCATTCCATGGAAACAAAACACTTGAAACAACCATTAAAACGTAGTGATAGTATTTAGGGAAGGCGACCAACAGCTAAGGTCATTTGCATTATTAGGAATGGATAGGAAAGGATGAAGGGTGGAGAGAAACCTGGCTTCGGCATTAGCCTACTCTTAATGAAAAGCACCAAGGGGTCAGAAGCTTAATGTCCCATGCGACGGACGGCGTACTCACTCAAATTGCCTTCCACAAGGCACATCAAGTAGGGATCGAGATACCACTGAAAAATATTCTATGTCGCCGGGATCCAAACCCAGGCCCTCTGGATAAGAGGCCAATACGATAGCCACCGCACCATTTCGATCCCCCATAAAATAAAATTCTAGCCAAATCATGTACAGATGAGGGTAGCACACGCATATTTGAGGAGATGAAGAAGAAAGAGCATGGTTGTAGGATTATTGTATAATCACAAAGTTTAATGGTTAACAAGTTCATTACCTTACTAGTTCAGGATATTTAATGAAACATGATGTTGTGCAGGATTTAAACTGATTTCCAAAAATGTTCGCATTTGTTTCAAATATGTTCTCCTATTATCTTACCCGATTTTTTTTTTTTTTGACTTTTCATTAGTGTTTTGGGTCTCAACACAAGACTTATATACTGAGTTTTCTTTTTCTGGGCCTTTCCTTTTTGTAAAGTTATACCAGTAAGATGATATGCTTGACGAGATCCATTTATATTTCTTTCACTCTTACTCCTACCCCTGTGGCAATTACAGGGGCTTCTTATTAAGTCTTCTTAACATTGTTTCGTAGTTTCTCAATCAAGCCAGGGAATGTAGCATTTGAGTAACTGATTTAATCTTTAATTTCATTCTTCTCCTAATTGAATCTTTAGCTAAAGTAATTTTTTTTGCTATTGTTATCCAATTAATTCTTCTTCTCCTATGTTATTTCATTATTTTCTCCCATGTTTTTTGAAGTACCACTCTACATTTTCACTTCATTTGTGAACCCCTTTTCTGAGCACATTATGACAACTGGTGAGAATGTATTTTGTTTCACCTTGATAAACCCATGTATTTCATTGTCTTTATTCTCCTGATTTCCCTCTTCTAACCACCCTATCTGCTCTCTTTATGCATTATGACATCAGTGTAACCCTAGCTTGAACTCTTTCCATTTTTTTACAGTCAGAGCTGTTTTGGGACTTTGTGTATTGGCTGCCTTCCGAGAGTTGAGGAGAGCAGTCCATTCAATATTTGGTATAACAAAGGCAACATGGTTTCTTGCCATTACCCTGACACAGTACCACTTTATGTACTATTTAAGCCGTCCTTTGCCAAATATTTTGGCTCTTCCACTTGGTAATTATTCTACTTCAATTAATAACTGTCTTTCTGAGAAAACCAATTTTTATGTGTACATTTTTAATGAAAGGGAATTTTTGTTTTGGTTCACATGGAAAATTTTGCACATTTTAGCACAGAGCTTGATTGATGTCTTTTCTAACTCTTTTTAACTCATGTTTTATTGCTTTTATTGTAAATATTTTTGAATAAACTGATGTGTATCTATTTCTTTCATCATGGAAAAAGTTCTTCTTGCTCTTCAAAGTTGGCTTAAGCAGAACCATGGGAGATTTATTTATTTTTCTGCTGCTGCTATCATTATATTTCGTGCTGAACTAGCTATGTTTCTTGGAATAATTCTTCTAAGTGAAATTGCAACAAAGCAAATTAGCCCAATCAGGTAAATAATTGTTGTCATCTGTTGAACTTTCTAGAAATTGAATTTTTTCAAGTTGGGTTACAAAATTCTTAACAAATTAATGGTTATGACGATCAGTACGAAAAGAAATTGCAAGAATACCTTAATCTGGATTTTTTTTTTCAAATTAATATTCGTACAGCATTATTTTGCTCAGTTACACAGTGTATAATGCATTTAATATAATACCTATACTTGACACTTGCTTTGTTCCTTGTACTTTTCAATGCATATTGTCTTTATTTCAGTGCTCTTAAGCATGCCATCCCTGCTGGTGTTCTCTTCTTATCTCTATCATTTTTTGTGGATTCCATATTTTGGAAAAGACCAGTATGGCCTGAAGGTGAAGTCCTTTGGTTCAATTTGGTGCTAAACCGAAGTAATGAATGGGGAGTATCCTTAATGAAAATTAAATTTGAGACAGTTTAATTTGTTTATTCCATAACCTCAGAAGTGCTTACTCGTTTAGTTTGGTCAATATTGTGTATGTATTTTCAAAAGATGTGATGATGATGAAATTTTCGGAGATATTTTTCATAGACTGGTGAGCAGTAGCTATTTTGATTTCCATAGTCAGTGCATAACATTTCAAAGAATGGTTTGATTTTAGAATATTATTTGGTGGATTAATTAGTATCGTATGTACTAGGTATATGGTAGGTTCCTTTTCCATGTGGGTCGGGGAGATGGTTTCTGTAAGAGAATTGTAACTTTTTAGATGTACATACAGTTCTTAATTTCAAGGTAAAACAACCAACTGTTATAGGCTAATTTAAACCATGAAAGACTAGGTGAGCTAGCTAAGTATGTTCTATGTATGCCTTAAATATCCTTTTAATGTTTATTTGGCTTAGTAGTAATTATACAGTGAAAACCCGCTAAACAAGCATAATTCTTTCTGCAATCTTTCCCACTAAGCGAAACACTATTTTAGGGAAGCATATTATACCATTTAAATTAATGTAAATTATGATGTGTTCTATGGCAAAATAAATAAATTATGTGCCAGGTTTATTAAAAGAAAATTATTTATACGTTATTTAGGATCGTAAATCGCCTTCATCTTTTCTTCCACTGCAGAATGAACCAATGTGGAATGTGAATTCAGTTTGTAAAGAAACAAAGAAGAATAAAAATAATTAGTTTATTATGTATGACACATTCCTAATTCTGTTCTAATAGAAAGCTGTCGATCGAAATTGTTTTTTCCAGCACTTTAAAATTTTGTGAAAATGAAATATGGCATTATCATTAAATAAATTTGTAGTGCACATAGCCACTACCTTATAGGATGATCCTTCTCAATATATGTTGCAACAGTTTCCCATGACCTTTGCATCACATTTAGGGGGATTAACACTTCTTGAAGTGTTAAGTCCAAAACTCAGGACTCGGCTCGTGGAGTTTCTGAATGGTAAATAAGCATGGGTTTATTTTAAAATTGCTGCTTGCATTGGCACAAAATAGCAGGGTGAAACAGTATTTCATTGGCTTTTGGCCAACCAATGCATTCTCCTTTATTGTTATATAGGTTTGCTCAAGCATCTATTTCCAGGAGAGGCCGTCTCATAACGATTCAAACGATGTACACTGTACCTCACAATGCCGTGAATGCAGGTTAATTATTTATAATCTGAAAGCACCCAAGGCTTCCCTCAAATACTTCTTCAGCCATTGATAATCCTAATATCTTAATGAGGTCAGCAAAAATAACTTTTGCCTTTTCACAATTGATATGCTGATTAATAACATCACATTGCAATTACTTATTGTAAATCCATATGAGTAGCAACTTTTCAACATTGTTCAGCCATGCTCATGCTTTGTTCTTACTTTTCAATGATTTCAATTTTCATTTCTACGGTTAGATTTATTCTCTTAGGCCTGTCTTCTTATGGCTTTTTCTCTGGGTTATTGAACTTTGCACACAAAAATCTCAAATAATATGTCTGAACACAAGATTGTAAGAATTTGTCATTTTTAGCAACACCAAGATACTAGCAGAATGAGTGCTTAACACAAACTGAGGCAGCAAGCACTCAGTCATTACAGGAATTCCCTTCTCTTCATCACTCGTTACATGAAATGTTGCTTGTTGTGAGTCATTAAAAAAAAATATTTTTTACTCGATATGCAAATCACTCATTGTGCAAAGTTTTCGCTATGCAAGATTCCACTGTGTATGGTGATTCATCATCTTCTATAGGATAATTTCAGGTAAATTCCTTCTCATATATTCAGAAGTTGTAATCATCAAAATCCATTGATCCAAAGCCATGAATATGATGGATGATTTAAAATAAATTCAGAAACTATTGGCTGCCTTACGTTTTCATCATTTGTGTATGTTGCTGGAGGTCTTTGAATGTGATACCTAGGCTAGGGTATGTAATCTGGGTTTGATTCCCATAAGTAGCTGGCTCAATCGTTCTTCAGTTTGTTTACATTTTATAAATGGGGAATAAAGTATATGCTGTCCATTTATTCCCTTTTGACATAACTTGTATAGTTATATAATTGTGTGTCACTCCTTCACTTGTTTGAGATTATGAGATTTCCCAATTAATGGCAGTATTTGAGTCCTTCACCCATTCTCTTTTCCTTCTTACCTAACCAAACTCCTTAGGAAACTGTTTCTGGCTTTACTTGGTGAGTGTCTACCGACTAGTGTCTGTCAGATTAGTGTAAGTTTTGAGTGAACTCAAGAACTACACAATTATGTGCTTTTAAACACAAACATCACAAAATATCCTTGCCATATTACATATTGCTATAACTATTTCTTTAATTCTGTATAATTTCCACCTTTCTTAATTCCATCCGACATGCCTATTCTTTTCCTCATGCTATGCATTCCCTTGTTTATGAAATTTCCCCAAACAACCTTCTTTCCTTCCTTATGATGCCTTTTATTGTTAGCATGAATCTTTTGGAGAGAAAAATGATGGTTAATATTGAAATAGGAGTGCATAAACTTCAGCATGTTGAACAGTTTACTTATCTCGTAATTATTTTGGACCAAAATTGTCAAGGTAGTAGGGTCACAAAGAGAAGAATTGCCTTAGATGAAGAAACTTTCACGAGGAGGTCGGAATTGAGAACAGAATTTTTGAGTAAGGATGTTAATGATAGACTTTTTGAAATGTTGAATGGAATGTAGTTATGTGTGGCGTGGAAACGTGTACATTGAAGATAGGTGCAGATTGGAGGCTTTTGAAACGTGGTATAGAGAAGGATGGAGATAGGAAAGTGGACAGCTAGGAAATGCTAGGCAGAGTGAGGGAGGAGAGAAGATTATTGGGAGATGTACAAAGGTAGCAGGAAAGATGGATGCAGAGCATTTAGATTTGGAATGGGTTGTTGAGGACTGTGATAGAGGGGAGAACAGGAGGCAATGAGGAAGGAGTGACGAAAGGGTGGGAATTTTTGATGAAATGAAGGGAGGAAGAGTGTATGTGGAATTAAAGAGGGGGCTTATTGAAGTGTCAGATGTCAGGTTTTGTTGTGTTGGGACAGGCGAGGGAATGTATCATTGCCCCTTTGTGTAGGCTGTGTCCATCCATAACTTACCTTAAACGGTAGAATACCAAATAATATTATTATCTTCGGAACTGATGGGCTGGGCCAGGTTATTTGGAAGGGTGGCCAATAGCAAATAACTTTGGCAGAACCAACTAGGATGCTGTAGCCTGGGTCTGATCTCTTGTGAAAATTCATTCATTCCCTGTTCACTCCATGAATATGTATGCTACATTGCCAAACCTCCATTTGTTTAATTTTCCAGCATATATCAGAAAGCACAAGTGCTGATTGTCCATGGAGAATCAGAATGGGTATTCTTAGGCATTTGTAGAAGACAAAGATTTTCATTATCTCTTATGCTTTTTCATACTTATGTTGAGCATTTAGTGAGGGACTAATGGGGAATTCATAAAATCAGTTAGGTTTGCTGATAATCAAGCTGTGGTTAACCAGTCAGCCAAGGGATTACAAGTAGTGTTCCCACAGTGTGAATTATAATCATGCCGTTCCGGAATTTATAGCTGATCGTAATGTAATCAAACTGTTATCTCTCTGAATCTCCCAACATTTTCCACATGTACTAATGTCAATTGTGCTGTTAAATCCAGGTGTTAGTTGTAATTAAGCTATTTCTCCAGCAAAACTATCTTTTTCTACCTACAGTCATTCCCTTCTTCTAAACCGTACTCTCTGTATGATTTTAGCAAGATTTAATAGAGATCTGTAGAAAATACTCCGGTAATAACAGTTTTGTTGCGATTTTGTGGTAAAATTTTCGAGAAAGAGATTTCAGGAATATCTTTCTTACACTCATGAAAGCCAATAGTACAACAGAATCGATTTTTATTTTACAAAATAGGAACATATTAGAAACATATGTCCATGATTTTGGCCACTACCCAAATAGTATAGAATTTCCTGGCAAGTCTTTGGTGAAATTCCAATGCTTTATGCATGGATTATTATTATTATAACAATATCAGTTAATTTCATCATCAATAAATTCATGAAAGCACTTTGAATATCCAATGCCACTGTTTGTTGGCATTTACAAATTGTATATATGTGATAATATTTAACTATAATCTATTTGAATGTTATTATTCCTTAACATGTGCATTCAGACACATCCATTTTTCTGGTATTTCTATTCAGCCATTCCAAGAGGAATGGCATTTTCAATGTTCCTTGTTCCAATTGGAGCTTATTATGACCAAAGAGTTAGAAGAATAATCTTTCCTCCACTTCTCTTTGTTCTCCTGTACTCTTTACTACCTCACAAAGAACTACGGTTTATTATATATGTCTTCCCATTGCTTAACATTGCTGCTGCCTGTGCCTGCCATACGCTGTGAGTTTTTAAAAACTGAACCTAGCCGTTATTATTATATTATGTTTACTTTTACAGGGACCCATAGTTGTAGAGTATGTGATGAAAGGAATATCATTGATACATGTCCATTCTCAGAATAAGTTAAATGGCACTGCCTGATATAGAATACTTGGATTAATCTATTACTTATTAACTGCAATCAGCAGTTTTTTATACTGACCATGACAATTAGCCGAAAAGGAGTGGATATGTGTTACTGTTATCTATCAATTGTGTAAATTGAAAGAAATCAGTTACCTTGAGTGTTAATTAATTTGATATGGACTATCTCCAAAGTTAATCATATCTATATTACCCTCATGGTGGCATTTAGTTCATGACTGTACATGAATACACAAGATAAAGAGGTGTGTGCTATCATCTGGAATTTTGGTGAGGTTTACACAAAAGAATGCTCATGAAAAGGATGCATGATTGTGGTATTCCAGTTGGTAGAGTGTTGGACTACTGACCAAAGGGCCCTGGTTTGATTCCCAGTTATGTCTATGGGCACCCTCAGCTTAACCCCAAGCTGTGTGATTTTTCATGTACCAGATTTTCCTGAGAATCCATTAGCTGCACAGGGAAAAGAACTGGCCTCCCTACCCTGAAGCATGAATTTCACTTTCAATTTAACTTGGGTTTACTACTAGGTGAGCTCTAACCTATCAAATGGACCCTTGAGTTGATAACTGTGGTTTTTGGTTGTATAGTTTAAAAAGCAGTGAAATTATCTGCTTGTGAAAGAATACTTGGTCGTAGCTACCTCAGAACAATTTTATTTATATAATTTTGCATTTCATCAATGTTATTGAATGGAAAGTTACTGGGCTTTATTTTTCATCCTTGCACTAAATTATCCTATAACAAAGGTAAAAAGAGAATTTCTCACGAAATATATGAAAATGTTTCAAAAGTTTCCAAGTAAATGACAACCAAAGATATTTTTCATTTTGCCACAAAAAAATTAATGTGTCATTCAGGACATAAAAAATCACAGTAAACCTGGAAAAGAAGTGGATAACATTGTTGATTTTCGGGTGTCAATTCTTTGGTCTATTTCTACAATAGAAATGTAGGTATATGGGTCAAGTTTGTGCCAAGTGTCTTTTGGCTGAATAACATCTCCGATTTTACACACTGTGTCAATACTTACATTAAATTTATTGCAAGTCATATTCAGTAATTTAACCATTCATGCAAATGTTTAATTATCCTATCAAAACTATTACACTGCTTTGCTTCTCATTTAGTAATTGTTTACCTTTCAATTACCAAGAAAAACCTTTTTTTATTATAGGAGTTAAATTTATAATTGGTTTAGTTGATTTCTTTGTTTCTCAGTGTTAATCCATTATTCAATTACTGGGAAAAACCTTTTTTTCTAGTAATGAAAGTTAAATATGTATTTAATTAAATAGAGATAAGATGTGAAATTGTAACCATTATCATGGATCCTCATCACCACTTTTTCAGTCAGAAACACCTTTTAGTCCCCATGCGAGTTGTTCTGAAACATTCAAATTCCACCCATCTTAATGTCAATATTAGCCACTGTAAGGATTAAGATAACCTCATTTAGAGCATCTTTGGAAGAATTTGATCCTACCACAATAGACTGAGTATGTTCAAGGTGTTGAAGAAACGAAGTTGCTTGAGATATCTGTTGGAGTTTACAAACCTCCGACCTTCCTTCATACAACACTATTCAGTAATGGTTCCAGAAACATCAGCTGTAGCTCTTTGAAAAATATGACTAATATATGTTCATTATTGAATTGCAATTTTATTACTTTAATTGTATAAATGATAAATTGCCTCTCACAGTGTTTGGCCAAATATCATGCCAGTGATTTAATTTCAGGTGGGAAAATCGGGAAAAGTCTGGTTGGCATTCGTTTCTTGCACTGGGAGCCGGTTGTCATCTTTTAGCTAATGCTGCCTTTTCCGCCATGTTGCTGGGAATGGCTGGTTGTAATTATCCTGGTGGCACAGCTCTAACTCACCTTCATCGCATTGAAAGTGATATAACACCAGGCCTGCCCATGCCCTATGTTCATATAGATGTTTATGCCGCTCAAACAGGGGTTTCACGCTTCTTGGAGTGGAAGCCAGGCTGGAGGCAAGCATTTTTTTCAAGCAATCTCTTAGAATTTTTGTTAATTATATTCTTTGAATGAGTTAACTAAATCGATGTGATTAATTGAAAGGGTAATATTATTGATAATTGATTCATATATCTATGTGTGTACAAATTATTTATCCATGTGAAAGGCATTGTGATCGTAAATGAGGGAAGACTAACTTTGCAGATTCCACCGGAATTTTTCAAAGTCACCAAATGATGGTGTCTTGTAATGAAACCATGGAATGCCTGAGGCAGTGGCCTTATGTTGGAATCAAAAATTGAAACTTCAAACACTCTGATGGTCATTTGAAAAATTGAATGATATTAACTCTAACCCCTCACCATGGACACAGCCTTGATTTAGTGGAAATTCTTTTGGGTTCCTATTACGCAAAGAGCTCTGCTGGCTGAAGCAATGATGATTGCTCTTAAAAGGGTCGCTCTTGCCAGATAGGTGGAAGGGTAGGAGCCCAACTACAGGTAGTCCGTGCAGCATCTGTTCCTCAGTGAGATGACTGTAAAGGCATCTGACCCCCAATAGGGTGGCCATTAAGAGATGGTTTCACTTTAAAAAAGTATTCGGGTTTCCAGCAGCCCACCAATCTTGCTGACGCAGAGAAGTCTCTCGCGAGCCCTGAGTGGGTGTGAGTGCTTGAGACTAGAAAGGATCAATGCTATATAGTATATCCGAGTGAGAGAGTGCCTGATTTATTTGCATTTATTTTATTACGTGTGATTGATGGGCCGCTGGCGCAGAGATAATTCTCTTGCAAACCCTGACTTTAAAGTGCTTGTTAAGGGCGAGGGCCAATGCTATCTAGTACACCATAGCCAGAGCGTTTTTTGTTATCATATTTTGGTGTAATCGTTTTCTGTTCTAACTCACCAATATCATTTAATTTTTATTTAATTTTAATTAATTTTTTATTTAATTTTTCTTTTTCCTCTCTAATTCCCATAATATGAAACTATTATGTTTAGCAGATTTAAAATTCTACGAATTGATGGTGTTTCGGCCTCTAGAGCCTTGTACTTAGCCCTTGTCATAATTTTACCTTTCTGAGGTATTCATGTGAATTATTGGGAAATCATATACGGCTTTGACTTATAAAATTTTAATTCTCTTTTCAGATACAATAAGACTGAAAATCTTATGCCTGGAGGGCAAGATATGATGTCATTTACACATTTACTCATTGAAGCCAAGAGCAAATATTCACTTAAGTTAAAGCCCTATTCTAAAACTCACAGCATCTTGGATTCTGTAGATGGATTTTCTCAGGTGAACTTCAACTATAACAGTTTCCCACCGATAAGGATCCGCACGAGGCCACAAATATTTATCCTGAAGAGGAAATGGATTACCTTCCAAGAAGAAGAGGAGGAGGAGGAAGAAGAAGCAGAAGACATTGGATATGATGATTCAGACTCTGTGATAGAGGAATCTGTTGATGGCAGTGAAGTGGTGA
>NW_027287292.1:0-82687 GCF_022747635.1 Hetaerina americana | reverse complement strand
GCGGCTGGAAAACGTTCTGCTTGCAAGAAATACGTATAAATGATACCATTTCTCAAAAACGACCGTTTCGAAAGGTAAAGAAAGGAACAAATTTTCATTTGATGAATGAAGAGCCTTTAAAAAAGCACTTGGAAGAAAAACTTACACGAAAATTGATTCGCGAAATTACTCATCCCGGGACTGCGGAGGAAAATTATTATGTTTAAAAAATACGTATATTAACGAAACTTTTATAATAGCGAGTGCTTTGAAAGGAACAAAGGCGACCAAATATTCATTCAATGAATTTTAAGCTTCAAAAAAACCGCTGAGGTTAAAACTAAACGCCACAATTCAATAAACAAAATTTCTCATCCCGGTACTGCGGATGAAAAATTTTATGTGTTGATAGAAATACTTTTGAATACGAAAGTTTTCCCAATAACTGCCGTTTGGAAATGAAAAGAGTAACACAAATTTACAATTAAAACTAACAGTCTTTTTAAAAAACCCTCGGGGGAACAACAAAACGAGTCGCTTGAATCACGAAATTTCTCATCCCTGGACTGCGGCTGGAAAACTTTATGCTTTCAAAAAATACGTTTAATGATACCATTTTCTCAAAAACGACCGTTTTGAATGGTAGAAGAAAGAACAAATTTTCATTTGATGAATGAAAAGCCTTTAAAAAAGCACTTCGAAGAAAAATTTAGGACAAGAATTGATTCGCGAAATTTTTCATCCCGGACTGCGGAGGAAAATTATTATGTTTAAAAAATAAGTATATTAACGAAACTTTTATAACAGCGACTGCCTTTAAAGGAAGAGAGGCCACAAAATATTCATTCAATGAATTTTAAGCTTTAAAAAACCGCTGAGGTAAAACTAAACGCCAGAATTGAATCACAAAATTTCTCATCCCGGTACTGCGGATGAAAAATTTTGTTTGCAAGAAATAAGTTTGAATACGAAAATTTTCTGAATAACTGCCGTTTGGAAATGAAAAGAGTCAAACAAATTTACAATTAAAACTAACAGGCTTCCAAAAAACCCTCGGGGGAACAACGAAACGAGTCGCTTGAATCACGAAATTTCTCATCCGGGACTGCGGCTGGAAAACGTTATGCTTGCAAGAAATACGTATAAATGATACCATTTTCTCAAAAACGACCGTTTTGAAAGGTAAAGAAACAAACAAATTTTCATTTGATGAATGAAGAGCCTTTAAAAAAGCACTTGGAAGAAAAACTTACACGAAAATTGATTCGCGAAATTACTCATCCCGGGACTGCGGAGGAAAATTATTATGTTTAAAATTACGTATATTAACGAAACTTTTATAATAGCGAGTGCTTTGAAAGGAAGAAAGGCGACCAAATATTCATTCAATGAATTTTAAGCTTCAAAAAAACCGCTGAGGTTAAAACTAAACGCCACAATTCAATCACAAAATTTCTCATCCCGGTACTGCGGATGAAAAATTTTATGTTTGATAGAAATACTTTGAATACGAAAGTTTTCCCAATAACTGCCGTTTGGAAATGAAAAGAGTAACACAAATTTACAATTAAAACTAACAGTCTTTTTAAAAAACCCTCGGGGGAGCAACAAAACGAGTCGCTTGAATCACGAAATTTCTCATCCCGGGACTTCGGCTGGAAAACTTTATGCTTTCAAAAAAATACGTTTAATGATACCATTTTCTCAAAAACGACCGTTTTGAATGGTAAAGAAAGAACAAATTTTCATTTGATGAATGAAAAGCTTTTAAAAAAGCACTTGGAAGAAAAATTTAGTCAAGAATTGATTCGCGAAATTTTTCATCCCGGGACTGCGGAGGAAAATTATTATGTTTAAAAAATAAGTATATTAACGAAAGTTTTATAACAGCGACTGCCTTTAAAGGAAGAGAGGCGACAAAATATTCATTCAATGAATTTTAAGCTTTAAAAAACCGCTGAGGTAAAAACTAAACGCCACAATTGAATCACAAAATTTCTCATCCCGGTACTTGCGGATGAAAAATTTTGTTTGCAAGAAAAACGTATGAATACGAAAATTTTCCCAATAACTGCCGTTTGGAAATGAAAAGAGTCACACAAATTTACAATTAAAACTAACAGTCTATTCAAAAAACCCTCGGGGGAACAACTAAACGAGTCGCTTGAATCACGAAATTTCTCATCCCGGGACTGCGGCTGGAAAACTCAATGCTTGCAAAAAATACATATAAATGATACGATTATCTCAAAAACGACCTTTTTGAATGGTAAAGAAAGAACAAATTTTCATTTGATGAATGAAAAGCTTTTAACAAAGCACTTGGAAGAAAAATTTAGACAAGAATTGATTCGCGAAATTTTAAATCCCGGGACTGCGGAGGAAAATTATTACGTTTAAAAAATACGTATATTAACGAAACTTTTATAATAGCGAGTGCTTTGAAAGGAAGAAAGGCGACCAAATATTCATTCAATGAATTTTAAGCTTCAAAAAAAAACCGCTGAGTTTAAAAACTAAACGCCACAATTCAATCACAAAATTTCTCATCCCGGTACTGCGGATGAAAAATTTTATGTTTGATAGAAATACTTTTGAATACGAAAGTTTTTCCCAATAACTGCCGTTTGGAAATGAAAAGAGTAACACAAATTTACAATTAAAACTAACAGTCTTTATAAAAAACCCTCGGGGGAACAACTAAACGAGTCGCTTGAATCACGAAATTTCTCATCCCGGGACTGCGGCTGGAAAACTTTATGCTTGCAAAAAAATACGTATAAATGATACCATTTTCTCAAAAACGACCGTTTTGAATGGTATAGAAAGAACAAATTTTCATTTGATGAATGAAAAGCCTTTAAAAAAGCACTTCGAAGAAAAATTTAGACAAGAATTGATTCGCGAAATTTTCATCCCGGGACTGCGGAGGAAAATTATTATGTTTTAAAAAATAAGTATATTAACGAAACTTTTATAACAGCGACTGCCTTTAAAGGAAGAGAGGCCACAAAATATTCATTCAATGAATTTTAAGCTTTAAAAAACCGCTGAGGTAAAAACTAAACGCCAGAATTGAATCACAAAATTTCTCATCCCGGTACTGCGGATGAAAAATTTTGTTTGCAAGAAATAAGTTTGAATACGAAAATTTTCTGAATAACTGCCGTTTGGAAATGAAAAGAGTCAAACAAATTTACAATTAAAACTAACAGTCTTTTTAAAAAACCCTCGGGGGAGCAAAAAAACGAGTCGCTTGAATCACGAAATTTCTCATCCCGGGACTGCGGCTGGAAACGTTGTGCTTGCAAGAAATACGTATAAATGATACCATTTTCTCAAAAACGACCGTTTCGAAAGGTAAAGAAAGGAACAAATTTTCATTTGATGAATGAAGAGCCTTTAAAAAAGCACTTGGAAGAAAAACTTACAAGAAAATTGATTCGCGAAATTACTCATCCCGGGACTGCGGAGGAAAATTATTATGTTTAAAAAAATACGTATATTAACGAAACTTTTATAATAGCGAGTGCTTTGAAAGGAACAAAGGCGACCAAATATTCATTCAATGAATTTTAAGCTTCAAAAAAAACCGCTGAGGTTAAAACTAAACGCCACAATTCAATAACAAAATTTCTCATCCCGGTACTGCGGATGAAAAATTTTATGTTTGATAGAAATACTTTTGAATACGAAAGTTTTCCCAATAACTGCCGTTTGGAAATGAAAAGAGTAACACAAATTTACAATTAAAACTAAGTCTTTTAAAAAACCCTCGGGGGGAACAACAAAACGAGTCGCTTGAATCACGAAATTTCTCATCCCGGGACTGCGGCTGGAAAACTTTATGCTTTCAAAAAATACGTTTAATGATACCATTTTCTCAAAAACGACCGTTTTGAATGGTAAAGAAAGAACAAATTTTCATTTGATGAATGAAAAGCTTTTAAAAAAGCACTTGGAAGAAAATTTAGACAAGAATTGATTCGCGAAATTTTTTATCCCGGGACTGACGGAGGAAAATTATTATGTTTAAAAAATAAGTATATTAACGAAACTTTTATAACAGCGACTGCCTTTAAAGTAGGAGAGGCGACAAAATATTCATTCAATGAATTTTAAGCTTTAAAAAACCGCTGAGGTAAAAACTAAACGCCACAATTCAATCACAAAATTTCTCATCCCTGTACTGCGGATGAAAAATTTTGTTTGCAAGAAAAACGTATGAATACGAAAAATTTTCCCAATAACTGCCGTTTGGAAATGAAAAGAGTCACACAAATTTACAGTTAAAACTAATAGGCTTTCAAAAAAACCTTCGGGGGAACAACGAAACGAGTCGCTTGAATCACGAAATTTCTCATCCCGGGACTGCGGCTGGAAAATATTATGCTTGCAAGAAATACGTATAAATGATACCATTTTCTCAAAAACGTGCGTTTTGAATGGTGAAGAAAGACCAAATTTTCATTTGATGAATGAAAAGCTTTTAAAAAAGCACTTGGAAGAAAAACACGAAAATTGATTCGCGATATTTTTCATCCCGAGACTGCGGAGGAAAATTATTATGTTTAAAAAATAAGTATATAAACGAAACTTTCATATCAGCGACTGCCCTTAAAGGAAGAGGGGCGAACCAAATATCCATTTAATGAATTTTAAGCTTTAAAAAACCGCTGAGGTAAAAACTAAACGCCACAATTGAATCACAAAATTTCTCATCCCGGTACTGCGGATGAAAATTTTGTTTGCAAGAAATACGTATGAATACGAAAATTTTCTCAATAACTGCCGTTTGGAAGTGAAAAGAGTCACACAAATTTAGTTAAAACTAATAGGCTTTCAAAAAAACCCTCGGGGGAACAACGAAACGAGTCGCTTGAATCAAGAAATTTCTCATCCCGGGACTGCGGCTGGAAAACATTATGCTTGCAAGAAATACGTATAAATGATACCATTTTCTCAAAAACCACCGTTTTGAATGGTAAAGAAAGAACAAATTTTCATTTGATGAATGAAAAGCTTTTAGAAAAATACTTGGAAGAAAAACTTACACGAAAATTGATTCACGAAATTTCTCATCCCGGGACTGCGGAGGAAAATTATTATGTTAAAAAAGTACGTATATTAACGAAACTTTTATAACAGCGACTGCCTTTAAAGGAAGAGAGGCCACAAAATATTCATTCAATGAATTTTAAGCTTTAAAAAACCGCTGAGGTAAAACTAAACGCCAGAATTGAATCACAAAATTTCTCATCCCGGTACTGCGGATGAAAAATTTTGTTTGCAAGAAATAAGTTTGAATACGAAAATTTTCTGAATAACTGCCGTTTGGAAATGAAAAGAGTCAAACAAATTTACAATTAAAACTAACAGGCTTCCAAAAAACCCTCGGGGGAACAACGAAACGAGTCGCTTGAATCACGAAATTTCTCATCCCGGGACTGCGGCTGGAAAACGTTATGCTTGCAAGAAATACGTATAAATGATACCATTTTCTCAAAAACGACCGTTTTGAAAGGTAAAGAAACAAACAAATTTTCATTTGATGAATGAAGAGCCTTTAAAAAAGCACTTGGAAGAAAAACTTACACGAAAATTGATTCGCGAAATTACTCATCCCGGGACTGCGGAGGAAAATTTATATGTTTAAAAATTACGTATATTAACGAAACTTTTATAATAGCGAGTGCTTTGAAAGGCAGAAAGGCGACCAAATATTCATTCAATGAATTTTAAGCTTCAAAAAAACCGCTGAGGTTAAAACTAAACGCCACAATTCAATCACAAAATTTCTCATCCCGGTACTGCGGATGAAAAATTTTATGTTTGATAGAAATACTTTTGAATACGAAAGTTTTCCCAATAACTGCCGTTTGGAAATGAAAAGAGTAACACAAATTTACAATTAAAACTAACAGTCTTTTTAAAAAACCCTCGGGGGAGCAACAAAACGAGTCGCTTGAATCACGAAATTTCTCATCCCGGGACTTCGGCTGGAAAACTTTATGCTTTCAAAAAATACGTTTAATGATACCATTTTCTCAAAAACGACCGTTTTGAATGGTAAAGAAAGAACAAATTTTCATTTGATGAATGAAAAGCTTTTAAAAAAGCACTTGGAAGAAAAATTTAGACAAGAATTGATTCGCGAAATTTTTCATCCCGGGACTGCGGAGGAAAATTATTATGTTTAAAAAATAAGTATATTAACGAAAGTTTTATAACAGCGACTGCCTTTAAAGGAAGAGAGGCGACAAAATATTCATTCAATGAATTTTAAGCTTTAAAAAACCGCTGAGGTAAAAACTAAACGCCACAATTGAATCACAAAATTTCTCATCCCGGTACTGCGGATGAAAAATTTTGTTTGCAAGAAAAACGTATGAATACGAAAATTTTCCCAATAACTGCCGTTTGGAAATGAAAAGAGTCACACAAATTTACAATTAAAACTAACAGTCTATTCAAAAAACCCTCGGGGGAACAACTAAACGAGTCGCTTGAATCACGAAATTTCTCATCCCGGGACTGCGGCTGGAAAACTCAATGCTTGCAAAAAATACGTATAAATGATACGATTATCTCAAAAACGACCTTTTTGAATGGTAAAGAAAGAACAAATTTTCATTTGATGAATGAAAAGCTTTTAACAAAGCACTTGGAAGAAAAATTTAGACAAGAATTGATTCGCGAAATTTTTAATCCCGGGACTGCGGAGGAAAATTATTACGTTTAAAAAATACGTATATTAACGAAACTTTTATAATAGCGAGTGCTTTGAAAGGAAGAAAGGCGACCAAATATTCATTCAATGAATTTTAAGCTTCAAAAAAACCGCTGAGTTTAAAACTAAACGCCACAATTCAATCACAAAATTTCTCATCCCGGTACTGCGGATGAAAAATTTTATGTTTGATAGAAATACTTTTGAATACGAAAGTTTTCCCAATAACTGCCGTTTGGAAATGAAAAGAGTAACACAAATTTACAATTAAAACTAACAGTCTTTATAAAAAAACCCTCGGGGGAACAACTAAACGAGTCGCTTGAATCACGAAATTTCTCATCCCGGGACTGCGGCTGGAAAACTTTATGCTTGCAAAAAATACGTATAAATGATACCATTTTCTCAAAAACGACCGTTTTGAATGGTATAGAAAGAACAAATTTTCATTTGATGAATGAAAAGCCTTTAAAAAAGCACTTCGAAGAAAAATTTAGACAAGAATTGATTCGCGAAATTTTTCATCCCGGGACTGCGGAGGAAAATTATTATGTTTAAAAAATAAGTATATTAACGAAACTTTTATAACAGCGACTGCCTTTAAAGGAAGAGAGGCCACAAAATATTCATTCAATGAATTTTAAGCTTTAAAAAACCGCTGAGGTAAAACTAAACGCCAGAATTGAATCACAAAATTTCTCATCCCGGTACTGCGGATGAAAAATTTTGTTTGCAAGAAATAAGTTTGAATACGAAAATTTTCTGAATAACTGCCGTTTGGAAATGAAAAGAGTCAAACAAATTTACAATTAAAACTAACAGTCTTTTTAAAAAACCCTCGGGGGAGCAAAAAAAAGAGTCGCTTGAATCACGAAATTTCTCATCCCGGGACTGCGGCTGGAAAACGTTCTGCTTGCAAGAAATACGTATAAATGATACCATTTTCTCAAAAACGACCGTTTCGAAAGGTAAAGAAAGGAACAAATTTTCATTTGATGAATGAAGAGCCTTTAAAAAAGCACTTGGAAGAAAAACTTACAAGAAAATTGATTCGCGAAATTACTCATCCCGGGACTGCGGAGGAAAATTATTATGTTTAAAAAATACGTATATTAACGAAACTTTTATAATAGCGAGTGCTTTGAAAGGAACAAAGGCGACCAAATATTCATTCAATGAATTTTAAGCTTCAAAAAAACCGCTGAGGTTAAAACTAAACGCCACAATTCAATAACAAAATTTCTCATCCCGGTACTGCGGATGAAAAATTTTATGTTTGATAGAAATACTTTTGAATACGAAAGTTTTCCCAATAACTGCCGTTTGGAAATGAAAAGAGTAACACAAATTTACAATTAAAACTAAGTCTTTTAAAAAAACCCTCGGGGGAACAACAAAACGAGTCGCTTGAATCACGAAATTTCTCATCCCGGGACTGCGGCTGGAAAACTTTATGCTTTCAAAAAATACGTTTAATGATACCATTTTCTCAAAAACGACCGTTTTGAATGGTAAAGAAAGAACAAATTTTCATTTGATGAATGAAAAGCTTTTAAAAAAGCACTTGGAAGAAAAATTTAGACAAGAATTGATTCGCGAAATTTTTTATCCCGGGACTGCGGAGGAAAATTATTATGTTTAAAAAATAAGTATATTAACGAAACTTTTATAACAGCGACTGCCTTTAAAGTAGGAGAGGCGACAAAATATTCATTCAATGAATTTTAAGCTTTAAAAAACCGCTGAGGTAAAAACTAAACGCCACAATTCAATCACAAAATTTCTCATCCCTGTACTGCGGATGAAAAATTTTGTTTGCAAGAAAAACGTATGAATACGAAAATTTTCCCAATAACTGCCGTTTGGAAATGAAAAGAGTCACACAAATTTACAGTTAAAACTAATAGGCTTTCAAAAAAACCTTCGGGGGAACAACGAAACGAGTCGCTTGAATCACGAAATTTCTCATCCCGGGACTGCGGCTGGAAAATATTATGCTTGCAAGAAATACGTATAAATGATACCATTTTCTCAAAAACGTGCGTTTTGAATGGTGAAGAAAGACCAAATTTTCATTTGATGAATGAAAAGCTTTTAAAAAAGCACTTGGAAGAAAAACACGAAAATTGATTCGCGATATTTTTCATCCCGAGACTGCGGAGGAAAATTATTATGTTTAAAAAATAAGTATATAAACGAAACTTTCATATCAGCGACTGCCCTTAAAGGAAGAGAGGCGACCAAATATCCATTTAATGAATTTTAAGCTTTAAAAAACCGCTGAGGTAAAAACTAAACGCCACAATTGAATCACAAAATTTCTCATCCCGGTACTGCGGATGAAAATTTTGTTTGCAAGAAATACGTATGAATACGAAAATTTTCTCAATAACTGCCGTTTGGAAGTGAAAAGAGTCACACAAATTTAGTTAAAACTAATAGGCTTTCAAAAAAACCCTCGGGGGAACAACGAAACGAGTCGCTTGAATCAAGAAATTTCTCATCCCGGGACTGCGGCTGGAAAACATTATGCTTGCAAGAAATACGTATAAATGATACCATTTTCTCAAAAACCACCGTTTTGAATGGTAAAGAAAGAACAAATTTTCATTTGATGAATGAAAAGCTTTTAGAAAAATACTTGGAAGAAAAACTTACACGAAAATTGATTCACGAAATTTCTCATCCCGGGACTGCGGAGGAAAATTATTATGTTAAAAAAGTACGTATATTAACGAAATTTTTATAACAGCGACTGCTTTGAAAGGAAGGGAGGCAACCAAATATTCATTCAATGAATTTTAAGATTTAAAAAACCGCTGAGGTAAAAACTAAACGCCACAATTCAATCACAAAATTTCTCATCCCGGTACTGCGGATGAAAAATTTTATGTTTGCAAGAAATACCTTTGAATACGAAAGTTTTCCCAATAACTGCCGTTTGGAAATGAAAAGAGTAACACAAATTTACAATTAAAACTAACAGTCTTTATAAAAAACCCTCGGGGGAACAACTAAACGAGTCGCTTGAATCACGAAATTTCTCATCCCGGGACTGCGGCTGGAAAACGTTCTGCTTGCAAGAAATACGTATAAATGATACCATTTTCTCAAAAACGACCGTTTCGAAAGGTAAAGAAAGGAACAAATTTTCATTTGATGAATGAAGAGCCTTTAAAAAAGCACTTGGAAGAAAAACTTACACGAAAATTGATTCGCGAAATTACTCATCCCGGGACTGCGGAGGAAAATTATTATGTTTAAAAAATACGTGTATTAACGAAACTTTTATAATAGCGAGTGCTTTGAAAGGAACAAAGGCGACCAAATATTCATTCAATGAATTTTAAGCTTCAAAAAAACCGCTGAGGTTAACACTATACGCCACAATTCAATAACAAAATTTCTCATCCCGGTACTGCGGATGAAAAATTTATGTTTGATAGAAATACTTTTGAATACGAAAGTTTTCCCAATAACTGCCGTTTGGAAATGAAAAGAGTAACACAAATTTACAATTAAAACTAAGTCTTTTTAAAAAAACCCTCGGGGGAACAACAAAACGAGTCGCTTGAATCACGAAATTTCTCATCCCGGGACTGCGGCTGGAAAACTTTATGCTTTCAAAAAATACGTTTAATGATACCATTTTCTCAAAAACGACCGTTTTGAATGGTAAAGAAAGAACAAATTTTCATTTGATGAATGAAAAGCTTTTAAAAAAGCACTTGGAAGAAAAATTAAGACAAGAATTGATTCGCGAAATTTTTTATCCCGGGACTGCGGAGGAAAATTATTATGTTTAAAAAATAAGTATATTAACGAAACTTTTATAACAGCGACTGCCTTTAAAGTAGAAGAGGCGACAAAATATTCATTCAATGAATTTTAAGCTTTAAAAAACCGCTGAGGTAAAAACTAAACGCCACAATTGAATCACAAAATTTCTCATCCTGGTACTGCGGATGAAAAATTTTGTTTGCAAGAAAAACGTATGAATACGAAAATTTTCCCAATAACTGCCGTTTGGAAATGAAAAGAGTCACACAAATTTACAATTAAAACTAACAGTCTTTTTAAAAAACCCTCGGGGGAACAACTAAACGAGTCGCTTGAATCACGAAATTTCTCATCCCGGGACTGCGGCTGGAAAACTTAATGCTTGCAAAAAATACGTATAAATGATACCATTATCTCAAAAACGACCGTTTTGAATGGTAAAGAAAGAACAAATTTTCATTTGATGAATGAAAAGCTTTTAAAAAAGCACTTGGAAGAAAAATTTAGACAAGAATTGATTCGCGAAGTTTTTAATCCCGGGACTGCGGAGGAAAATTATTATGTTTAAAAAATAAGTATATTAACGAAACTTTTATAACAGCGACTGCCTTTAAAGGAAGAGAGGCGACAAAATATTCATTCAATGAATTTTAAGCTTTAAAAAACCGCTGAGGTAAAAACTAAGCGCCACAATTGAATCACAAAATTTTTCATCCCGGTACTGCGGATGAAAAATTTTGTTTGCAAGAAAAACGTATGAATACGAAAATTTTCCCAATAGCTGCCGTTGGTTAATGAAAAGAGTCACACAAATTTACAGTGAAAACTAATAGGCTTTCAAAAAAACCTTCGGGGGAACAACGAAACGAGTCGCTTGAATCAAGAAATTTCTCATCCCGGGACTGCGGCTGGAAAATATTATGCTTGCAAGAAATACGTATAAATGATACCATTTTCTCAAAAACGTGCGTTTTGAATGGTAAAGAAAGACCAAATTTTCATTTGATGAATGAAAAGCTTTTAAAAAAGCACTTGGAAGAGAAACACGAAAATTGATTCGCGATATTTTTCATCCCGAGACTGCGGAGGAAAATTATTATGTTTAAAAAATAAGTATATAAACGAAACTTTCATATCAGCGACTGCCCTTAAAGGAAGAGAGGCGACCAAATATCCATTCAATGAATTTTAAGCTTTAAAAAACCGCTGAGGTAAAAACTAAACGCCACAATTGAATCACAAAATTTCTCATCCCGGTACTTCGGATGAAAATTTTGTTTGCAAGAAATATGTTTGAATACAAAAGTTTTCCCAATAACTGCCGTTTGGAAAGGAAAAAAAACACAAATTTACAATTAAAACCTACAGGCTTTCAAAAAAACCCTCGGGGGAACAACTAAACGAGTCGCTTGAATCACGAAATTTCTTATCCCGGGACTGCGGCTAGGAATAGTTATGCTTGCAAGAAATACGTATAAATGATACCATTTTCTCAAAAACGACCGTTTTGAATGGTAAAGAAAGAACAAATTTTCATTTGATGAATGAAAAGCTTTTAAAAAAGCACTTGGAAGAAAAATTTAGACAAGAATTGATTCGCGAAATTTTTCATCCCGGGACTGCGGAGGAAAATTATTATGTTTAAAAAATAAGTATATTAACGAAACTTTTATAACAGCGACTGCCTTTAAAGGAAGAGAGGCGACAAAATATTCATTCAATGAATTTTAAGCTTTAAAAAACCGCTGAGGTAAAAACTAAACGCCACAATTGAATCACAAAATTTCTCATCCCGGTACTGCGGATGAAAAATTTTGTTTGCAAGAAAAACGTATGAATACGAAAATTTTCCCAATAACTGCCGTTTGGAAATGAAAAGAGTCACACAAATTTACAATTAACACTAACAGTCTTTTTAAAAAACCCTTGGGGGAACAACTAAACGAGTCGCTTGAATCACGAAATTTATCATCCCGGGACTGCGGCTGGAAAACTTAATGCTTGCAAAAAATACGTATAAATGATACCATTATCTCAAAAACGACCGTTTTGAATGGTAAAGAAAGAACAAATTTTCATTTGATGAATGAAAAGCTTTTAACAAAGCACTTGGAAGAAAAATTTAGACAAGAATTGATTCGCGAAATTTTTAATCCCGGGACTGCGGAGGAAAATTATTATGTTTAAAAAATACGTATATTAACGAAACTTTTATAATAGCGAGTGCTTTGAAAGGAAGAAAGGCGACCAAATATTCATTCAATGAATTTTAAGCTTCAAAAAAACCGCTGAGTTTAAAACTAAACGCCACAATTCAATCACAAAATTTCTCATCCCGGTACTGCGGATGAAAAATTTTATGTTTGATAGAAATACTTTTGAATACGAAAGTTTTCCCAATAACTGCCGTTTGGAAATGAAAAGAGTAACACAAATTTACAATTAAAACTAACAGTCTTTATAAAAAACCCTCGGGGGAACAACTAAACGAGTCGCTTGAATCACGAAATTTCTCATCCCGGGACTGCGGCTATAAAAAACCCTCGGGGGAACAACTAAACGAGTCGCTTGAATCACGAAATTTCTCATCCCGGGACTGCGGCTGGAAAACGTTCTGCTTGCAAGAAATACGTATAAATGATACCATTTTCTCAAAAACGACCGTTTCGAAAGGTAAAGAAAGGAACAAATTTTCATTTGATGAATGAAGAGCCTTTAAAAAAGCACTTGGAAGAAAAACTTACACGAAAATTGATTCGCGAAATTACTCATCCCGGGACTGCGGAGGAAAATTATTATGTTTAAAAAATACGTATATTAACGAAACTTTTATAATAGCGAGTGCTTTGAAAGGAACAAAGGCGACCAAATATTCATTCAATGAATTTTAAGCTTCAAAAAAACCGCTGAGGTTAAAACTAAACGCCACAATTCAATAACAAAATTTCTCATCCCGGTACTGCGGATGAAAAATTTTATGTTTGATAGAAATACTTTTGAATACGAAAGTTTTCCCAATAACTGCCGTTTGGAAATGAAAAGAGTAACACAAATTTACAATTAAAACTAACAGTCTTTTTAAAAAACCCTCGGGGGAACAACAAAACGAGTCGCTTGAATCACGAAATTTCTCATCCCTGGACTGCGGCTGGAAAACTTTATGCTTTCAAAAAATACGTTTAATGATACCATTTTCTCAAAAACGACCGTTTTGAATGGTAAAGAAAGAACAAATTTTCATTTGATGAATGAAAAGCCTTTAAAAAAGCACTTCGAAGAAAAATTTAGACAAGAATTGATTCGCGAAATTTTTCATCCCGGGACTGCGGAGGAAAATTATTATGTTTAAAAAATAAGTATATTAACGAAACTTTTATAACAGCGACTGCCTTTAAAGGAAGAGAGGCCACAAAATATTCATTCAATGAATTTTAAGCTTTAAAAAACCGCTGAGGTAAAACTAAACGCCAGAATTGAATCACAAAATTTCTCATCCCGGTACTGCGGATGAAAAATTTTGTTTGCAAGAAATAAGTTTGAATACGAAAATTTTCTGAATAACTGCCGTTTGGAAATGAAAAGAGTCAAACAAATTTACAATTAAAACTAACAGGCTTCCAAAAAACCCTCGGGGGAACAACGAAACGAGTCGCTTGAATCACGAAATTTCTCATCCCGGGACTGCGGCTGGAAAACGTTATGCTTGCAAGAAATACGTATAAATGATACCATTTTCTCAAAAACGACCGTTTTGAAAGGTAAAGAAACAAACAAATTTTCATTTGATGAATGAAGAGCCTTTAAAAAAGCACTTGGAAGAAAAACTTACACGAAAATTGATTCGCGAAATTACTCATCCCGGGACTGCGGAGGAAAATTATTATGTTTAAAAATTACGTATATTAACGAAACTTTTATAATAGCGAGTGCTTTGAAAGGAAGAAAGGCGACCAAATATTCATTCAATGAATTTTAAGCTTCAAAAAAACCGCTGAGGTTAAAACTAAACGCCACAATTCAATCACAAAATTTCTCATCCCGGTACTGCGGATGAAAAATTTTATGTTTGATAGAAATACTTTTGAATACGAAAGTTTTCCCAATAACTGCCGTTTGGAAATGAAAAGAGTAACACAAATTTACAATTAAAACTAACAGTCTTTTTAAAAAACCCCCGGGGGAGCAACAAAACGAGTCGCTTGAATCACGAAATTTCTCATCCCGGGACTTCGGCTGGAAAACTTTATGCTTTCAAAAAATACGTTTAATGATACCATTTTCTCAAAAACGACCGTTTTGAATGGTAAAGAAAGAACAAATTTTCATTTGATGAATGAAAAGCTTTTAAAAAAGCACTTGGAAGAAAAATTTAGTCAAGAATTGATTCGCGAAATTTTTCATCCCGGGACTGCGGAGGAAAATTATTATGTTTAAAAAATAAGTATATTAACGAAAGTTTTATAACAGCGACTGCCTTTAAAGGAAGAGAGGCGACAAAATATTCATTCAATGAATTTTAAGCTTTAAAAAACCGCTGAGGTAAAAACTAAACGCCACAATTGAATCACAAAATTTCTCATCCCGGTACTGCGGATGAAAAATTTTGTTTGCAAGAAAAACGTATGAATACGAAAATTTTCCCAATAACTGCCGTTTGGAAATGAAAAGAGTCACACAAATTTACAATTAAAACTAACAGTCTATTCAAAAAACCCTCGGGGGAACAACTAAACGAGTCGCTTGAATCACGAAATTTCTCATCCCGGGACTGCGGCTGGAAAACTCAATGCTTGCAAAAAATACGTATAAATGATACGATTATCTCAAAAACGACCTTTTTGAATGGTAAAGAAAGAACAAATTTTCATTTGATGAATGAAAAGCTTTTAACAAAGCACTTGGAAGAAAAATTTAGACAAGAATTGATTCGCGAAATTTTAAATCCCGGGACTGCGGAGGAAAATTATTACGTTTAAAAAATACGTATATTAACGAAACTTTTATAATAGCGAGTGCTTTGAAAGGAAGAAAGGCGACCAAATATTCATTCAATGAATTTTAAGCTTCAAAAAAACCGCTGAGTTTAAAACTAAACGCCACAATTCAATCACAAAATTTCTCATCCCGGTACTGCGGATGAAAAATTTTATGTTTGATAGAAATACTTTTGAATACGAAAGTTTTCCCAATAACTGCCGTTTTGAAATGAAAAGAGTAACACAAATTTACAATTAAAACTAACAGTCTTTATAAAAAAACCCTCGGGGGAACAACTAAACGAGTCGCTTGAATCACGAAATTTCTCATCCCGGGACTGCGGCTGGAAAACTTTATGCTTGCAAAAAATACGTATAAATGATACCATTTTCTCAAAAACGACCGTTTTGAATGGTATAGAAAGAACAAATTTTCATTTGATGAATGAAAAGCCTTTAAAAAAGCACTTCGAAGAAAAATTTAGACAAGAATTGATTCGCGAAATTTTTCATCCCGGGACTGCGGAGGAAAATTATTATGTTTAAAAAATAAGTATATTAACGAAACTTTTATAACAGCGACTGCCTTTAAAGGAAGAGAGGCCACAAAATATTCATTCAATGAATTTTAAGCTTTAAAAAACCGCTGAGGTAAAACTAAACGCCAGAATTGAATCACAAAATTTCTCATCCCGGTACTGCGGATGAAAAATTTTGTTTGCAAGAAATAAGTTTGAATACGAAAATTTTCTGAATAACTGCCGTTTGGAAATGAAAAGAGTCAAACAAATTTACAATTAAAACTAACAGTCTTTTTAAAAAACCCTCGGGGGAGCAAAAAAACGAGTCGCTTGAATCACGAAATTTCTCATCCCGGGACTGCGGCTGGAAAACGTTGTGCTTGCAAGAAATACGTATAAATGATACCATTTTCTCAAAAACGACCGTTTCGAAAGGTAAAGAAAGGAACAAATTTTCATTTGATGAATGAAGAGCCTTTAAAAAAGCACTTGGAAGAAAAACTTACAAGAAAATTGATTCGCGAAATTACTCATCCCGGGACTGCGGAGGAAAATTATTATGTTTAAAAAATACGTATATTAACGAAACTTTTATAATAGCGAGTGCTTTGAAAGGAACAAAGGCGACCAAATATTCATTCAATGAATTTTAAGCTTCAAAAAAACCGCTGAGGTTAAAACTAAACGCCACAATTCAATAACAAAATTTCTCATCCCGGTACTGCGGATGAAAAATTTTATGTTTGATAGAAATACTTTTGAATACGAAAGTTTTCCCAATAACTGCCGTTTGGAAATGAAAAGAGTAACACAAATTTACAATTAAAACTAAGTCTTTTAAAAAAACCCTCGGGGGAACAACAAAACGAGTCGCTTGAATCACGAAATTTCTCATCCCGGGACTGCGGCTGGAAAACTTTATGCTTTCAAAAAATACGTTTAATGATACCATTTTCTCAAAAACGACCGTTTTGAATGGTAAAGAAAGAACAAATTTTCATTTGATGAATGAAAAGCTTTTAAAAAAGCACTTGGAAGAAAAATTTAGACAAGAATTGATTCGCGAAATTTTTTATCCCGGGACTGCGGAGGAAAATTATTATGTTTAAAAAATAAGTATATTAACGAAACTTTTATAACAGCGACTGCCTTTAAAGTAGGAGAGGCGACAAAATATTCATTCAATGAATTTTAAGCTTTAAAAAACCGCTGAGGTAAAAACTAAACGCCACAATTCAATCACAAAATTTCTCATCCCTGTACTGCGGATGAAAAATTTTGTTTGCAAGAAAAACGTATGAATACGAAAATTTTCCCAATAACTGCCGTTTGGAAATGAAAAGAGTCACACAAATTTACAGTTAAAACTAATAGGCTTTCAAAAAAACCTTCGGGGGAACAACGAAACGAGTCGCTTGAATCACGAAATTTCTCATCCCGGGACTGCGGCTGGAAAATATTATGCTTGCAAGAAATACGTATAAATGATACCATTTTCTCAAAAACGTGCGTTTTGAATGGTGAAGAAAGACCAAATTTTCATTTGATGAATGAAAAGCTTTTAAAAAAGCACTTGGAAGAAAAACACGAAAATTGATTCGCGATATTTTTCATCCCGAGACTGCGGAGGAAAATTATTATGTTTAAAAAATAAGTATATAAACGAAACTTTCATATCAGCGACTGCCCTTAAAGGAAGAGGGGCGACCAAATATCCATTTAATGAATTTTAAGCTTTAAAAAACCGCTGAGGTAAAAACTAAACGCCACAATTGAATCACAAAATTTCTCATCCCGGTACTGCGGATGAAAATTTTGTTTGCAAGAAATACGTATGAATACGAAAATTTTCTCAATAACTGCCGTTTGGAAGTGAAAAGAGTCACACAAATTTAGTTAAAACTAATAGGCTTTCAAAAAAACCCTCGGGGGAACAACGAAACGAGTCGCTTGAATCAAGAAATTTCTCATCCCGGGACTGCGGCTGGAAAACATTATGCTTGCAAGAAATACGTATAAATGATACCATTTTCTCAAAAACCACCGTTTTGAATGGTAAAGAAAGAACAAATTTTCATTTGATGAATGAAAAGCTTTTAGAAAAATACTTGGAAGAAAAACTTACACGAAAATTGATTCACGAAATTTCTCATCCCGGGACTGCGGAGGAAAATTATTATGTTAAAAAAGTACGTATATTAACGAAACTTTTATAACAGCGACTGCCTTTAAAGGAAGAGAGGCCACAAAATATTCATTCAATGAATTTTAAGTTTTAAAAAACCGCTGAGGTAAAACTAAACGCCAGAATTGAATCACAAAATTTCTCATCCCGGTACTGCGGATGAAAAATTTTGTTTGCAAGAAATAAGTTTGAATACGAAAATTTTCTGAATAACTGCCGTTTGGAAATGAAAAGAGTCAAACAAATTTACAATTAAAACTAACAGGCTTCCAAAAAACCCTCGGGGGAACAACGAAACGAGTCGCTTGAATCACGAAATTTCTCATCCCGGGACTGCGGCTGGAAAACGTTATGCTTGCAAGAAATACGTATAAATGATACCATTTTCTCAAAAACGACCGTTTTGAAAGGTAAAGAAACAAACAAATTTTCATTTGATGAATGAAGAGCCTTTAAAAAAGCACTTGGAAGAAAAACTTACACGAAAATTGATTCGCGAAATTACTCATCCCGGGACTGCGGAGGAAAATTATTATGTTTAAAAATTACGTATATTAACGAAACTTTTATAATAGCGAGTGCTTTGAAAGGCAGAAAGGCGACCAAATATTCATTCAATGAATTTTAAGCTTCAAAAAAACCGCTGAGGTTAAAACTAAACGCCACAATTCAATCACAAAATTTCTCATCCCGGTACTGCGGATGAAAAATTTTATGTTTGATAGAAATACTTTTGAATACGAAAGTTTTCCCAATAACTGCCGTTTGGAAATGAAAAGAGTAACACAAATTTACAATTAAAACTAACAGTCTTTTTAAAAAACCCTCGGGGGAGCAACAAAACGAGTCGCTTGAATCACGAAATTTCTCATCCCGGGACTTCGGCTGGAAAACTTTATGCTTTCAAAAAATACGTTTAATGATACCATTTTCTCAAAAACGACCGTTTTGAATGGTAAAGAAAGAACAAATTTTCATTTGATGAATGAAAAGCTTTTAAAAAAGCACTTGGAAGAAAAATTTAGACAAGAATTGATTCGCGAAATTTTTCATCCCGGGACTGCGGAGGAAAATTATTATGTTTAAAAAATAAGTATATTAACGAAAGTTTTATAACAGCGACTGCCTTTAAAGGAAGAGAGGCGACAAAATATTCATTCAATGAATTTTAAGCTTTAAAAAACCGCTGAGGTAAAAACTAAACGCCACAATTGAATCACAAAATTTCTCATCCCGGTACTGCGGATGAAAAATTTTGTTTGCAAGAAAAACGTATGAATACGAAAATTTTCCCAATAACTGCCGTTTGGAAATGAAAAGAGTCACACAAATTTACAATTAAAACTAACAGTCTATTCAAAAAACCCTCGGGGGAACAACTAAACGAGTCGCTTGAATCACGAAATTTCTCATCCCGGGACTGCGGCTGGAAAACTCAATGCTTGCAAAAAATACGTATAAATGATACGATTATCTCAAAAACGACCTTTTTGAATGGTAAAGAAAGAACAAATTTTCATTTGATGAATGAAAAGCTTTTAACAAAGCACTTGGAAGAAAAATTTAGACAAGAATTGATTCGCGAAATTTTTAATCCCGGGACTGCGGAGGAAAATTATTACGTTTAAAAAATACGTATATTAACGAAACTTTTATAATAGCGAGTGCTTTGAAAGGAAGAAAGGCGACCAAATATTCATTCAATGAATTTTAAGCTTCAAAAAAACCGCTGAGTTTAAAACTAAACGCCACAATTCAATCACAAAATTTCTCATCCCGGTACTGCGGATGAAAAATTTTATGTTTGATAGAAATACTTTTGAATACGAAAGTTTTCCCAATAACTGCCGTTTGGAAATGAAAAGAGTAACACAAATTTACAATTAAAACTAACAGTCTTTATAAAAAAACCCTCGGGGGAACAACTAAACGAGTCGCTTGAATCACGAAATTTCTCATCCCGGGACTGCGGCTGGAAAACTTTATGCTTGCAAAAAATACGTATAAATGATACCATTTTCTCAAAAACGACCGTTTTGAATGGTATAGAAAGAACAAATTTTCATTTGATGAATGAAAAGCCTTTAAAAAAGCACTTCGAAGAAAAATTTAGACAAGAATTGATTCGCGAAATTTTTCATCCCGGGACTGCGGAGGAAAATTATTATGTTTAAAAAATAAGTATATTAACGAAACTTTTATAACAGCGACTGCCTTTAAAGGAAGAGAGGCCACAAAATATTCATTCAATGAATTTTAAGCTTTAAAAAACCGCTGAGGTAAAACTAAACGCCAGAATTGAATCACAAAATTTCTCATCCCGGTACTGCGGATGAAAAATTTTGTTTGCAAGAAATAAGTTTGAATACGAAAATTTTCTGAATAACTGCCGTTTGGAAATGAAAAGAGTCAAACAAATTTACAATTAAAACTAACAGTCTTTTTAAAAAACCCTCGGGGGAGCAAAAAAACGAGTCGCTTGAATCACGAAATTTCTCATCCCGGGACTGCGGCTGGAAAACGTTCTGCTTGCAAGAAATACGTATAAATGATACCATTTTCTCAAAAACGACCGTTTCGAAAGGTAAAGAAAGGAACAAATTTTCATTTGATGAATGAAGAGCCTTTAAAAAAGCACTTGGAAGAAAAACTTACAAGAAAATTGATTCGCGAAATTACTCATCCCGGGACTGCGGAGGAAAATTATTATGTTTAAAAAATACGTATATTAACGAAACTTTTATAATAGCGAGTGCTTTGAAAGGAACAAAGGCGACCAAATATTCATTCAATGAATTTTAAGCTTCAAAAAAACCGCTGAGGTTAAAACTAAACGCCACAATTCAATAACAAAATTTCTCATCCCGGTACTGCGGATGAAAAATTTTATGTTTGATAGAAATACTTTTGAATACGAAAGTTTTCCCAATAACTGCCGTTTGGAAATGAAAAGAGTAACACAAATTTACAATTAAAACTAAGTCTTTTAAAAAAACCCTCGGGGGAACAACAAAACGAGTCGCTTGAATCACGAAATTTCTCATCCCGGGACTGCGGCTGGAAAACTTTATGCTTTCAAAAAATACGTTTAATGATACCATTTTCTCAAAAACGACCGTTTTGAATGGTAAAGAAAGAACAAATTTTCATTTGATGAATGAAAAGCTTTTAAAAAAGCACTTGGAAGAAAAATTTAGACAAGAATTGATTCGCGAAATTTTTTATCCCGGGACTGCGGAGGAAAATTATTATGTTTAAAAAATAAGTATATTAACGAAACTTTTATAACAGCGACTGCCTTTAAAGTAGGAGAGGCGACAAAATATTCATTCAATGAATTTTAAGCTTTAAAAAACCGCTGAGGTAAAAACTAAACGCCACAATTCAATCACAAAATTTCTCATCCCTGTACTGCGGATGAAAAATTTTGTTTGCAAGAAAAACGTATGAATACGAAAATTTTCCCAATAACTGCCGTTTGGAAATGAAAAGAGTCACACAAATTTACAGTTAAAACTAATAGGCTTTCAAAAAAACCTTCGGGGGAACAACGAAACGAGTCGCTTGAATCACGAAATTTCTCATCCCGGGACTGCGGCTGGAAAATATTATGCTTGCAAGAAATACGTATAAATGATACCATTTTCTCAAAAACGTGCGTTTTGAATGGTGAAGAAAGACCAAATTTTCATTTGATGAATGAAAAGCTTTTAAAAAAGCACTTGGAAGAAAAACACGAAAATTGATTCGCGATATTTTTCATCCCGAGACTGCGGAGGAAAATTATTATGTTTAAAAAATAAGTATATAAACGAAACTTTCATATCAGCGACTGCCCTTAAAGGAAGAGAGGCGACCAAATATCCATTTAATGAATTTTAAGCTTTAAAAAACCGCTGAGGTAAAAACTAAACGCCACAATTGAATCACAAAATTTCTCATCCCGGTACTGCGGATGAAAATTTTGTTTGCAAGAAATACGTATGAATACGAAAATTTTCTCAATAACTGCCGTTTGGAAGTGAAAAGAGTCACACAAATTTAGTTAAAACTAATAGGCTTTCAAAAAAACCCTCGGGGGAACAACGAAACGAGTCGCTTGAATCAAGAAATTTCTCATCCCGGGACTGCGGCTGGAAAACATTATGCTTGCAAGAAATACGTATAAATGATACCATTTTCTCAAAAACCACCGTTTTGAATGGTAAAGAAAGAACAAATTTTCATTTGATGAATGAAAAGCTTTTAGAAAAATACTTGGAAGAAAAACTTACACGAAAATTGATTCACGAAATTTCTCATCCCGGGACTGCGGAGGAAAATTATTATGTTAAAAAAGTACGTATATTAACGAAATTTTTATAACAGCGACTGCTTTGAAAGGAAGGGAGGCAACCAAATATTCATTCAATGAATTTTAAGATTTAAAAAACCGCTGAGGTAAAAACTAAACGCCACAATTCAATCACAACATTTCTCATCCCGGTACTGCGGATGAAAAATTTTATGTTTGCAAGAAATACCTTTGAATACGAAAGTTTTCCCAATAACTGCCGTTTGGAAATGAAAAGAGTAACACAAATTTACAATTAAAACTAACAGTCTTTATAAAAAACCCTCGGGGGAACAACTAAACGAGTCGCTTGAATCACGAAATTTCTCATCCCGGGACTGCGGCTGGAAAACGTTCTGCTTGCAAGAAATACGTATAAATGATACCATTTTCTCAAAAACGACCGTTTCGAAAGGTAAAGAAAGGAACAAATTTTCATTTGATGAATGAAGAGCCTTTAAAAAAGCACTTGGAAGAAAAACTTACACGAAAATTGATTCGCGAAATTACTCATCCCGGGACTGCGGAGGAAAATTATTATGTTTAAAAAATACGTGTATTAACGAAACTTTTATAATAGCGAGTGCTTTGAAAGGAACAAAGGCGACCAAATATTCATTCAATGAATTTTAAGCTTCAAAAAAACCGCTGAGGTTAACACTATACGCCACAATTCAATAACAAAATTTCTCATCCCGGTACTGCGGATGAAAAATTTATGTTTGATAGAAATACTTTTGAATACGAAAGTTTTCCCAATAACTGCCGTTTGGAAATGAAAAGAGTAACACAAATTTACAATTAAAACTAAGTCTTTTTAAAAAAACCCTCGGGGGAACAACAAAACGAGTCGCTTGAATCACGAAATTTCTCATCCCGGGACTGCGGCTGGAAAACTTTATGCTTTCAAAAAATACGTTTAATGATACCATTTTCTCAAAAACGACCGTTTTGAATGGTAAAGAAAGAACAAATTTTCATTTGATGAATGAAAAGCTTTTAAAAAAGCACTTGGAAGAAAAATTAAGACAAGAATTGATTCGCGAAATTTTTTATCCCGGGACTGCGGAGGAAAATTATTATGTTTAAAAAATAAGTATATTAACGAAACTTTTATAACAGCGACTGCCTTTAAAGTAGAAGAGGCGACAAAATATTCATTCAATGAATTTTAAGCTTTAAAAAACCGCTGAGGTAAAAACTAAACGCCACAATTGAATCACAAAATTTCTCATCCTGGTACTGCGGATGAAAAATTTTGTTTGCAAGAAAAACGTATGAATACGAAAATTTTCCCAATAACTGCCGTTTGGAAATGAAAAGAGTCACACAAATTTACAATTAAAACTAACAGTCTTTTTAAAAAACCCTCGGGGGAACAACTAAACGAGTCGCTTGAATCACGAAATTTCTCATCCCGGGACTGCGGCTGGAAAACTTAATGCTTGCAAAAAATACGTATAAATGATACCATTATCTCAAAAACGACCGTTTTGAATGGTAAAGAAAGAACAAATTTTCATTTGATGAATGAAAAGCTTTTAAAAAAGCACTTGGAAGAAAAATTTAGACAAGAATTGATTCGCGAAGTTTTTAATCCCGGGACTGCGGAGGAAAATTATTATGTTTAAAAAATAAGTATATTAACGAAACTTTTATAACAGCGACTGCCTTTAAAGGAAGAGAGGCGACAAAATATTCATTCAATGAATTTTAAACTTTAAAAAACCGCTGAGGTAAAAACTAAGCGCCACAATTGAATCACAAAATTTTTCATCCCGGTACTGCGGATGAAAAATTTTGTTTGCAAGAAAAACGTATGAATACGAAAATTTTCCCAATAGCTGCCGTTGGTTAATGAAAAGAGTCACACAAATTTACAGTGAAAACTAATAGGCTTTCAAAAAAACCTTCGGGGGAACAACGAAACGAGTCGCTTGAATCAAGAAATTTCTCATCCCGGGACTGCGGCTGGAAAATATTATGCTTGCAAGAAATACGTATAAATGATACCATTTTCTCAAAAACGTGCGTTTTGAATGGTAAAGAAAGACCAAATTTTCATTTGATGAATGAAAAGCTTTTAAAAAAGCACTTGGAAGAGAAACACGAAAATTGATTCGCGATATTTTTCATCCCGAGACTGCGGAGGAAAATTATTATGTTTAAAAAATAAGTATATAAACGAAACTTTCATATCAGCGACTGCCCTTAAAGGAAGAGAGGCGACCAAATATCCATTCAATGAATTTTAAGCTTTAAAAAACCGCTGAGGTAAAAACTAAACGCCACAATTGAATCACAAAATTTCTCATCCCGGTACTTCGGATGAAAATTTTGTTTGCAAGAAATATGTTTGAATACAAAAGTTTTCCCAATAACTGCCGTTTGGAAAGGAAAAAAAACACAAATTTACAATTAAAACTAACAGGCTTTCAAAAAAACCCTCGGGGGAACAACTAAACGAGTCGCTTGAATCACGAAATTTCTTATCCCGGGACTGCGGCTAGGAATAGTTATGCTTGCAAGAAATACGTATAAATGATACCATTTTCTCAAAAACGACCGTTTTGAATGGTAAAGAAAGAACAAATTTTCATTTGATGAATGAAAAGCTTTTAAAAAAGCACTTGGAAGAAAAATTTAGACAAGAATTGATTCGCGAAATTTTTCATCCCGGGACTGCGGAGGAAAATTATTATGTTTAAAAAATAAGTATATTAACGAAACTTTTATAACAGCGACTGCCTTTAAAGGAAGAGAGGCGACAAAATATTCATTCAATGAATTTTAAGCTTTAAAAAACCGCTGAGGTAAAAACTAAACGCCACAATTGAATCACAAAATTTCTCATCCCGGTACTGCGGATGAAAAATTTTGTTTGCAAGAAAAACGTATGAATACGAAAATTTTCCCAATAACTGCCGTTTGGAAATGAAAAGAGTCACACAAATTTACAATTAACACTAACAGTCTTTTTAAAAAACCCTTGGGGGAACAACTAAACGAGTCGCTTGAATCACGAAATTTATCATCCCGGGACTGCGGCTGGAAAACTTAATGCTTGCAAAAAATACGTATAAATGATACCATTATCTCAAAAATGACCGTTTTGAATGGTAAAGAAAGAACAAATTTTCATTTGATGAATGAAAAGCTTTTAACAAAGCACTTGGAAGAAAAATTTAGACAAGAATTGATTCGCGAAATTTTTAATCCCGGGACTGCGGAGGAAAATTATTATGTTTAAAAAATACGTATATTAACGAAACTTTTATAATAGCGAGTGCTTTGAAAGGAAGAAAGGCGACCAAATATTCATTCAATGAATTTTAAGCTTCAAAAAAACCGCTGAGTTTAAAACTAAACGCCACAATTCAATCACAAAATTTCTCATCCCGGTACTGCGGATGAAAAATTTTATGTTTGATAGAAATACTTTTGAATACGAAAGTTTTCCCAATAACTGCCGTTTGGAAATGAAAAGAGTAACACAAATTTACAATTAAAACTAACAGTCTTTATAAAAAACCCTCGGGGGAACAACTAAAAGAGTCGCTTGAATCACGAAATTTCTCATCCCGGGACTGCGGCTATAAAAAACCCTCGGGGGAACAACTAAACGAGTCGCTTGAATCACGAAATTTCTCATCCCGGGACTGCGGCTGGAAAACGTTCTGCTTGCAAGAAATACGTATAAATGATACCATTTTCTCAAAAACGACCGTTTCGAAAGGTAAAGAAAGGAACAAATTTTCATTTGATGAATGAAGAGCCTTTAAAAAAGCACTTGGAAGAAAAACTTACACGAAAATTGATTCGCGAAATTACTCATCCCGGGACTGCGGAGGAAAATTATTATGTTTAAAAAATACGTATATTAACGAAACTTTTATAATAGCGAGTGCTTTGAAAGGAACAAAGGCGACCAAATATTCATTCAATGAATTTTAAGCTTCAAAAAAACCGCTGAGGTTAAAACTAAACGCCACAATTCAATAACAAAATTTCTCATCCCGGTACTGCGGATGAAAAATTTTATGTTTGATAGAAATACTTTTGAATACGAAAGTTTTCCCAATAACTGCCGTTTGGAAATGAAAAGAGTAACACAAATTTACAATTAAAACTAACAGTCTTTTTAAAAAACCCTCGGGGGAACAACAAAACGAGTCGCTTGAATCACGAAATTTCTCATCCCTGGACTGCGGCTGGAAAACTTTATGCTTTCAAAAAATACGTTTAATGATACCATTTTCTCAAAAACGACCGTTTTGAATGGTAAAGAAAGAACAAATTTTCATTTGATGAATGAAAAGCTTTTAAAAAAGCACTTGGAAGAAAAATTAAGACAAGAATTGATTCGCGAAATTTTTTATCCCGGGACTGCGGAGGAAAATTATTATGTTTAAAAAATAAGTATATTAACGAAACTTTTATAACAGCGACTGCCTTTAAAGTAGGAGAGGCGACAAAATATTCATTCAATGAATTTTAACCTTTAAAAAACCGCTGAGGTAAAAACTAAACGCCACAATTGAATCACAAAATTTCTCATCCTGGTACTGCGGATGAAAAATTTTGTTTGCAAGAAAAACGTATGAATACGAAAATTTTCCCAATAACTGCCGTTTGGAAATGAAAAGAGTCACACAAATTTACAATTAAAACTAACAGTCTTTTTAAAAAACCCTCGGGGGAACAACTAAACGAGTCGCTTGAATCACGAAATTTCTCATCCCGGGACTGCGGCTGGAAAACTTAATGCTTGCAAAAAATACGTATAAATGATACCATTATCTCAAAAACGACCGTTTTGAATGGTAAAGAAAGAACAAATTTTCATTTGATGAATGAAAAGCTTTTAAAAAAGCACTTGGAGGAAAAATTTAGACAAGAATTGATTCGCGAAGTTTTTAATCCCGGGACTGCGGAGGAAAATTATTATGTTTAAAAAATAAGTATATTAACGAAACTTTTATAACAGCGACTGCCTTTAAAGGAAGAGAGGCGACAAAATATTCATTCAATGAATTTTAAACTTTAAAAAACCGCTGAGGTAAAAACTAAACGCCACAATTGAATCACAAAATTTCTCATCCCGGTACTGCGGATGAAAAATTTTGTTTGCAAGAAAAACGTATGAATACGAAAATTTTCCCAATAACTGCCGTTGGTTAATGAAAAGAGTCACACAAATTTACAGTGAAAACTAATAGGCTTTCAAAAAAACCTTCGGGGGAACAACGAAACGAGTCGCTTGAATCAAGAAATTTCTCATCCCGGGACTGCGGCTGGAAAATATTATGCTTGCAAGAAATACGTATAAATGATACCATTTTCTCAAAAACGACCGTTTTGAATGGTAAAGAAAGAACAAATTTTCATTTGATGAATGAAAAGCTTTTAAAAAAGCACTTGGAAGAAAAATTTAGACAAGAATTGATTCGCGAAATTTTTAATCCCGGGACTGCGGAGGAAAATTATTATGTTTAAAAAATACGTATATTAACGAAACTTTTATAATAGCGAGTGCTTTGAAAGGAAGAAAGGCGACCAAATATTCATTCAATGAATTTTAAGCTTCAAAAAAACCGCTGAGTTTAAAACTAAACGCCACAATTCAATCACAAAATTTCTCATCCCGGTACTGCGGATGAAAAATTTTATGTTTGATAGAAATACTTTTGAATACGAAAGTTTTCCCAATAACTGCCGTTTGGAAATGAAAAGAGTAACACAAATTTACAATTAAAACTAACAGTCTTTATAAAAAACCCTCGGAAAAACAACTAAACGAGTCGCTTGAATCACGAAATTTCTCATCCCGGGACTGCGGCTATAAAAAACCCTCGGGGGAACAACTAAACGAGTCGCTTGAATCACGAAATTTCTCATCCCGGGACTGCGGCTGGAAAACGTTCTGCTTGCAAGAAATACGTATAAATGATACCATTTTCTCAAAAACGACCGTTTCGAAAGGTAAAGAAAGGAACAAATTTTCATTTGATGAATGAAGAGCCTTTAAAAAGGCACTTGGAAGAAAAACTTACACGAAAATTGATTCGCGAAATTACTCATCCCGGGACTGCGGAGGAAAATTATTATGTTTAAAAAATACGTATATTAACGAAACTTTTATAATAGCGAGTGCTTTGAAAGGAACAAAGGCGACCAAATATTCATTCAATGAATTTTAAGCTTCAAAAAAACCGCTGAGGTTAAAACTAAACGCCACAATTCAATAACAAAATTTCTCATCCCGGTACTGCGGATGAAAAATTTTATGTTTGATAGAAATACTTTTGAATACGAAAGTTTTCCCAATAACTGCCGTTTGGAAATGAAAAGAGTAACACAAATTTACAATTAAAACTAACAGTCTTTTTAAAAAACCCTCGGGGGAACAACTAAACGAGTCGCTTGAATCACGAAATTTCTCATCCCGGGACTGCGGCTGGAAAATTTAATGCTTTCAAAAAATACGTTTAATGATACCATTTTCTCAAAAACGACCGTTTTGAATGGTAAAGTAAGAACAAATTTTCATTTGATGAATGAAAAGCTTTTAAAAAAGCACTTGGAAGAAAAATTTAGACAAGAATTGATTCGCGAAATTTTTTATCCCGGGACTGCGGAGGAAAATATTTATGTTTAAAAAATAAGTATATTAACGAAACTTTTATAACAGCGACTGCCTTTAAAGGAAGAGAGGCGACAAAATATTCATTCAATGAATTTTAAGCTTTAAAAAACCGCTGAGGTAAAAACTAAACGCCACAATTGAATCACAAAATTTCTCATCCTGGTACTGCGGATGAAAAATTTTGTTTGCAAGAAAAACGTATGAATACGAAAATTTTCCCAATAACTGCCGTTTGGAAATGAAAAGAGTAACACAAATTTACAATTAAAACTAACAGTCTTTATAAAAAACCCTCGGGGGAACAACTAAACGAGTCGCTTGAATCACGAAATTTCTCATCCCGGGACTGCGGCTGGAAAACGTTCTGCTTGCAAGAAATACGTATAAATGATACCATTTTCTCAAAAACGACCGTTTCGAAAGGTAAAGAAAGGAACAAATTTTCATTTGATGAATGAAGAGCCTTTAAAAAAGCACTTGGAAGAAAAACTTACACGAAAATTGATTCGCGAAATTACTCATCCCGGGACTGCGGAGGAAAATTATTATGTTTAAAAAATACGTATATTAACGAAACTTTTATAATAGCGAGTGCTTTGAAAGGAACAAAGGCGACCAAATATTCATTCAATGAATTTTAAGCTTCAAAAAAACCGCTGAGGTTAAAACTAAACGCCACAATTCAATAACAAAATTTCTCATCCCGGTACTGCGGATGAAAAATTTTATGTTTGATAGAAATACTTTTGAATACGAAAGTTTTCCCAATAACTGCCGTTTGGAAATGAAAAGAGTAACACAAATTTACAATTAAAACTAACAGTTTTTTTAAAAAACCCTCGGGGGAACAACAAAACGAGTCGCTTGAATCACGAAATTTCTCATCCCGGGACTGCGGCTGGAAAACTTTATGCTTTCAAAAAATACGTTTAATGATACCATTTTCTCAAAAACGACCGTTTTGAATGGTAAAGATGGAACAAATTTTCATTTGATGAATGAAAAGCTTTTAAAAAAGCACTTGGAAGAAAAATTTAGACAAGAATTGATTCGCGAAATTTTTTAACCCGGGACTGCGGAGGAAAATTATTATGTTTAAAAAATAAGTATATTAACGAAACTTTTATAACAGCGACTGCCTTTAAAGTAGGAGAGGCGACAAAATATTCATTCAATGAATTTTAAGCTTTAAAAAACCGCTGAGGTAAAAACTAAACGCCACAATTGAATCACAAAATTTCTCATCCTGGTACTGCGGATGAAAAATTTTGTTTGCAAGAAAAACGTATGAATACGAAAATTTTCCCAATAACTGCCGTTTGGAAATGAAAAGAGTCACACAAATTTACAATTAAAACTAACAGTCTTTTTAAAAAACCCTCGGGGGAACAACTAAACGAGTCGCTTGAATCACGAAATTTCTCATCCCGGGACTGCGGCTGGAAAACTTTATGCTTGCAAAAAATACGTATAAATGATACAATTTTCTCAAAAACGACCGTTTCGAAAGGTAAAGAAAGGAACAAATTTTCATTTGATGAATGAAGAGCCTTTAAAAAAGCACTTGGAAGAAAAACTTACACGTAAATTGATTCGCGAAATTACTCATCCCGGGACTGAGGAGGAAAATTATTATGTTTAAAAAATACGTATATTAACGAAACTTTTATAATAGCGAGTGCTTTGAAAGGAACAAAGGCGACCAAATATTCATTCAATGAATTTTAAGCTTCAAAAAAACCGCTGAGGTTAAAACTAAACGCCACAATTCAATAACAAAATTTCTCATCCCGGTACTGCGGATGAAGAATTTTATGTTTGATAGAAATACTTTTGAATACGAAAGTTTTCCCAATAACTGCCGTTTGGAAATGAAAAGAGTAACACAAATTTACAATTAAAACTAACAGTCTTTTTAAAAAACCCTCGGGGGAACAACTAAACGAGTCGCTTGAATCACGAAATTTCTCATCCCGGGACTGCGGCTATAAAAAACCCTCGGGGGAACAACTAAACGAGTCGCTTGAATCACGAAATTTCTCATCCCGGGACTGCGGCTGGAAAACGTTCTGCTTGCAAGAAATACGTATAAATGATACCATTTTCTCAAAAACGACCGTTTCGAAAGGTAAAGAAAGGAACAAATTTTCATTTGATGAATGAAGAGCCTTTAAAAAGGCACTTGGAAGAAAAACTTACACGAAAATTGATTCGCGAAATTACTCATCCCGGGACTGCGGAGGAAAATTATTATGTTTAAAAAATACGTATATTAACGAAACTTTTATAATAGCGAGTGCTTTGAAAGGAACAAAGGCGACCAAATATTCATTCAATGAATTTTAAGCTTCAAAAAAACCGCTGAGGTTAAAACTAAACGCCACAATTCAATAACAAAATTTCTCATCCCGGTACTGCGGATGAAAAATTTTATGTTTGATAGAAATACTTTTGAATACGAAAGTTTTCCCAATAACTGCCGTTTGGAAATGAAAAGAGTAACACAAATTTACAATTAAAACTAACAGTCTTTTTAAAAAACCCTCGGGGGAACAACTAAACGAGTCGCTTGAATCACGAAATTTCTCATCCCGGGACTGCGGCTGGAAAATTTAATGCTTTCAAAAAATACGTTTAATGATACCATTTTCTCAAAAACGACCGTTTTGAATGGTAAAGTAAGAACAAATTTTCATTTGATGAATGAAAAGCTTTTAAAAAAGCACTTGGAAGAAAAATTTAGACAAGAATTGATTCGCGAAATTTTTTATCCCGGGACTGCGGAGGAAAATATTTATGTTTAAAAAATAAGTATATTAACGAAACTTTTATAACAGCGACTGCCTTTAAAGGAAGAGAGGCGACAAAATATTCATTCAATGAATTTTAAGCTTTAAAAAACCGCTGAGGTAAAAACTAAACGCCACAATTGAATCACAAAATTTCTCATCCTGGTACTGCGGATGAAAAATTTTGTTTGCAAGAAAAACGTATGAATACGAAAATTTTCCCAATAACTACCGTTTGGGAATGAAAAGAATAACACAAATTTACAATTAAAACTAACAGTCTTTATAAAAAACCCTCGGGGGAACAACTAAACGAGTCGCTTGAATCACGAAATTTCTCATCCCGGGACTGCGGCTGGAAAACGTTCTGCTTGCAAGAAATACGTATAAATGATACCATTTTCTCAAAAACGACCGTTTCGAAAGGTAAAGAAAGGAACAAATTTTGATTTGATGAATGAAGAGCCTTTAAAAAAGCACTTGGAAGAAAAACTTACACGAAAATTGATTCGCGAAATTACTCATCCCGGGACTGCGGAGGAAAATTATTATGTTTAAAAAATACGTATATTAACGAAACTTTTATAATAGCGAGTGCTTTGAAAGGAACAAAGGCGACCAAATATTCATTCAATGAATTTTAAGCTTCAAAAAAACCGCTGAGGTTAAAACTAAACGCCACAATTCAATAACAAAATTTCTCATCCCGGTACTGCGGATGAAAAATTTTATGTTTGATAGAAATACTTTTGAATATGAAAGTTTTCCCAATAACTGCCGTTTGGAAATGAAAAGAGTAACACAAATTTACAATTAAAACTAACAGTTTTTTTAAAAAACCCTCGGGGGAACAACAAAACGAGTCGCTTGAATCACGAAATTTCTCATCCCGGGACTGCGGCTGGAAAACTTTATGCTTTCAAAAAATACGTTTAATGATACCATTTTCTCAAAAACGACCGTTTTGAATGGTAAAGATGGAACAAATTTTCATTTGATGAATGAAAAGCTTTTAAAAAAGCACTTGGAAGAAAAATTTAGACAAGAATTGATTCGCGAAATTTTTTATCCCGGGACTGCGGAGGAAAATTATTATGTTTAAAAAATAAGTATATTAACGAAACTTTTATAACAGCGACTGCCTTTAAAGTAGGAGAGGCGACAAAATATTCATTCAATGAATTTTAAGCTTTAAAAAACCGCTGAGGTAAAAACTAAACGCCACAATTGAATCACAAAATTTCTCATCCTGGTACTGCGGATGAAAAATTTTGTTTGCAAGAAAAACGTATGAATACGAAAATTTTCCCAATAACTGCCGTTTGGAAATGAAAAGAGTCACACAAATTTACAATTAAAACTAACAGTCTTTTTAAAAAACCCTCGGGGGAACAACTAAACGAGTCGCTTGAATCACGAAATTTCTCATCCCGGGACTGCGGCTGGAAAACTTTATGCTTGCAAAAAATACGTATAAATGATACAATTTTCTCAAAAACGACCGTTTCGAAAGGTAAAGAAAGGAACAAATTTTCATTTGATGAATGAAGAGCCTTTAAAAAAGCACTTGGAAGAAAAACTTACACGTAAATTGATTCGCGAAATTACTCATCCCGGGACTGAGGAGGAAAATTATTATGTTTAAAAAATACGTATATTAACGAAACTTTTATAATAGCGAGTGCTTTGAAAGGAACAAAGGCGACCAAATATTCATTCAATGAATTTTAAGCTTAAAAAAAACCGCTGAGGTTAAAACTAAACGCCACAATTCAATAACAAAATTTCTCATCCCGGTACTGCGGATGAAGAATTTTATGTTTGATAGAAATACTTTTGAATACGAAAGTTTTCCCAATAACTGCCGTTTGGAAATGAAAAGAGTAACACAAATTTACAATTAAAACTAACAGTCTTTTTAAAAAACCCTCGGGGGAACAACTAAACGAGTCGCTTGAATCACGAAATTTCTCATCCCGGGACTGCGGCTGGAAAACTTAATGCTTTCAAAAAATACGTTTAATGATACCATTTTCTCAAAAACGACCGTTTTGAATGGTAAAGAAACAACAAATTTTCATTTGATGAATGAAAAGCTTTTAAAAAAGCACTTGGAAGAAAAATGTAGACAAGAATTGATTCGCGAAATTTTTTATCCCGGGACTGCGGAGGAAAATTATTATGTTTAAAAAATAAGTATATTAACGAAACTTTTATAACAGCGACTGCATTTAAAGGAAGAGAGGCGACAAAATATTCATTCAATGAATTTTAAGCTTTAAAAAACCGCTGAGGTAAAAACTAAACGCCACAATTGAATCACAAAATTTCTCATCCTGGTACTGCGGATGAAAAATTTTGTTTGCAAGAAAAACGTATGAATACGAAAATTTTCCCAATAACTGCCGTTTGGAAATGAAAAGAGTCACACAAATTTACAATTAAAACTAACAGTCTTTTTAAAAAACCCTCGGGGGAACAACTAAACGAGTCGCTTGAATCACGAAATTTCTCATCCCGGGACTGCGGCTGGAAAACGTTGTGCTTGCAAGAAATACGTATAAATGATACCATTTTCTCAAAAACGACCGTTTCGAAAGGTAAAGAAAGGAACAAATTTTCATTTGATGAATGAAGAGCCTTTAAAAAAGCACTTGGAAGAAAAACTTACACGAAAATTGATTCGCGAAATTACTCTTCCCGGGACTGCGGAGGAAAATTATTATGTTTAAAAAATACGTATATTAACGAAACTTTTATAATAGCGAGTGCTTTGAACGGAAGAAAGGCGACCAAATATTCATTCAATGAATTTTAAGCTTCAAAAAAACCGCTGAGGTTAAAACTAAACGCCATAATTCAATAACAAAATTTCTCATCCCGGTACTGCGGATGAAAAATTTTATGTTTGATAGAAATACTTTTGAATACGAAAGTTTTCCCAATAACTGCCGTTTGGAAATGAAAAGAGTAACACAAATTTACAATTAAAACTAAGTCTTTTTAAAAAACCCTCGGGGGAACAACAAAACGAGTCGCTTGAATCACGAAATTTCTCATCCCGGGACTGCGGCTGGAAAACTTTATGCTTTCAAAAAATACGTTTAATGATACCATTTTCTCAAAAACGACCGTTTTGAATGGTAAAGAAAGAAAAAATTTTCATTTGATGAATGAAAAGGTTTTTAAAAAGCACTTGGAAGAAAAATTTAGACAAGAATTGATTCGCGAAATTTTTTATCCCGGGACTGCGGAGGAAAATTATTATGTTTAAAAAATAAGTATATTAACGAAACTTTTATAACAGCGACTGCCTTTAAAGGAAGAGAGGCGACAAAATATTCATTCAATGAATTTTAAGCTTTAAAAAACCGCTGAGGTAAAAACTAAACGCCACAATTGAATCACAAAATTTCTCATCCTGGTACTGCGGATGAAAAATTTTGTTTGCAAGAAAAACGTATGAATACGAAAATTTTCCCAATAACTGCCGTTTGGAAATGAAAAGAGTCACACAAATTTACAATTAAAACTAACAGTCTTTTTAAAAAACCCTCGGGGGAACAACTAAACGAGTCGCTTGAATCACGAAATTTCTCATCCCGGGACTGCGGCTGGAAAACTTAATGCTTGCAAAAAATACGTATAAATGATACCATTATCTCAAAAACGACCGTTTTGAATGGTAAAGAAAGAACAAATTTTCATTTGATAAATGAAAAGCTTTTAAAAAAGCACTTGGAAGAAAAATTTAGACAAGAATTGATTCGCGAAGTTTTTAATCCCAGGACTGCGGAGGAAAATTATTATGTTTAAAAAATAAGTATATTAACGAAACTTTTATAACAGCGACTGCCTTTAAAGGAAGAGAGGCGACAAAATATTCATTCAATGAATTTTAAGCTTTAAAAAACCGCTGAGGTAAAAACTAAACGCCACAATTGAATCACATAATTTCTCATCCTGGTACTGCGGATGAAAAATTTTGTTTGCAAGAAAAACGTATGAATACGAAAATTTTCCCAATAACTGCCGTTTGGAAATGAAAAGAGTCACACAAATTTACAATTAAAACTAACAGTCTTTTTAAAAAACCCACGGGGGAACAACTAAACGAGTCGCTTGAATCAAGAAATTTCTCATCCCTGGACTGCGGCTGGAAAACTTAATGCTTGCAAAAAATACGTATAAATGATACCATTATCTCAAAAACGACCGTTTTGAATGGTAAAGAAAGAACAAATTTTCATTTGATGAATGAAAAGCTTTTAAAAAAGCACTTGGAAGAAAAATTTAGACAAGAATTGATTCGCGAAATTTTTAATCCCGGGACTGCGGAGGAAAATTATTATGTTTAAAAAATAAGTATATTAACGAAACTTTTTTAACAGCGACTGCCTTTAAAGGAAGAGAGGCGACAAAATATTCATTCAATGAATTTTAAACTTTAAAAAACCGCTGAGGTAAAAACTAAACGCCACAATTGAATCACAAAATTTCTCATCCCGGTACTGCGGATGAAAAATTTTGTTTGCAAGAAAAACGTATGAATACGAAAATTTTCCCAATAACTGCCGTTGGGAAATGAAAAGAGTCACACAAATTTACAGTTAAAACTAATAGGCTTTCAAAAAAACCTTCGGGGGAACAACGAAACGAGTCGCTTGAATCAAGAAATTTCTCATCCCGGGACTGCGGCTGGAAAATATTATGCTTGCAAGAAATACGTATAAATGATACCATTTTCTCAAAAACGTGCGTTTTGAATGGTAAAGAAAGACCAAATTTTCATTTGATGAATGAAAAGCTTTTAAAAAAGCACTTTGAAGAAAAACACGAAAATTGATTCGCGATATTTTTCATCCCGAGACTGCGGAGGAAAATTATTATGTTAAAGAATAAGTATATAAACGAAACTTTCATATCAGCGACTGCCCTTAAAGGAAGAGAGGCGACCAAATATCCATTCAATGAATTTTAAGCTTTAAAAAACCGCTGAGGTAAAAACTAAACGCCACAATTGAATCACAAAATTTCTCATCCCGGTACTGCGGATGAAAATTTTGTTTGCAAGAAATATGTTTGAATACAAAAGTTTTCCCAATAACTGCCGTTTGGAAGGAAAAAAAACACAAATTTACAATTAAAACTAACAGGCTTTCAAAAAAACCCTCGGGGGATCAACTTAACGAGTCGCTTGAATCACGAAATTTCTTATCCCGGGACTGCGGCTAGGAAACGTTATGCTTGCAAGAAATACGTATAAATGATACCATTTTCTCAAAAACGACCGTTTTGAATGGTAAAGAAAGAACAAATTTTCATTTGATGAATGAAAAGCTTTTAAAAAAGCACTTGGAAGAAAAATTTAGACAAGAATTAATTCGCGAAATTTTTCATCCCGGGACTGCGGAGGAAAATTATTATGTTTAAAAAATAAGTATATTAACGAAACTTCTATAACAGCGCCTGCCTTTAAAGGAAGAGAGGCGACAAAATATTCATTCAATGAATTTTAAGCTTTAAAAAACCGCTGAGGTAAAAACTAAACGCCACAATTAAATCACAAAATTTCTCATCCCGGTACTGCGGATGAAAAATTTTGTTTGCAAGGAAAACGTATGAATACGAAAATTTTCCCAATAACTGCCGTTTGGAAATGAAAAGAGTCACACAAATTTACAATTAAAACTAACAGTCTTTTTAAAAAACCCTCGGGGGAACAACTAAACGAGTCGCTTGAATCACGAAATTTCTCATCCCGGGACTGCGGCTGGAAAACTTAATGCTTGCAAAAAATACGTATAAATGATACCATTATCTCAAAAACGACCGTTTTGAATGGTAAAGAAAGAACAAATTTTCATTTGATGAATGAAAAGCTTTTAACAAAGCACTTGAAAGAAAAATTTAGACAAGAATTGATTCGCGAAATTTTTAATCCCGAGACTGCGGAGGAAAATTATTATGTTTAAAAAATACGTATATTAACGAAACTTTTATAATAGCGAGTGCTTTGAAAGGAAGAAAGGCGACCAAATATTCATTCAATGAATTTTAAGCTTCAAAAAAACCGCTGAGGTTAAAACTAAACGCCACAATTGAATCACAAAATTTCTCATCCCGGTACTGCGGATGAAAAATTTTGTTTGCAAGAAAAACGTATGAATACGAAAATTTTCCCAATAACTGCCGTTTGGAAATGAAAAGAGTCACACAAATTTACAATTAAAACTAACAGTCTTTTTAAAAAACCCTCGGGGGAACAACTAAACGAGTCGCTTGAATCACGAAATTTCTCATCCCGGGACTGGTGCTGGAAAACTTAATGCTTGCAAAAAATACGTATAAATGATACCATTATCTCAAAAACGACCGTTTTGAATGGTAAAGAAAGCACAAATTTTCATTTGATGAATGAAAAGCTTTTAAAAAAGCACTTGGAAGAAAAATTAGGACAAGAATTGATTCGCGAAATTTTTAATCCCGGGACTGCGGAGGAAAATTATTATGTTTAAAAAATAAGTATATTATCGAAATTTTTATAACAGCGACTGCCTTTAAAGGAAGAGAGGCGACAAAATATTCATTCAATGAATTTTAAGCTTTAAAAAACCGCTGAGGTAAAAACTAAACGCCACAATTGAATCACAAAATTTCTCATCCTGGTACTGCGGATGAAAAATTTTGTTTGCAAGAAAAACGTATGAATACGAAAATTTTCCCAATAACTGCCGTTTGGAAATGAAAAGAGTCACACAAATTTACAATTAAAACTAACAGTCTTTTTAAAAAACCCTCGGGGGAACAACTAAACGAGTCGCTTGAATCACGAAATTTCTCATCCCGGGACTGCGGCTGGAAAACTTAATGCTTGCAAAAAATACGTATAAATGATACCATTATCTCAAAAACGACCGTTTTGAATGGTAAAGAAAGAACAAATTTTCATTTGATGAATGAAAAGCTTTTAAAAAAGCACTTGGAAGAAAAATTTAGACAAGAATTGATTCGCGAAGTTTTTAATCCCGGGACTGCGGAGGAAAATTATTATGTTTAAAAAATAAGTATATTAACGAAACTTTTATAACAGCGACTGCCTTTAAAGGAAGAGAGGCGACAAAATATTCATTCAATGAATTTTAAGCTTTCAAAAACCGCTGAGGTAAAAACTAAACGCCACAATTGAATCACAAAATTTCTCATCCTGGTACTGCGGATGAAAAATTTTGTTTGCAAGAAAAACGTATGAATACGAAAATTTTCCCAATAACTGCCGTTTGGAAATGTAAAGAGTCACACAAATTTACAATTAAAACTAACAGTCTTTTTAAAAAAACGTCGGGGGAACAACTAAACGAGTCGCTTGAATCACGAAATTTCTCATCCCGGGACTGCGGCTGGAAAACTTAATGCTTGCAAAAAATACGTATAAATGATACCATTATCTCAAAAACGACCGTTTTGAATGGTAAAGAAAGAACAAATTTTCATTTGATGAATGAAAAGCATTTAAAAAAGCACTTGGAAGAAAAATTTAGACAAGAATTGATTCGCGAAATTTTTAATCCCGGGACTGCGGAGGAAAATTATTATGTTTAAAAAATAAGTATATTAACGAAACTTTTATAACAGCGACTGCCTTTAAAGGAAGAGAGGCGACAAAATATTCATTCAATGAATTTTAAACTTTAAAAAACCGCTGAGGTAAAAACTAAACGCCACAATTGAATCACAAAATTTCTCATCCCGGTACTGCGGATGAAAAATTTTGTTTGCAAGAAAAACGTATGAATACGAAAATTTTCCCAATAACTGCCGTTGGGAAATGAAAAGATTCACACAAATTTACAGTTAAAACTAATAGGCTTTCAAAAAAACCTTCGGGGGAACAACGAAACGAGTCGCTTGAATCAAGAAATTTCTCATCCCGGGACTGCGGCTGGAAAATATTATGCTTGCAAGAAATACGTATAAATGATACCATTTTCTCAAAAACGTGCGTTTTGAATGGTAAAGAAAGACCAAATTTTCATTTGATGAATGAAAAGCTTTTAAAAAAGCACTTGGAAGAAAAACACGAAAATTGATTCGCGATATTTTTCATCCCGAGACTGCGGAGGAAAATTATTATGTTAAAAAATAAGTATATAAACGAAACTTTCATATCAGCGACTGCCCTTAAAGGAAGAGAGGCGACCAAATATCCATTCAATGAATTTTAAGCTTTAAAAAACCGCTGAGGTAAAAACTAAACGCCACAATTGAATCACAAAATTTCTCATCCCGGTACTGCGGATGAAAATTTTGTTTGCAAGAAATATGTTTGAATACAAAAGTTTTCCCAATAACTGCCGTTTGGAAGGGAAAAAAACACAAATTTACAATTAAAACTAACAGGCTTTCAAAAAAACCCTCGGGGGAACAACTTAACGAGTCGCTTGAATCACGAAATTTCTTATCCCGGGACTGCGGCTAGGAAACGTTATGCTTGCAAGAAATACGTATAAATGATACCATTTTCTCAAAAACGACCGTTTTGAATGGTAAAGATAGAACAAATTTTCATTTGATGAATGAAAAGCTTTTAAAAAAGCACTTGGAAGAAAAATTTAGACAAGAATTAATTCGCGAAATTTTTCATCCCGGGACTGCGGAGGAAAATTATTATGTTTAAAAAATAAGTATATTAACGAAACTTTTATAACAGCGACTGCCTTTAAAGGAAGAGAGGCGACAAAATATTCATTCAATGAATTTTAAGCTTTAAAAAACCGCTGAGGTAAAAACTAAACGCCACAATTGAATCACAAAATTTCTCATCCTGGTACTGCGGATGAAAAATTTTGTTTGCAAGAAAAACGTATGAATACGAAAATTTTCCCAATAACTGCCGTTTGGAAATGAAAAGAGTCACACAAATTTACAATTAAAACTAACAGTCTTTTTAAAAAACCCTCGGGGGAACAACTAAACGAGTCGCTTGAATCACGAAAATTCTCATCCCGGGACTGCGGCTGGAAAACTTAATGCTTGCAAAAAATACGTATAAATGATACCATTATCTCAAAAACGACCGTTTTGAATGGTAAAGAAAGAACAAATTTTCATTTGATGAATGAAAAGCTTTTAAAAAAGCACTTGGAAGAAAAATTTAGACAAGAATTGATTCGCGAAGTTTTTAATCCCGGGACTGCGGAGGAAAATTATTATGTTTAAAAAATAAGTATATTAACGAAACTTTTATAACAGCGACTGCCTTTAAAGGAAGAGAGGCGACAAAATATTCATTCAATGAATTTTAAGCTTTCAAAAACCGCTGAGGTAAAAACTAAACGCCACAATTGAATCACAAAATTTCTCATCCTGGTACTGCGGATGAAAAATTTTGTTTGCAAGAAAAACGTATGAATACGAAAATTTTCCCAATAACTGCCGTTTGGAAATGTAAAGAGTCACACAAATTTACAATTAAAACTAACAGTCTTTTTAAAAAAACGTCGGGGGAACAACTAAACGAGTCGCTTGAATCACGAAATTTCTCATCCCGGGACTGCGGCTGGAAAACTTAATGCTTGCAAAAAATACGTATAAATGATACCATTATCTCAAAAACGACCGTTTTGAATGGTAAAGAAAGAACAAATTTTCATTTGATGAATGAAAAGCATTTAAAAAAGCACTTGGAAGAAAAATTTAGACAAGAATTGATTCGCGAAATTTTTAATCCCGGGACTGCGGAGGAAAATTATTATGTTTAAAAAATAAGTATATTAACGAAACTTTTATAACAGCGACTGCCTTTAAAGGAAGAGAGGCGACAAAATATTCATTCAATGAATTTTAAACTTTAAAAAACCGCTGAGGTAAAAACTAAACGCCACAATTGAATCACAAAATTTCTCATCCCGGTACTGCGGATGAAAAATTTTGTTTGCAAGAAAAACGTATGAATACGAAAATTTTCCCAATAACTGCCGTTGGGAAATGAAAAGAGTCACACAAATTTACAGTTAAAACTAATAGGCTTTCAAAAAAACCTTCGGGGGAACAACGAAACGAGTCGCTTGAATCAAGAAATTTCTCATCCCGGGACTGCGGCTGGAAAATATTATGCTTGCAAGAAATACGTATAAATGATACCATTTTCTCAAAAACGTGCGTTTTGAATGGTAAAGAAAGACCAAATTTTCATTTGATGAATGAAAAGCTTTTAAAAAAGCACTTGGAAGAAAAACACGAAAATTGATTCGCGATATTTTTCATCCCGAGACTGCGGAGGAAAATTATTATGTTAAAAAATAAGTATATAAACGAAACTTTCATATCAGCGACTGCCCTTAAAGGAAGAGAGGCGACCAAATATCCATTCAATGAATTTTAAGCTTTAAAAAACCGCTGAGGTAAAAACTAAACGCCACAATTGAATCACAAAATTTCTCATCCCGGTACTGCGGATGAAAATTTTGTTTGCAAGAAATATGTTTGAATACAAAAGTTTTCCCAATAACTGCCGTTTGGAAGGGAAAAAAACACAAATTTACAATTAAAACTAACAGGCTTTCAAAAAAACCCTCGGGGGAACAACTTAACGAGTCGCTTGAATCACGAAATTTCTTATCCCGGGACTGCGGCTAGGAAACGTTATGCTTGCAAGAAATACGTATAAATGATACCATTTTCTCAAAAACGACCGTTTTGAATGGTAAAGATAGAACAAATTTTCATTTGATGAATGAAAAGCTTTTAAAAAAGCACTTGGAAGAAAAATTTAGACAAGAATTAATTCGCGAAATTTTTCATCCCGGGACTGCGGAGGAAAATTATTATGTTTAAAAAATAAGTATATTAACGAAACTTTTATAACAGCGCCTGCCTTTAAAGGAAGAGAGGCGACAAAATATTCATTCAATGAATTTTAAGCTTTAAAAAACCGCTGAGGTAAAAACTAAACGCCACAATTGAATCACAAAATTTCTCATCCCGGTACTGCGGATGAAAAATTTTGTTTGCAAGAAAAACGTATGAATACGAAAATTTTCCCAATAACTGCCGTTTGGAAATGAAAAAGTCACACAAATTTACAATTAAAACTAACAGTCTTTTTAAAAAACCCTCGGGGGAACAACTAAACGAGTCGCTTGAATCACGAAATTTCTCATCCCGGGACTGCGGCTGGAAAACTTAATGCTTGCAAAAAATACGTATAAATGATACCATTATCTCAAAAACGACCGTTTTGAATGGTAAAGAAAGAACAAATTTTCATTTGATGAATGAAAAGCTTTTAACAAAGCACTTGAAAGAAAAATTTAGACAAGAATTGATTCGCGAAATTTTTAATCCCGAGACTGCGGAGGAAAATTATTATGTTTAAAAAATACGTATATTAACGAAACTTTTATAATAGCGAGTGCTTTGAAAGGAAGAAAGGCGACCAAATATTCATTCAATGAATTTTAAGCTTCAAAAAAACCGCTGAGTTTAAAACTAAACGCCACAATTCAATCACAAAATTTCTCATCCCGGTACTGCGGATGAAAAATTTTATGTTTGATAGAAATACTTTTGAATACGAAAGTTTTCCCAATAACTGCCGTTTGGAAATGAAAAGAGTAACACAAATTTACAATTAAAACTAACAGTCTTTTTAAAAAACCCTCGGGGGAGCAACAAAACGAGTCGCTTGAATCACGAAATTTCTCATCCCCGGACTTCGGCTGGAAAACTTTATGCTATCAAAAAATACGTTTAATGATACCATTTTCTCAAAAACGACCGTTTTGAATGGTAAAGAAAGAACAAATTTTCATTTGATGAATGAAAAGCTTTTAAAAAAGCACTTGGAAGAAAAATTTAGACAAGAATTGATTCGCGAAATTTTTCATCCCGGGACTGCGGAGGAAAATTATTATGTTTAAAAAATAAGTATATTAACGAAACTTTTATAACAGGGACTGCCTTTAAAGGAAGAGAGGCGACAAAATATTCATTCAATGAATTTTAAGCTTTAAAAAACCGCTGAGGTAAAAACTAAACGCCACAATTGAATCACAAAATTTCTCATCCCGGTACTGCGGATGAAAAATTTTGTTTGCAAGAAAAACGTATGAATACGAAAATTTTCCCAATAACTGCCGTTTGGAAATGAAAAGAGTCACACAAATTTACAATTAAAACTAACAGTCTTTTTAAAAAACCCTCGGGGGAACAACTAAACGAGTCGCTTGAATCACGAAATTTCTCATCCCGGGACTGGTGCTGGAAAACTTAATGCTTGCAAAAAATACGTATAAATGATACCATTATCTCAAAAACGACCGTTTTGAATGGTAAAGAAAGCACAAATTTTCATTTGATGAATGAAAAGCTTTTAAAAAAGCACTTGGAAGAAAAATTTAGACAAGAATTGATTCGCGAAATTTTTAATCCCGGGACTGCGGAGGAAAATTATTATGTTTAAAAAATAAGTATATTATCGAAATTTTTATAACAGCGACTGCCTTTAAAGGAAGAGAGGCGACAAAATATTCTTTCAATGAATTTTAAACTTTAAAAAACCGCTGAGGTAAAAACTAAACGCCACAATTGAATCACAAAATTTCTCATCCCGGTACTGCGGATGAAAAATTTTGTTTGCAAGAAAAACGTATGAATACGAAAATTTTCCCAATAACTGCCGTTGGGAAATGAAAAGAGTCACACAAATTTACAGTTAAAACTAATAGGCTTTCAAAAAAACCTTCGGGGGAACAACGAAACGAGTCGCTTGAATCAAGAAATTTCTCATCCCGGGACTGCGGCTGGAAAATATTATGCTTGCAAGAAATACGTATAAATGATACCATTTTCTCAAAAACGTGCGTTTTGAATGGTAAAGAAAGACCAAATTTTCATTTGATGAATGAAAAGCTTTTCAAAAAGCACTTGGAAGAAAAACACAAAAATTGATTCGCGATATTTTTCATCCCGAGACTGCGGAGGAAAATTATTATGTTTAAAAAATAAGTATATAAACGAAACTTTCATATCAGCGACTGCCCTTAAAGGAAGAGAGGCGACCAAATATCCATTTAATGAATTTTAAGCTTTAAAAAACCGCTGAGGTAAAAACTAAACGCCACAATTGAATCAAAAAATTTCTCATCCCGGTACTGCGGATGAAAAATTTTGTTTGCAAGAAATACGTATGAATACGAAAATTTTCTCAATAACTGCCGTTTGGAAGTGAAAACAGTCACACAAATTTAGTTAAAACTAATAGGCTTTCAAAAAAACCCTCGGGGGAAAAACGAAACGAGTCGCTTGAATCAAGAAATTTCTCATCCCGGGACTGCGGCTGGAAAACGTTATGCTTGCAAGAAATACGTATAAATGATACCATTTTCTCAAAAACCACCGTTTTGAATGGTAAAGAAAGAACAAATTTTCATTTGATGAATGAAAAGCTTTTAGAAAAATACTTGGAAGAAAAACTTACACGAAAATTGATTCACGAAATTTCTCATCCCGGGACTGCGGAGGAAAATTATTATGTTTAAAAAGTACGTATATTGACGAAATTTTTATAACAGCGACTGCTTTGAAAGGAAGGGAGGCAACCAAATATTCATTCAATGAATTTTAAGCTTCAAAAAAACCGCTGAGGTTAAAACTAAACGCCACAATTCAATAACAAAATTTCTCATCCCGGTACTGCGGATGAAAAATTTTATGTTTGATAGAAATACTTTTGAATACGAAAGTTTTCCCAATAACTGCCGTTTGGAAATGAAAAGAGTAACACAAATTTACAATTAAAACTAACAGTCTTTTTAAAAAACCCTCGGGGGAACAACAAAACGAGTCGCTTGAATCACGAAATTTCTCATCTCGGGACTGCGGCTGGAAAACTTTATGCTTTCAAAAAATACGTTTAATGATACCATTTTCTCAAAAACGACCGTTTTGAATGGTAAAGAAAGAACAAATTTTCATTTGATGAATGAAAAGCTTTTAAAAAAGCACTTGGAAGAAAAATTTAGACAAGAATTGATTCGCGAAGTTTTTAATCCCGGGACTGCGAAGGAAAATTATTATGTTTAAAAAATAAGTATATTAACGAAACTTTTATAACAGCGACTGCCTTTAAAGGAAGAGAGGCGACAAAATATTCATTCAATGAATTTTAAACTTTAAAAAACCGCTGAGGTAAAAACTAAACGCCACAATTGAATCACAAAATTTCTCATCCTGGTACTGCGGATGAAAAATTTTGTTTGCAAGAAAAACGTATGAATACGAAAATTTTCCCAATAACTGCCGTTTGGAAATGAAAAGAGTCACACAAATTTACAATTAAAACTAACAGTCTTTTTAAAAAACCCTCGGGGGCACAACTAAACGAGTCGCTTGAATCACGAAATTTCTCATCCCGGGACTGCGGCTGGAAAACTTAATGCTTGCAAAAAATACGTATAAATGATACAATTATCTCAAAAACGACCGTTTTGAATGGTAAAGAAAGAACAAATTTTCATTTGATGAATGAAAAGCTTTAAAAAAAGCACTTGGAAGAAAAATTTAGACAAGAATTGATTCGCGAAGTTTTTAATCCCGGGACTGCGGAGGAAAATTATTATGTTTAAAAAATAAGTATATTAACGAAACTTTTATAACAGCGACTGCCTTTAAAGGAAGAGAGGCGACAAAATATTCATTCAATGAATTTTAAACTTTAAAAAACCGCTGAGGTAAAAACTAAACGCCACAATTGAATCACAAAATTTCTCATCCCGGTACTGCGGATGAAAAATTTTGTTTGCAAGAAAAACGTATGAATACGAAAATTTTCCCAATAACTGCCGTTGGTAAATGAAAAGAGTCATACAAATTTACAGTTAAAACTAATAGGCTTTCAAAAAAACCTTCGGGGGAACAACGAAACGAGTCGCTTGAATCAAGAAATTTCTCATCCCGGGACTGCGGCTGGAAAATATTATGCTTGAAAGAAATACGTATAAATGATACCATTTTCTCAAAAACGTGCGTTTTGAATGGTAAAGAAAGACCAAATTTTCATTTGATGAATGAAAAGCTTTTAAGAAAGCACTTGGAAGAAAAACACGAAAATTGATTCGCGATAGTTTTCATCCCGAGACTGCGGAGGAAAATTATTATGTTTAAAAAATAAGTATATAAACGAAACTTTCATATCAGCGACTGCCCTTAAAGGAAGAGAGGCGACCAAATATCCATTCAATGAATTTTAAGCTTTAAAAAACCGCTGAGGTAAAAACTAAACGCCACAATTAAATCACAAAATTTCTCATCCCGGTACTGCGGATGAAAATTTTGTTTGCAAGAAATATGTTTGAATACAAAAGTTTTCCCAATAACTGCCGTTTGGAAAGGAAAAAAAACACAAATTTACAATGAAAACTAACAGGCTTTCAAAAAAACCCTCGGGGGAACAACTAAACGAGTCGCTTGAATCACGAAATTTCTTATCCCGGGACTGCGGCTAGGAAACGTTATGCTTGCAAGAAATACGTATAAATGATACCATTTTCTCAAAAACGACCGTTTTGAATGGTAAAGAAAGAACAAATTTTCATTTGATGAATGAAAAGCTTTTAAAAAAGCACTTGGAAGAAAAATTTAGACAAGAATTGATTCGCGAAATTTTTCATCCCGGGACTGCGGAGGAAAATTATTATGTTTAAAAAATAAGTATATTAACGAAACTTTTATAACAGCGACTGCCTTTAAAGGAAGAGAGGCGACAAAATATTCATTCAATGAATTTTAAGCTTTAAAAAACCGCTGAGGTAAAAACTAAACGCCACAATTGAATCACTAAATTTCTCATCCCGGTACTGCGGATGAAAAATTTTGTTTGCAAGAAAAACGTATGAATACGAAAATTTTCCCAATAACTGCCGTTTGGAAATGAAAAGAGTCACACAAATTTACAATTAAAACTAACAGTCTTTTTAAAAAACCCTCGGGGGAACAACTAAACGAGTCGCTTGAATCACGAAATTTCTCATCCCGGGACTGCGGCTGGAAAACTTAATGCTTGCAAAAAATACGTATAAATGATACCATTATCTCAAAAACGACCGTTTTGAATGGTAAAGAAAGAACAAATTTTCATTAAATGAATGAAAAGCTTTTAACAAAGCACTTGGAAGAAAAATTTAGACAACAATTGATTCGCGAAATTTTTAATCCCGGGACTGCGGAGGAAAATTATTATGTTTAAAAAATACGTATATTAACGAAACTTTTATAATAGCGAGTGCTTTGAAAGGAAGAAAGGCGACCAAATATTCATTCAATGAATTTTAAGCTTCAAAAAAACCGCTGAGTTTAAAACTAAACATCACAATTCAATCACAAAATTTCTCATCCCGGTACTGCGGATGAAAAATTTTATGTTTGATAGAAATACTTTTGAATACGAAAGTTTTCCCAATAACTGCCGTTTGGAAATGAAAAGAGTAACACAAATTTACAATTAAAACTAACAGTCTTTATAAAAAACCCTTGGGGGAACATCTAAACGAGTCGCTTGAATCACGAAATTTCTCATCCCGGGACTGCGGCTGGAAAACTTAATGCTTGCAAAAAATACGTATAAATGATACCATTTTCTCAAAAACGACCGTTTTGAATGGTATAGAAAGAACAAATTTTCATTTGATGAATGAAAAGCTTTTAAAAAAGCACTTCGAAGAAAAATTTAGACTAGAATTGATTCGCGAAATTTTTCATCCCGGGACTGCGGAGGAAAATTATTATGTTTAAAAAATAAGTATATTAACGAAACTTTTATAACAGCGACTGCCTTTAAAGGAAGAGAGGCCACAAAATATTCATTCAATGAATTTTAAGCTTTAAAAAACCGCTGAGGTAAAACTAAACGCCAGAATTGAATCACAAAATTTCTCATCCCGGTACTGCGGATGAAAAATTTTGTTTGCAAGAAATAAGTTTGAATACGAAAATTTTCTGAATAACTGCCGTTTGGAAATGAAAAGAGTCAAACAAATTTACAATTAAAACTAACAGGCTTCCAAAAAAACCCTCGGGGGAACAACGAAACGAGTCGCTTGAATCACGAAATTTCTCATCCCGGGACTGCGGCTGGAAAACGTTATGCTTGCAATAAATACGTATAAATGATACCATTTTCTCAAAAACGACCGTTTTGAAAGTTAAAGAAACAAACAAATTTTCATTTGATGATTGAAGAGCCTTAAAAAAGCACTTGGAAGAAAAACTTACACGAAAATTGATTCGCGAAATTACTCATCCCGGGACTGCGGAGGAAAATTATTATGTTTAAAAAATACGTATATTAACGAAACTTTTATAATAGCGAGTGCTTTGAAAGGAAGAAAGGCGACCAAATATTCATTCAATGAATTTTAAGCTTCAAAAAAACCGCTGAGGTTAAAACTAAACGCCACAATTCAATCACAAAATTTATCATCCCGGTACTGCGGATGAAAAATTTTATGTTTGATAGAAATACTTTTGAATACGAAAGTTTTCCCAATAACTGCCGTTTGGAAATGAAAAGAGTAACACAAATTTACAATTAAAACTAACAGTCTTTTTAAAAAACCCTCGGGGGAGCAACAAAACGAGTCGCTTGAATCACGAAATTTCTCATCCCGGGACTTCGGCTGGAAAACTTTATGCTTTCAAAAAATACGTTTAATGATACCATTTTCACAAAAACGACCGTTTTGAATGGTAAAGAAAGAACAAATTTTCATTTGATGAATGAAAAGCTTTTAAAAAAGCACTTGGAAGAAAAATTTAGACAAGAATTGATTCGCGAAATTTTTCATCCCGGGACTGCGGAGGAAAATTATTATGTTTAAAAAATAAGTATATTAACGAAACTTTTATAACAGCGACTGCCTTTAAAGGAAGAGAGGCGACAAAATATTCATTCAATGAATTTTAAGCTTTAAAAAACCGCTGAGGTAAAAACTAAACGCCACAATTGAATCACAAAATTTCTCATCCCGGTACTGCGGATGAAAAATTTTGTTTGCAAGAAAAACGTATGAATACGAAAATTTTCCCAATAACTGCCGTTTGGAAATGAAAAGAGTCACACAAATTTACAATTAAAACTAACAGTCTTTTTAAAAAACCCTCGGGGGAACAACTAAACGAGTCGCTTGAATCACGAAATTTCTCATCCCGGGACTGCGGCTGGAAAACTTAATGCTTGCAAAAAATACGTATAAATGATACCATTATCTCAAAAACGACCGTTTTGAATGGTAAAGAAAGAACAAATTTTTATTTGATGAATGAAAAGCTTTTAAAAAAGCACTTGGAAGAAAAATTTAGACAAGAATTGATTCGCGAAATTTTTAATCCCGGGACTGCGGAGGAAAATTATTATGTTTAAAAAATAAGTATATTAACGAAATTTTTATAACAGCGACTGCCTTTAAAGGAAGAGAGGCGACAAAATATTCATTCAATGAATTTTAAACTTTAAAAAACCGCTGAGGTAAAAACTAAACGCCACAATTGAATCACAAAATTTCTCATCCCGGTACTGCGGATGAAAAATTTTGTTTGCAAGAAAAACGTATGAATACGAAAATTTTCCCAATAACTGCCGTTGGGAAATGAAAAGAGTCACACAAATTTACAGTTAAAACTAATAGGCTTTCAAAAAAACCTTCGGGGGAACAACGTAACGAGTCGCTTGAATCAAGAAATTTCTCATCCCGGGACTGCGGCTGGAAAATATTATGCTTGAAAGAAATACGTATAAATGATACCATTTTCTCAAAAACGTGCGTTTTGAATGGTAAAGAAAGACCAAATTTTCATTTGATGAATGAAAACTTTTAAAAAAGCACTTTGAAGAAAAACACGAAAATTGATTCGCGATATTTTTCATCCCGAGACTGCGGAGGAAAATTATTATGTTTAAAAAATAAGTATATAAACGAAACTTTCATATCAGCAACTGCCCTTAAAGGAAGAGAGGCGACCAAATATCCATTTAATGAATTTTAAGCTTTAAAAAACCGCTGAGGTAAAAACTAAACGCCACAATTGAATCACAAAATTTCTCATCCCGGTACTGCGGATGAAAATTTTGTTTGCAAGAAATACGTATGAATACGAAAATTTTCTCAATAACTGCCGTTTGCAAGTGAAAAGAGTCACACAAATTTAGTTAAAACTAATAGGCTTTCAAAAAAACTCTCGGGGGAACAACGAAACGAGTCGCTTGAATCAAGAAATTTCTCATCCCGGGACTGCGGCTGGAAAACGTTATGCTTGCAAGAAATACGTATAAATGATACCATTTTCTCAAAAACGACCGTTTTGAAAGGTAAAGAAACAAACAAATTTTCATTTGATGAATGAAGAGCCTTTAAAAAAGCACTTGGAAGAAAAACTTACACGAAAATTGATTCGCGAAATTACTCATCCCGGGACTGCGGAGGAAAATTATTATGTTTAAAAAATACGTATATTAACGAAACTTTTATAATAGCGAGTGCTTTGAAAGGAAGAAAGGCGACCAAATATTCATTCAATGAATTTTAAGCTTCAAAAAAACCGCTGAGGTTAAAACTAAACCCCACAATTCAATCAGAAAATTTCTCATCCCGGTACTGCGGATGAAAAATTTTATGTTTGATAGAAATACTTTTGAATACGAAAGTTTTCCCAATAACTGCCGTTTGAAAATGAAAAGAGTAACACAAATTTACGATTAAAACTAACAGTCTTTTTAAAAAACCCTCGGGGGAGCAACAAAACGAGTCGCTTGAATCACGAAATTTCTCATCCCGGGACTTCGGCTGGAAAACCTAATGCTTTCAAAAAATACGTTTAATAATACCATTTTCTCAAAAACGACCGTTTTGAATGGTAAAGAAAGAACAAATTTTCATTTGATGAATGAAAAGCTTTTAAAAAAGCACTTGGAAGAAAAATTAAGACAAGAATGGATTCGCGAAATTTTTCATCCCGGGACTGCGGAGGAAAATTATTATGTTTAAAAAATAAGTATATTAACGAAACTTTTATAACAGCGACTGCCTTTAAAGGAAGAGAGGCGACAAAATATACATTCAATGAATTTTAAGCTTTAAAAAACCGCTGAGGTAAAAACTAAACGCCACAATTGAATCACAAAATTTCTCATCCCGGTACTGCGGATGAAAAATTTTGTTTGCAAGAAAAACCTATGAATACGAAAATTTTCCCAATAACTGCCGTTTGGAAATGAAAAGAGTCACACAAATTTACAATTAAAACTAACAGTCTTTTTAAAAAACCCTCGGGGGAACAACTAAACGAGTCGCTTGAATCACGAAATTTCTCATCCCGGGACTGCGGCTGGAAAACTTAATGCTTGCAAAAAATACGTATAAATGATACCATTATCTCAAAAACGACCGTTTTGAATGGTAAAGAAAGAACAAATTTTCATTTGATGAATGAAAAGCTTTTAAAAAAGCACTTGGAAGAAAAATTTAGACAAGAATTGATTCGCGAAATTTTTAACCCCGGGGCTGCGGAGGAAAATTATTATGTTTAAAAAATAAGTATATTAACGAAATTTTTATAACAGCGACTGCCTTTAAAGGAAAAGAGGCGACAAAATATTCATTCAATGAATTTTAAACTTTAAAAAACCGCTGAGGTAAAAACTAAACGCCACAATTAAATCACAAAATTTCTCATCCCGGTACTGCGGATGAAAAATTTTGTTTGCAAGAAAAACGTATGAATACGAAAATTTTCCCAATAACTGCCGTTGGGAAATGAAAAGAGTCACACAAATTTACAGTTAAAACTAATAGGCTTTCAAAAAAACCTTCGGGGGAACAACGAAACAAGTCGCTTGAATCAAGAAATTTCTCATCCCGGGACTGCGGCTGGAAAATATTATGCTTGCAAGAAATACGTATAAATGATACCATTTTCTCAAAAACGTGCGTTTTGAATGGTAAAGAAAGACCAAATTTTCATTTGATGAATGAAAGCTTTTAAAAAAGCACTTGGAAGAAAAACACGAAAATTGATTCGCGATATTTTTCATCCCGAGACTGCGGAGGAAAATTATTATGTTTAAAAAATAAGTATATAAACGAAACTTTCTTATCAGCGACTGCCCTTAAAGGAAGAGAGGCGACCAAATATCCATTTAATGAATTTTAAGCTTTAAAAAACCGCTGAGGTAAAAACTAAACGCCACAATTGAATCACAAAATTTCTCATCCCGGTACTGCGGATGAAAATTTTGTTTGCAAGAAATACGTATGAATACGAAAATTTTCTCAATAACTGCCGTTTGGAAGTGAAAAGAGTCACACAAATTTAGTTAAAACTAATAGGCTTTCAAAAAAACCCTCGTGGGAACAACGAAACGAGTCGCTTGAATCAAGAAATTTCTCATCCCGGGACTGCGGCTGGAAAACGTTATGCTTGCAAGAAATACGTATAAATGATACCATTTTCTCAAAAACCACCGTTTTGAATGGTAAAGAAAGAACAAATTTTCATTTGATGAATGAAAAGCTTTTAGAAAAATACTTGGAAGAAAAACTTACACGAAAATTGATTCACGAAATTTCTCATCCCGGGACTGCGGAGGAAAATTATTATGTTTAAAAAGTACGTATATTTACGAAACTTTTATAACAGCGACTGCTTTGAAAGGAAGGGAGACAACCAAATATTCATTCAATGAATTTTAAGATTTAAAAAACCGCTGAGGTAAAAACTAAACGCCACAATTCAATCCAAAAATTTCTCATCCCGGTACTGCGGATGAAAAACTTTATGTTTGCAAGAAATACCTTTGAATACGAAAGTTTTCCCAATAACTACCGTTTGGAAATGAAAAGAGTAACACAAATTTACAATTAAAACTAAGTCTTTATAAAAAACCCTCGGGGGAACAACTAAACTAATCGCTTGAATCACGAAATTTCTCATCCCGGGACTGCGGCTGGAAAACTTTATGCTTGCAAAAAATACGTAAAAATGATACCATTTTCTCAAAAACGACCGTTTTTAATGGTATAGAAGAAACAAATTTTCATTTAATGAATGAAAAGCTTTTAAAAAGGCACTTCGAAGAAAAATTTAGACAAGAATTGATTCGCGAAATTTTTCATCCCGGGACTGCGGAGGAAAATTATTATGTTTAAAAAATAAGTATATTAACGAAACTTTTATAACAGCGCCTGCCTTTAAAGGAAGAGAGGCCACAAAATATTCATTCAATGAATTTTAAGCTTTAAAAAACCGCTGAGGTAAAACTAAACGCCAGAATTGAATCACAAAATTTCTCATCCCGGTACTGCGGATGAAAAATTTTGTTTGCAAGAAATAAGTTTGAATACGAAAATTTTCTGAATAACTGCCGTTTGGAAATGAAAAGAGTCAAACAAATTTACAATTTAAACTAACAGGCTTCCAAAAAAACCCTCGGGGGAACAACTAAACGAGTCGCTTGAATCACGAAATTTCTCATCCCGGGACTGCGGCTGGAAAACGTTATGCTTGCAAGAAATACGTATAAATGATACCATTTTCTCAAAAACGACCGTTTTGAAAGGTAAAGAAAGGAACAAATTTTCATTTGATGAATGAAGAGCCTTAAAAAAAGCACTTGGAAGAAAAACTTACACGAAAATTGATTCGCGAAATTACTCATCCCGGGACTGCGGAGGAAAATTATTATGTTTAAAAAATACGTATATTAACGAAACTTTTATAATAGCGAGTGCTTTGAAAGGAAGAAAGGCGACCAAATATTCATTCAATGAATTTTAAGCTTCAAAAAAACCGCTGAGGTTAAAACTAAACGCCACAATTCAATCACAAAATTTCTCATCCCGGTACTGCGGATGAAAAATTTTATGTTTGATAGAAATACTTTTGAATACGAAAGTTTTCCCAATAACTGCCGTTTGGAAATGAAAAGAGTAACACAAATTTACAATTAAAACTAACAGTCTTTTTAAAAAACCCTCGGGGGAACAACAAAACGAGTCGCTTGAATCACGAAATTTCTCATCCCGGGACTTCGGCTGGAAAACTTTATGCTTTCAAAAAATACGTTTAATGATACCATTTTCTCAAAAACGACCGTTTTGAATGGTAAAGAAAGAACAAATTTTCATTTAATGAATAAAAAGCTTTTAAAAAAGCACTTGGAAGAAAAATTTAGACAAGAATTGATTCGCGAAATTTTTCATCCCGGGACTGCGGAGGAAAATTATTATGTTTAAAAAATAAGTATATTAACGAAACTTTTATAACAGCGACTGCCTTTAAAGGAAGAGAGGCGACAAAATATTCATTCAATGAATTTTAAGCTTTAAAAAATCGCTGAGGTAAAAACTAAACGCCACAATTGAATCACAAAATTTCTCATCCCGGTACTGCGGATGAAAAATTTTGTTTGCAAGAAAAACGTATGAATACGAAAATTTTCCCAATACCTGCCGTTTGGAAATGAAAAGAGTCACACAAATTTACAATTAAAACTAACAGTCTTTTTAAAAAACCCTCGGGGGAACAACTAAACGAGTCGCTTGAATCACGAAATTTCTCATCCCGGGACTGCGGCTGGAAAACTTAATGCTTGCAAAAAGTACGTATAAATGATACCATTTTCTCAAAAACGACCGTTTTGAATGGTAAAGAAAGAACAAATTTTCATTTGATGAATGAAAAGCTTTTAAAAAAGCACTTGGAAGAAAAACACGAAAATTGATTCGCGATATTTTTCATCCCGAGACTGCGGAGGAAAATTATTATGTTTAAAAAATAAGTATATAAAAGAAACTTTCATATCAGCGACTGCCCTTAAAGGAAGAGAGGCGACCAAATATCCATTCAATGAATTTTAAGCTTTAAAAAGCCGCTGAGGTAAAAACTAAACGCCACAATTGAATCACAAAATTTCTCATCCCGGTACTGCGGATGAAAATTTTGTTTGCAAGAAATACGTATGAAAACGAAAATTTTCTCAATAACTGCCGTTTGGAAGTGAAAAGAGTCACACAAATTTAGTTAAAACTAATAGGCTTTCAAAAAAACCCTCGGGGGAACAACGAAACGAGTCGCTTGAATCAAGAAATTTCTCATCCCGGGACTGCGGCTGGAAAACGTTATGCTTGCAAGAAATACGTATAAATGATACCATTTTCTCAAAAACCACCGTTTTGAATGGTAAAGAAAGAACAAATTTTCATTTGATGAATGAAAAGCTTTTAGAAAAATACTTGGAAGAAAAACTTACACGAAAATTGATTCACGTAATTTCTCATCCCGGGACTGCGGAGGAAAATTATTATGTTTAAAAAGTACGTATATTAACGAAACTTTTATAACAGCGACTGCTTTGAAAGGAAGGGAGGCAACCAAATATTCATTCAATGAATTTTAAGATTTAAAAAACCGCTGAGGTAAAAACTAAACGCCAGAATTGAATCACAAAATTTCTCATCCCGGTACTGCGGATGAAAAATTTTGTTTGCAAGAAATAAGTTTGAATACGAAAATTTTCTGAATAACTGCCGTTTGGTAATGAAAAGATTCAAACAAATTTACAATTAAAACTAACAGGCGTCCAAAAAAACCCTCGGGGGAACAACTAAACGAGTCGCTTGAATCACGAAATTTCTCATCCCGGGACTGCGGCTGGAAAACGTTATGCTTGCAAGAAATACGTATAAATGATACCATTTTCTCAAAAACGACCTTTTTGAAAGGTAAAGAAAGGAAAAAAATTTCATTTGATGAATGAAGAGCCTTTAAAAAAGCACTTGGAAGAAAAACTTACACGAAAATTGATTCGCGAAATTACTCATCCCGGGACTGCGGAGGATAATTATTATGTTTAAAAAATACGTATATTAACGAAACTTTTATAATAGCGAGTGCTTTGAAAGGAAGAAAGGCGACCAAATATTCATTCAATGAATTTTAAGCTTCAAAAAAACCGCTGAGGTTAAAACTAAACGCCACAATTCAATCACAAAATTTCTCATCCCGGTACTGCGGATGAAAAATTTTATGTTTGATAGAAATACTTTTGAATACGAAAGTTTTCCCAATAACTGCCGTTTGGAAATGAAAAGAGTAACACAAATTTACAATTAAAACTAACAGGCTTCCAAAAAAACCCTCGGGGGAACAACTAAACGAGACGCTTGAATCACGAAATTTCTCATCCTGGGACTGCGGCTGGAAAACTTTATGCTTTAAAAAAATACGTATAAATGATACCATTTTCTCAAAAACGTGCGTTTTGAATGGTAAAGGAAGACCAAATTTTCATTTGATGAATGAAAAGCTTTTAAAAAAGCACTTGGAAGAAAAACAAGAAAATTCATTCGCGATATTTTTCATCCCGAGACTGCGGAGGAAAATTATTATGTTTAAAAAATAAGTATATAAACGAAACTTTCATATCAGCGACTGCCCTTAAAGGAAGAGAGGCGACCAAATATTCATTCAATGAATTTTAAGCTTTAAAAAACCGCTGAGGTAAAAACTAAACGCCACAATTGAATCACAAAATTTCTCATCCCGGTACTGCGGATGAAAATTTTGTTTGCAAGAAATACGTATAAATACGAAAATTTTCTCAATAACTGCCGTTTGGAAGTGAAAAGAGTCACACAAATTTACAGTTAAAACTAATAGGCTTTCAAAAAAACCCTCGGGGGAACAAGGAAACGAGTCGCTTGAATCACGAAATTTCTCATCCCGGGACTGCGGCTGGAAAACGTTATGCTTGCAAGAAATACCTATAAATGATACCATTTTCTCAAAAACGACCGTTTTGAATGGTAAAGAAAGAACAAATTTTCATTTGATGAATGAAAAGCTTTTAGAAAAATACTTGGAAGAAAAACTTACACGAAAATTGATTCACGAAATTTCTCATCCCTGGACGGCGGAGGAAAATTATTATGTTTAAAAAGTACGTATATTAACGAAACTTTTATAACAGCGACTGCTTTGAAAGGAAGGGAGGCAACCAAATATTCATTCAATGAATTTTAAGATTTAAAAAAACCGCTGAGGTAAAAACTAAACGCCACAATTCAATCACAAAATTTCTCATCCCGGTACTGCGGATGAAAAATTTTGTTTGCAAGAAAAACCTATGAATACGAAAATTTTCCCAATAACTGCCGTTTGGAAATAAAAAGAGTAACACAAATTTACAATTAAAACTAACAGTCTTTATAAAAAACCCTCGGGGGAACAACTAAACGAGTCACTTGAATCACGAAATTTCTCATCCCGGGACTGCGGCTGGAAAACTTTATGCTTGCAAAAAATACGTATAAATGATACCATTTTCTCAAAAACGACCGTTTTGAATGGTATAGAAAGAACAAATTTTCATTTGATGAATGAAATCTTTTAAAAAAGCACTTCGAAGAAAAATTTAGACAAGAATTGATTCGCGAAATTTTTCATCCCGGGACTGCGGAGGAAAATTATTATGTTTAAAAAATAAGTATATTAACGAAACTATTATAACAGCGACTGCCTTTAAAGGAAGAGAGGCCACAAAATATTCATTCAATGAATTTTAAGCTTTAAAAAAACGCTGAGGCAAAACTAAACGCCAGAAATGAATCACAAAATTTCTCATCCCGGTACTGCGGATGAAAAATTTTGTTTGCAAGAAATAAGTTTGAATACGAAAATTTTCTGAATAACTGCCGTTTGGAAATGAAAAGAGTCAAACAAATTTACAATTAAAACTAACAGGCTTCCAAAAAAACCCTCGGGGGAACAACTAAACGAGTCGCTTGAATAACGAAATTTCTCATCCCGGGACTTCGGCTGGAAAACTTTATGCTTTCAAAAAATACGTTTAATGATACCATTTTCTCAAAAACGACCGTTTTGAAGGGTAAAGAAAGAACAAATTTTCATTTGATGAATGAAAAGCTTTTAAAAAAGCACTTGGAAGAAAAATTTAGACAAGAATTGATTCGCGAAATTTTTCATCCCGGGACTGCGGAGGAAAATTATTATGTTTAAAAAATAAGTATATTAACGAAACTTTTATAACAGCGACTGCCTTTAAAGGAAGAGAGGCGACAAAATATTCATTCAATGAATTTTAAGCTTTAAAAAACCGCTGAGGTAAAAACTAAACGCCACAATTGAATCACAAAATTTCTCATCCCGGTACTGCGGATGAAAAATTTTGTTTGCAAGAAAAACCTATGAATACGAAAATTTTCCCAATAACTGCTGTTTGGAAATGAAAAGAGTCACACAAATTTACAATTAAAACTAACAGTCTTTTTAAAAACCCTCGGGGGAACAACTAAACGAGTCGCTTGAATCACGAAATTTCTCAGCCCGGGACTGCGGCTGGAAAACTTAATGCTTGCAAATAATACGTATAAATGATACCATTATCTCAAAAACGACCGTTTTGAATGGTAAAGAAAGAACAAATTTTCATTTGATGAATGAAAAGCTTTTAAAAAAGCACTTGGAAGAAAAATTTAGACAAGAATTGATTCATGAAATTTTTAATCCCGGGACTGCGGAGGAAAATTATTATGTTTAAAAAATAAGTATATTAACGAAACTTTTATAACAGCGACTGCCTTTAAAGGAAGAGAGGCGACAAAATATTCATTCAATGAATTTTAAACTTTAAAAAACCGCTGAGGTAAAAACTAAACGCCACAATTGAATCAACAAATTTCTCATCCCGGTACTGCGAATGAAAAATTTTGTTTGCAAGAAAAACGTATGAATACGAAAATTTTTCCAATAACTGCCGTTGGGAAATGAAAAGAGTCACACAAATTTACAGTTAAAACTAATAGGCTTTCAAAAAAACCTTCGGGGGAACAACGAAACGAGTTGCTTGAATCAAGAAATGTCTCATCCCGGGACTGCGGCTGGAAAATATTATGCTTGCAAGAAATACGTATAAATGATACCATTTTCTCAAAAACGTGCGTTTTGAATGGTAAAGAAAGACCAAATTTTCATTTGATGAATGAAAAGCTTTTAAAAAAGCACTTGGAAGAAAGACACGAGAATTGATTCGCGATATTTTTCATCCCGAGACTGCGGAGGAAAATTATTATGTTTAAAAAATAAGTATATAAACGAAACTTTCATATCAGCGACTGCCCTTAAAGGAAGAGAGGCGACCAAATATCCATTCAATGAATTTTAAGCTTTAAAAAACCGCTGAGGTAAAAACTAAACGCCACAATTGAATCACAAAATTTCTCATCCCGGTACTGCGGATGAAAATTTTGTTTGCAAGAAATACGTATGAATACGAAAGTTTTCTCAATAACTGCCGTTTGGAAGTGAAAAGAGTCAAACAAATTTACAATTAAAACTAACAGGCTTCCAAAAAAACCCTCGGGGGAACAACTAAACGAGTCGCTTGAATCACGAAATTTCTCATCCTAGGACTGCGGCTGGAAAACTTTATGCTTTTAAAAAATACGTATAAATGATACCATTTTCTCAAAAACGACCGTTTTGAATGGTATAGAGAGAACAAATTTTCATTTGATGAATGAAAAGCTTTTAAAAAAGCACTTCGAAGAAAAATTTAGACAAGAATTGATTCGCGAAATTTTTCATCCCGGGACTGCGGAGGAAAATTATTATGTTTAAAAAATAAGTATATTAACGGAACTTTTATAACAGCGACTGCTTTTAAAGCAAGAGAGGCCACAAAATATTCATTAAATGAATTTTAAGCTTTAAAAAACCGCTGAGGTAAAACTAAACGCCAGAATTGAATCACAAAATTTCTCATCCCGGTACTGCGGATGAGAAATTTTGTTTGCAAGAAATAAGTTTGAATACGAAAATTTTCTGAATAACTGCCGTTTGGAAATGAAAAGAGTCAAACAAATTTACAATTAAAACTAACAGGCTTCCAAAAAAACCCTCGGGGGAACAACTAAACGAGTCGCTTGAATCACGAAATTTCTCATCCCGGGACTGCGGCTGGAAAAGGTTATGCTTGCAAGAAATACGTATAAATGATACCATTTTCTCAAAAACGACCGTTTTGAAAGGTAAAGAAAGGAACAAATTTTCATTTGATGAATGAAGAGCCTTTTAAAAAAGCACTTCAAAGAAAAATTTAGACAAGAATTCATTCGCGAAATTTTTCATCCCGGGACTGCGGAGGAAAATTATTATGTTTAAAAAATAAGTATATTAACGAAACTTTTATAACAGCGACTGCCTTTAAAGGAAGAGAGGCCACAAAATATTCATTAAATGAATTTTAAGCTTTAAAAAACCGCTGAGGTAAAACTAAACGCCAGAATTGAATCACCAAATTTCTCATCCCGGTACTGCGGATGAGAAATTTTGTTTGCAAGAAATAAGTTTGAATACGAAAATTTTCTGAATAACTGCCGTTTGGAAATGAAAAGAGTCAAACAAATTTACAATTAAAACTAACAGGCTTCCAAAAAAACCCTCGGGGGAACAACTAAACGAGTCGCTTGAATCACGAAATTTCTCATCCCGGGACTGCGGCTGGAAAACGTTATGCTTGCAAGAAATACGTATAAATGATACCATTTTCTCAAAAACGACCGTTTTTAAAGGTTAAGAAAGGAACAAATTTTCATTTGATGAATGAAGAGCCTTTTAAAAAAGCACTTGGAAGAAAAACTTACACGAAAATTGATTCGCGAAATTACTCATCCCGGGACTGCGGAGGAAAATTATTATGTTTAAAAAATACGTATATTAACGAAACTTTTATAATAGCGAGTGCTTTGAAAGGAAGAAAGGCGACCAAATATTCATTCAATGAATTTTAAGCTTCAAAAAAACCGCTGAGGTTAAAACTAAACGCCACAATTCATACACAAAATTTCTCTTCCCGGTACTGCGGATGAAAAATTTTATGTTTGATAGAAATACTTTTGAATACGAAAGTTTTCCCAATAACTGCCTTTTGGAAATGAAAAGAGTAACACAAATTTACAATTAAAACTAACAGTCTTTTTAAAAAACCCTCGGGGGAACAACAAAACGAGTCGCTTGAATCACGAAATTTCTCATCCCGGGAATTCGGCTGGAAAACTTTATGCTTTCAAAAAATACGTTTAATGATACCATTTTCTCAAAAACGACCGTTTTGATTGGTAAAGAAAGAACAAATTTTCATTTGATGAATGAAAAGCTTTTAAAAAAGCACTTGGAAGAGAAATTTAGACAAGAATTGATTCGCGAAATTTTTCATCCCGGGACTGCGGAGGAAAATTATTATGTTTAAAAAATAAGTATATTACCGAAACTTTTATAACAGCGACTGCCTTTAAAGGAAGAGAGGCGACAAAATATTCATTCAATGAATTTTAAGCTTTAAAAAACCGCTGAGGTAAAAACTAAACGCCACAATTGAATCACAAAATTTCTCATCCCGGTACTGCGGATGAAAAATTTTGTTTGCAAGAAAAACGTATGAATACGAAAATTTTCTCAATAACTGCTGTTTGGAAGTGAAAAGAGTCACACAAATTTAGTTAAAACTAATAGGCTTTCAAAAAAACCCTCGGGGGAACAACGAAACGAGTCGCTTGAATCAAGAAATTTCTCATCCCGGGACTGCGGCTGGAAAACGTTATTCTTGCAAGAAATACGTATAAATGATACCATTTTCTCAAAAACCACCGTTTTGAATGGTAAAGAAAGAACAAATTTTCATTTGATGAATGAAAAGCTTTTAAAAAAGCACTTGGAAGAAAAATTTAGACAAGAATTGATTCACGAAATTTCTCATCCCGGGACTGCGGAGGAAAATTATTATGTTTAAGAAGTACGTATATTAACGAAACTTTTATAACAGCGACTGCTTTGAAAGGAAGGGAGGCAACCAAATATTCATTCAATGAATTTTAAGATATAAAAAACCACTGAGGTAAAAACTAAATGCCACAATTCAATCACAAAATTTCTCATCCCGGTACTGCGGATGAAAAATTTTGTTTGCAAGAAAAACGTATGAATACGAAAATTTTCCCAATAAATCCGTTTGGAAATGAAAAGAGTCACACAAATTTACAATTAAAACTAACAGTCTTTTTAAAAAACCCTCGGGGGAACAACTAAACGAGTCGCTTGAATCACGAAATTTCTCATCCCGGGACTGCGGCTGGAAAACTTAATGCTTGCAAAAAATACGTATAAATGATACCATTATCTCAAAAACGACCGTTTTGAATGGTAAAGAAAGAACAAATTTTCATTTGATGAATGAAAAGCTTTTAAAAAAGCACTTGGAAGAAAAATTTAGACAAGAATTGATTCGCGAAATTTTTAATCCCGGGACTGCGGAGGAAAATTATTATGTTTAAAAAATACGTATATTAACGAAACTTTTATAATAGCGAGTGCTTTGAAAGGAAGAAAGGCGACCAAATATTCATTTAATGAATTTTAAGCTTCAAAAAAACCGCTGAGGTTAAAACTAAACGCCACAATTCAATCACAAAATTTCTCATCCCGGAACTGCGGATGAAAAATTTTATGTTTGATAAAAATACTTTTGAATACGAAAGTTTCCCAATAACTGCCGTTTGGAAATGAAAAGAGTAACACAAATTTACAATTAAAACTAACAGGCTTCCAAAAAAACCCTCGGGGGAACAGCTAAACGAGTCGCTTGAATCACGAAATTTCTCATCCCGGGACGGCGGATGGAAAACGTTATGCTTGCAAGAAATACGTATAAATGATACCATTTTCTCAAAAATGACCGTTTTGAAAGGTAAAGAAAGGAACAAATTTTCATTTGATGAATGAAGAGCCTTTTAAAAAGCACTTGGAAGAAAAACCTACACGAAACTTGATTCGCGAAATTACTCATCCCGGGACTGCGGAGGAAAATTATTATGTTTAAAAAATACGTATATTAACGAAACTTTTATAATAGCGAGTGATTTGAAAGGAAGAGAGGCGACAAAATATTCATTCAATGAATTTTAAGCTTTAAAAAACCGCTGAGGTAAAAACTTAACGCCACAATTGAATCACAAAATTTCTCATCCCGGCACTGCGGATGAAAAATTTTGTTTGCAAGAAAAACGTATGAATACGAAAATTTTAAAATAACTGCCGTTTGGAAATGAAAAGAGTCACACAAATTTACAATTAAAACTAAGTCTTTTTAAAAAACCCTCGGGGGAACAACTAAACGAGTCGCTTGAATCACGAAATTTCTCATCCCGGGACTGCGGCTGGAAAACTTAATGCTTGCAAAAAATACGTATAAATGATACCATTATCTCAAAAACGACCGTTTTGAATGGTAAAGAAAGAACAAATTTTCATTTGATGAATGAAAAGCTTTTAAAAAAGCACTTGGCCGGAAAATTTAGACAAGAATTGATTCGCGAAATTTTTAATCCCGGGACTGCGGAGGAAAATTATTATGTTTAAAAAATAAGTATATTAACGAAACTTTTATAACAGCGACTGCCTTTAAAGGAAGAGAGGCGACAAAATATTCATTCAATGAATTTTAAACTTTAAAAAACCGCTTAGGTAAAAACTAAACGCCACAATTGAATCACAAAATTTCTCATCCCGGTACTGCGGATGAAAAATTTTGTTTGCAAGAAAAACGTATGAATACGAAAATTTTCCCAATAACTGCCGTTGGGAAATGAAAAGAGTCACACAAATTTACAGTTAAAACTAATAGGCTTTCAAAAAAACCTTCGGGGGAACAACGAAACGAGTCGCTTGAATCAAGAAATTTCTCATCCCGGGACTGCGGCTGGAAAATATTATGCTTGCAAGAAATACGTATAAATGATACCATTTTCTCAAAAACGTGCGTTTTGAATGGTAAAGAAAGACCAAATTTTCATTTGATGAATGAAAAGCTTTTAAAAAAGCACTTGGAAGAAAAACACGAAAATTGATTCGCGATATTTTTCATCCCGAGACTGCGGAGGAAAATTATTATGTTTAAAAAATAAGTATATAAACGAAACTTTCATATCAGCGACTGCCCTTAAAGGAAGAGAGGCCACAAAATATCCATTCAATGAATTGTAAGCTTTAAAAAACCGCTGAGGTAAAAACTAAACGCCACAATTGAATCACAAAATTTCTCATCCCGGTACTGCGGATGAAAATATTGTTTGCAAGAAATACGTATGAATACGAAAATTTTCTCAATAACTGCCGTTTGGAAGTGAAAAGAGTCACACAAATTTAGTTAAAACTAATAGGCTTTCAAAAAAACCCTCGGGGGAACAACGAAACGAGTCGCTTGAATCAAGAAATTTCTCATCTTGGGACTGCGGCTGGAAAACGTTATGCTTGCAAGAAATACGTATAAATGATACCATTTTCTCAAAAACCACCGTTTTGAATGGTAAAGAAAGAACAAATTTTCATTTGATGAATGAAAAGCTTTTAGAAAAATACTTGGAAGAAAAACTTACACGAAAATTGATTCACGAAATTTCTCATCCCGGGACTGCGGAGGAAAATTATTATGTTTAAAAAGTACGTATATTAACGAAACTTTTATTACAGCGACTGCTTTGAAAGGAAGGGAGGCAACCAAATATTCATTCAATGAATTTTAAGATTTAAAAAACCGCTGAGGTAAAAACTAAATGCCACAATTCAATCACAAAATTTCTCATCCCGGTACTGCGGATGAGAAATTTTGTTTGCAAGAAATAAGTTTGAATACGAAAATTTTCTGAATAACTGCCGTTTGGAAATGAAAAGAGTCAAACAAATTTACAATTAAAACTAACAGGCTTCCAAAAAAACCCTCGGGGAACAACTAAACAAGTCGCTTGAATCACGAAATTTCTCATCCCGGGACTGCGGCTGGAAAACGTTATGCTTGCAAGAAATACGTATAAATGATACCATTTTCTCAAAAACGACCGTTTTGAAAGGTAAAGAAAGGAACAAATTTTCATTTGATGAATGAAGAGCCTTTTAAAAAAGCACTTGGAAGAAAAACTTACACGAAAATTGATTCGCGAAATTACTCATCCCGGGACTGCGGAGGAAAATTATTATGTTTAAAAAATACGTATATAAACGAAACTTTTATAATAGCGAGTGCTTTGAAAGGAAGAAAGGCGACCAAATATTCATTCAATGAATTTTAAGCTTCAAAAAAACCGCTGAGGTTAAAACTAAACGCCACAATTCAATCACAAAATTTCTCACCCCGGTACTGCGGATGAAAAATTTTATGCTTGATAGAAATACTTTTGAATACGAAAGTTTTCCCAATAACTGCCGTTTGGAAATGAAAAGAGTAACACAAATTTACAATAAAAACTAACAGTCTTTTTAAAAAACCCTCGGGGGAACAACAAAACGAGTCGCTTGAATCACGAAATTTCTCATCCCGGGAATTCGGCTGGAAAACTTTATGCTTTCAAAAAATACGTTTAATGATACCATTTTCTCAAAAACGACCGTTTTTAATGGTAAAGAAAGAACAAATTTTCATTTGATGAATGAAAAGCTTTTAAAAAAGCACTTGGAAGAGAAATTTAGACAAGAATTGATTCGCGAAATTTTTCATCCCGGGACTGCGGAGGAAAATTATTATGTTTAAAAAATAAGTATATTAACGAAACTTTTATAACAGCGACTGCCTTTAAAGGAAGAGAGGCGACAAAATATTCATTCAATGAATTTTAAGCTTTAAAAAACCGCTGAGGTAAAAACTAAACGCCACAATTGAATCACAAAATTTCTCATCCCGGTACTGCGGATGAAAAATTTTGTTTGCAAGAAAAACGTATGAATACGAAAATTTTCTCAATAACTGCCGTTTGGAAGTGAAAAGAGTCACACAAATTTAGTTAAAACTAATAGGCTTTCAAAAATACCCTCGGGGGAACAACGAAACGAGTCGCTTGAATCAAGAAATTTCTCATCCCGGGACTGCGGCTGGAAAACGTTATTCTTGCAAGAAATACGTATAAATGATACCATTTTCTCAAAAACCACCGTTTTGAATGGTAAAGAAAGATCAAATTTTCATTTGATGAATGAAAAGCTTTAAGAAATAACTTGGAAGAAAAACTTACACGAAAATTGATTCACGAAATTTCTCATCCCGGGACTGCGGAGGAAAATTATTATGTTTAAGAAGTACGTATATTAACGAAACTTTTATAACAGCGACTGCTTTGAAAGGAAGGGAGGCAACCAAATATTCATTCAATGAATTTTAAGATATAAAAAACCGCTGAGGTAAAAACTAAATGCCACAATTCAATCACAAAATTTCTCATCCCGGTACTGCGGATGAAAAATTTTGTTTGCAAGAAAAACGTATGAATACGAAAATTTTCCCAATAACTGCCGTTTGGAAATGAAAAGAGTCACACAAATTTACAATTAAAACTAACAGTCTTTTTAAAAAACCCTCGGGGGAACAACTAAACGAGTCGCTTGAATCACGAAATTTCTCATCCCGGGACTGCGGCAGGAAAACTAAATGCTTGCAAAAAATACGTATAAATGATACCATTTACTCAAAAACGACCGTTTTGAATGGTAAAGAAAGAACAAATTTTCATTTGATGAATGAAAAGCTTTTAAAAAAGCACTTGGAAGAAAAATTTAGACAAGAACTGATTCGCGAAATTTTTAATCCCGGGACTGCGGAGGAAAATTATTATGTTTAAAAAAAAAGGATATTAACGAAACTTTTATAATAGCGAGTGCTTTGAAAGGAAGAAAGGCGACCAAATATTCATTTAATGAATTTTAAGCTTCAAAAAAACCGCTGAGGTTAAAACTAAACGCCACAATTCAATCACAAAATTTCTCATCCCGGTACTGTGGATGAAAAATTTTATGTTTGATAAAAATACTTTTGAATACGAAAGTTTCCCAATAACTGCCGTTTGGAAATGAAAAGAGTAACACAAATTTACAATTAAAACTAACAGGCTTCCAAAAAAACCCTCGGGGGAACAACTAAACGAGTCGCTTGAATCACGAAATTTCTCATCCCGGGACTGCGGATTGAAAACCTTATGCTTGCAAGAAATACGTATAAATGATACCATTTTCTCAAAAACGACCGTTTTGAAGGGTAAAGAAAGGAACAAATTTTCATTTGATGAATGAAGAGCCTTTTGAAAAGCACTTGGAAGAAAAACCTACACGAAACTTGATTCGCGAAATTACTCATCCCGGGACTGCGGAGGAAAATTATTATGTTTAAAAAATACGTATATTAACGAAACTATTATAATAGCGAGTGATTTGAAAGGAAGAGAGGCGACAAAACATTCATTCAATGAATTTTAAGCTTTAAAAAACCGCTGAGGTAAAAACTAAACGCCACAATTGAATCACAAAATTTCTCATCCCGGTACTGCGGATGAAAAATTTTGTTTGCAAGAAAAACGTATGAATACGAAAATTTTACCAATAACTGCCGTTTGGAAATGAAAAGACTCACACAAATTTACAATTAAAACTAACAGTCTTTTTAAAAAACCCTCGGGGGAACAACTAAACGAGTCGCTTGAATCACGAAATTTCTCATCCCGGGACTGCGGCTGCAAAACTTAATGCTTGCAAAAAATACGTATAAATGATACCATTATCTCAAAAACGACCGTTTTGAATGGTAAAGAAAGAACAAATTTTCATTTGATGAATGAAAAGCTTTTAAAAAAGCACTTGGCAGAAAAATTTAGACAAGAATTGATTCGCGAAATTTTTAATCCCGGGACTGCGGAGGAAAATTATTATGTTTAAAAAATAAGTATATTAACGAAACTTTTATAACAGCGACTGCCTTTAAAGGAAGAGAGGCGACAAAATATTCATTCAATGAATTTTAAACTTTAAAAAACCGCTGAGGTAAAAACTAAACGCCACAATTGAATCACAAAATTTCTCATCCCGGTACTGCGGATGAAAAATTTTGTTTGCAAGAAAAACGTATGAATACGAAAATTTTCCCAATAACTGCCGTTGGGAAATGAAAAGAGTCACACAAATTTACAGTTAAAACTAATAGGCTTTCAAAAAAACCTTCGGGGGAACAACGAAACGAGTCGCTTGAATCAAGAAATTTCTCATCCCGGGACTGCGGCTGGAAAATATTATGCTTGCAAGAAATACGTATAAATGATACCATTTTCTCAAAAACGTGCGTTTTGAATGGTAAAGAAAGACCAAATTTTCATTTGATGAATGAAAAGCTTTTAAAAAAGCACTTGGAAGAAAAACACGAAAATTGATTCGCGATATTTTTCATCCCGAGACTGCGGAGGAAAATTATTATGTTTAAAAAATAAGTATATAAACGAAACTTTCATATCAGCGACTGCCCTTAAAGGAAGAGATGCCACAAAATATCCATTCAATGAATTGTAAGCTTTAAAAAACCGCTGAGGTAAAAACTAAACGCCACAATGGAATCACAAAATTTCTCATCCCGGTACTGCGGATGAAAATTTTGTTTGCAAGAAATACGTATGAATACGAAAATTTTCTCAATAACTGCCGTTTGGATGTGAAAAGAGTCACACAAATTTAGTTAAAACTAATAGGCTTTCAAAAAAACCCTCGGGGGAACAACGAAACGAGTCGCTTGAATCAAGAAACTTCTCATCCCGGGACTGCGGCTGGAAAACGTTATGCTTGCAAGAAATACGTATAAATGATACCATTTTCTCAAAAACGACCGTTTTGAATGGTAAAGAAAGAACAAATTTTCATTTGATGAATAAAAAGCTTTTAAAAAAGCACTTGGAAGAAAAATTTAGACAAGAATTGATTCGCGAAATTTCTCATCCCGGGACTGCGGAGGAAAATTTTATGTTTAAAAAGTACGTATATTAACGAAACTTTTATAACAGCGACTGCTTTGAAAGGAAGGGAGGCAACCAAATGTTCATTCAATGAATTTTAAGATTTAAAAAACCGCTGAGGTAAAAACTAAATGCCACAATTCAATCACAAAATTTCTCATCCCGGTACTGCGGATGAAAAATTTTGTTTGCAAGAAAAACGTATGAATACGAAAATTTTCCCAATAACTGCCGTTTGGAAATGAAAAGAGACACAAATTTACAATTAAAACTAACAGTCTTTTTAAAAAACCCTCGGGGGAACAACTAAACGAGTCGCTTGAATCACGAAATTTCTCATCCCGGGACTGCGGCTGGAAAACTTAATGCTTGCAAAAAATACGTATAAATGATACCGTTATCTCAAAAACGACCGTTTTGAATGGTAAAGAAAGAACAAATTTTCATTTGATGAATGAAAAGCTTTTAAAAAAGCACTTGGAAGAAAAATTTAGACAAGAATTGATTCGCGAAATTTTTAATCCCGGGACTGCGGAGGAAAATTATTATGTTTAAAAAATACGTATATTAACGAAACTTTAATAATAGCGAGTGCTTTGAAAGGAAGAAAGGCGACCAAATATTCATTTAATGAATTTTAAGCTTAAAAAAAACCGCTGAGGTTAAAACTAAACGCCACAATTCAATGACAAAATTTCTCATCCCGGTACTGCGGATGAAAAATTTTATGTTTGATAGAAATACTTTTGAATACGAAAGTTTTCCCAATAACTGCCGTTTGGAAATGAAAAGAGTAACACAAATTTACAATTAAAACTAACAGGCTTCCAAAAAAACCCTCGGGGGAACAACTAAACGAGTCGCTTGAATCACGAAATTTCTCATCCCGGGACTGCGGCTGGAAATCGTTATGCTTGCAAGAAATACGTATAAATGATACCATTTTCTCAAAAACGACCGTTTTGAAAGGTAAAGAAAGGAACAAATTTTCATTTGATGAATGAAGAGCCTTTTAAAAAGCACTTGGAAGAAAAACCTACACGAAAATTGATTCGCGAAATTACTCATCCCGGGACTGCGGAGGAAAATTATTATGTTTAAAAAATACGTATATTAACAAAACTTTTATAATAGCGAGTGCTTTGAAAGGAAGAAAGGCGACCAAATATTCATTCAATGAATTTTAAGCTTCAAAAAAACCGCTGAGTTTAAAACTAAACGCCACAATTCAATCACAAAATTTCTCATCCCGGTACTGCGGATGAAAAATTTTATGTTTGATAGAAATACTTTTGAATACGAAAGTTTTCCCAATAACTGCCGTTTGGAAATGAAAAGAGTAACACAAATTTACAATTAAAACTAAGTCTTTTTAAAAAACCCTCGGGGGAACAACAAAACGAGTCGCTTGAATCACGAAATTTCTCATCCTGGGACTGCGGCTGGAAAACTTTATGCTTTCAAAAAATACGTATAAATGATACCATTTTCTCAAAAACGTGCGTTTTGAATGGTAAAGAAAGACCAAATTTTCATTTGATGAATGAAAAGCTTTTAAAAAAGCACTTGCAAGAAAAACACGAAAATTGATTCGCGATATTTTTCATCCCGAGACTGCGGAGGAAAATTATTATGTTTAAAAAATAAGTATATAAACGAAACTTTCATATCAGCGACTGCCCTTAAAGGAAGAGAGGCGACCAAATATTCATTCAATGAATTTTAAGCTTTAAAAAACTGCTGAGGTAAGAACTAAACGCCACAATTGAATCACAAAATTTCTCATCCCGGTACTGCGGATGAAAATTTTGTTTGCAAGAAATACGTATGAATACGAAAATTTTCTCAATAACTGCCGTTTGGAAGTGAAAAGAGTCACACAAATTTATAGTTAAAACTAATAGGCTTTCAAAAAAACCCTCGGGGGAACAACGAAACGAGTCGCTTGAATAACGAAATTTCTCATCCCGGGACTGCGGCTGGAAAACGTTATGCTTGCAAGAAATACGTATAAATGATACCATTTTCTCAAAAACGACCGTTTTGAATGGTTAGAAAGAACATATTTTCATTTGATGAATGAAAAGCTTTTAGAAAAATGCTTGGAAGAAAAACTTACACGAAAATTGATTCACGAAATTTCTCATCCCGGGACCTCGGAGGAAAATTATTATGTTTAAAAAGTACGTATATTAACGAAACTTTTATAACAGCGTCTGCTTTGAAAGGAAGGGAGGCAACCAAATATTCATTCTATGAATTTTAAGATTTAAAAAACCGCTAAGGTAAAAACTAAACGCCACAATTCAATCACAAAATTTCTCATCCCGGTACTGCGGATGAAAAATTTTGTTTGCAAGAAAAACGTATGAATACGAAAATTTTCCCAATAACTGCCGTTTGGAAATGAAAAGAGTCACACAAATTTACAATTAAAACTAACAGTCTTTTTAAAAAACCCTCGGGGGAACAACTAAACGAGTCGCTTGAATCACGAAATTTCTCATCCCGGGACTGCGGCTGGAAAACTTAATGCTTGCAAAAAATACGTATAAATGATACCATTATCTCAAAAACGACCGTTTTGAATAGTAAAGAAAGAACAAATTTTCATTTGATGAATGAAAAGCTTTTAAAAAAGCACTTGGAAGAAAAATTTAGACAAGAATTGATTCGCGAAATTTTTAATCCCGGGACTGCGGAGGAAAATTATTATGTTTAAAAAATACGTATATTAACGAAACTTTTATAATAGCGAGTGCTTTGAAAGGAAGAAAGGCGACCAATAATTCATTAAATGAATTTTAAGCTTCAAAAAAACCGCTGAGGTTAAAACTAAACGCCACAATTCAATCACAAAATTTCTCATCCCGGTACTGCGGATGAAAAATTTGATGTTTGATAGAAATACTTTTGAATACGAAAGTTTTCCCAATAACTGCCGTTTGGAAATGAAAAGAGTAACACAAATTTACAATAAAAACTAACAGGCTTCCAAAAAAAACCCTCGGGGGAACAACTAAATGAGTCGTTTGAATCACGAAATTTCTCATCCCGGGACTGCGGCTGGAAAACGTTATGCTTGCAAGAAATACGTATAAATGATACCATTTTCTCAAAAACGACCGTTTTGAAAGGTAAAGAAAGGAACAAATTTTCATTTGATGAATGAAGAGCCTTTTAAAAAGCACTTGGAAGAAAAACCTACACGATAATATATTCGCGAAATTACTAATCCCGGGACTGCTGAGGAAAATTATTATGTTTAAAAAATACGTATATTAACGAAACTTTTTTTATTATAGCGAGTGCTTTGAAAGGAAGAAAGGCGACAAAATATTCATTCAATGAATTTTAAGCTTTAAAAAATCGCTGAGGTAAAAACTAAACGCCACAATTGAATCACAAAATTTCTCATCCCGGTACTGCGGATGAAAAATTTTGTTTGCAAGAAAAACGTATGAATACGAAAATTTTCCCAATAACTGCCGTTTGGAAATGAAAAGAGTCACACAAATTTACAATTAAAACTAACAGTCTTTTTAAAAAACCCTCGGGGGAACAACAAAACGAGTCGCTTGAATCACGAAATTTCTCATCCTGGTACTGCGGCTGGAAAACATTATGCTTTCAAAAAATACGTATAAATGATACCATTTTCTCAAAAACGTGCGTTTTGAATGGTAAAGAAAGACCAAATTTTCATTCGATGAATGAAAAGCTTTTAAAAAAGCACTTGGAAGAAAAACACGAAAATTGATTCGCGATATTTTTCATCCCGAGACTGCGGAGGAAAATTATTATGTTTAAAAAATAAGTATATAAACGAAACTTTCATATCAGCGACTGCCCTTAAAGGAAGAGAGGCGACCAAATATTCATTTAATGAATTTTAAGCTTTAAAAAACCGCTGAGGTAAAAACTAAACGCCACAATTGAATCACAAAATTTCTCATCCCGGTACTGCGGATGAAAATTTTGTTTGCAAGAAATACGTATGAATACGAAAATTTTCTCAATAACTGCCGTTTGGAAGTGAAAAGAGTCACACAAATTTACAGTTAAAACTAATAGGCTTTCAATAAAACCCTCGGGGGAACAACGAAACGAGTCGCTTGAATCACGAAATTTCTCATCCCGGGACTGCGGCTGGAAAACGTTATGCTTGCAAGAAATACGTATAAATGATTCCATTTTCTCAAAAACGACCGTTTTGAATGGTAAAGAAAGAACAAATTTTCATTTGATGAATGAAAAGCTTTAAAAAAATACTTGGAAGAAAAACTTACACGAAAATTGATTCACGAAATTTCTCATCCCGGGACTGCGGAGGAAAATTATTATGTTTAAAAAGTACGTATATTAACGAAACTTTTATAACAGCGACTGCTTTGAAAGGAAGGGAGGCAACCAAATATTCATTCAATGAATTTTAAGATTTAAAAAACCGCTGAGGTAAAAACTAAACGCCACAATTCAATCACAAAATTTCTCATCCCGGTACTGCGGATGAATAATTTTATGTTTGCAAGAAATGCCTTTGAATACGAAAGTTTTCCCAATAACTGCCGTTTGGAAATGAAAAGAGTAACACAAATTTACAATTAAAATTAACAGTCTTTATAAAAAACCCTCGGGGGAACAACTAAACGAGTCGCTTGAATCACGAAATTTCTCATCCCGGGACTGCGGCTGGAAAACTTTATGCTTGCAAAAAATACGTATAAATGATACCATTTTCTCAAAAACGACCGTTTTGAATGGTATAGAAAGAACAAATTTTCATTTGATGAATGAAAAGCTTTTAAAAAAGCACTTCGAAGAAAAATTTAGACAAGAATTGATTCGCGAAATTTTTCATCCCGGGACTGCGGAGGAAAATTATTATGTTTAAAAAATAAGTATATTAACGAAACTTTTATAACAGCGACTGCCTTTAAAGGAAGAGAGGCCACAAAATATTCATTCAATGAATTTTAAGCTTTAAAAAACCGCTGAGGTAAAACTAAACGCCACAATTGAATCACAAAATTTCTCATCCCGATACTGCGGATGAAAAATTTTGTTTGCAAGAAATAAGTTTGAATACGAAAATTTTCTGAATAACTGCCGTTTGGAAATGAAAAGAGTCAAACAAATTTACAATTAAAACTAACAGGCTTCCAAAAAAACCCTCGGGGGAACAACTAAACGACTCGCTTGAATCACGAAATTTCTCATCCCGGGACTGCGGCTGGAAAACGTTATGCTTGCAAGAAATACGTATAAATGATACCATTTTCTCAAAAACGACCGTTTTGAAAGGTAAAGAAAGGAACAAATTTTCATTTGATGAATAAAGAGCCTTTAAAAAAGCACTTGGAAGAAAAACTTACCCGAAAATTGATTCGCGAAATTACTCATCCCGGGACGGCGGAGGAAAATTATTATGTTTAAAAAATACGTATATTAACGAAACTTTAATAATTGCGAGTGCTTTGAAAGTAAGAAAGGCGACCAAATATTCATTCAATGAATTTTAAGCTTCAAAAAAACCGCTGAGTTTAAAACTAAACGCCACAATTCAATTACAAAATTTCTCATCCCGGTACTGCGGATGAAAAATTTTATGTTTGATAGAAATACTTTTGAATACGAAAGTTTTCCCAATAACTGCCGTTTGGAAATGTAAAGAGTAACACAAATTTACAATTAAAACTAACAGTCTTTTTAAAAAACCCTCGGGGGAACAACAAAACGAGTCGCTTGAATCACGCAATTTCTCATCCTGGGACTGCGGCTGGAAAACTTTATGCTTTCAAAAAATACGTATAAATGATACCATTTTCTCAAAAACGTGCGTTTTGAATGGTAAAGAAAGACCAAATTTTCATTTGATGAATGAAAAGCTTTTAAAAAAGCACTTGGAAGAAAAACACGAAAATTGATTCGCGATATTTTTCATCCCGAGACTGCGGAGGAAAATTATTATGTTTAAAAAATAAGTATATAAACGAAACTTTCATATCAGCGACTGCCCTTAAAGGAAGAGAGGCGACCAAATATTCATTCAATGAATTTTAAGCTTTAAAAAACCGCTGAGGTAAGAACTAAACGCCTAAATTGAATCACAAAATTTCTCATCCCGGTACTGCGGATGAAAATTTTGTTTGCAAGAAATACGTATGAATACGAAAATTTTCTCAATAACTGCCGTTTGGAAGTGAAAAGAATCACACAAATTTACAGTTAAAACTAATAGGCTTTCAAAAAAACCCTCGGGGGAACAACGAAACGAGTCGCTTGAATAACGAAATTTCTCATCCCGGGACTGCGGCTGGAAAACGTTATGCTTGCAAGAAATACGTATAAATGATACCATTTTCTCAAAAACGACCGTTTTGAATGGTAAAGAAAGAACAAATTTTCATTTGATGAATGAAAAGCTTTTAGAAAAATGCTTGGAAGAAAAACTTACACGAAAATTGATTCACGAAATTTCTCATCCCGGGACCTCGGAGGAAAATTATTATGTTTAAAAAGTACGTATATTAACGAAACTTTTATAACAGCGACTGCTTTGAAAGGAAGAAAGGCGACCAAATATTCATTAAATGATTTTTAAGCTTCAAAAAAACCGCTGAGGATAAAACTAAACGCCACAATTCAATCACAAAATTTCTCATCCCGGTACTGCGGATGAAAAATTTGATGTTTGATAGAAAAACGTATGAATACGAAAATTTTCCCAATAACTGCCGTTTGGAAATGAAAAGAGTCACACAAACATACAGTTAAAACTAATAGGCTTTCAAAAAAACCCTCGGGGGAACAACGAAACGAGTCGTTTGAATCACGAAATTTCTCATCCCGGGACTGCGGCTGGAAAACGTTATGCTTGCAAGAAATACGTATAAATGATACCATTTTCTCAAAAACGACCGTTTTGAATGGTAAAGAAAGAACAAATTTTCATTTGATGAATGAAAAGCTTTTAGAAAAATGCTTGGAAGAAAAACTTACACGAAAATTGATTCACGAAATTTCTCATCCCGGGACCTCGGAGGAAAATTATTATGTTTAAAAAGTACGTATATTAACGAAACTTTTATAACAGCGATTGCTTTGAAAGGAAAGGAGGCAATCAAATATTCATTCAATGAATTTTAAGATTTAAAAAACCGCTAAGGTAAAAACTAAACGCCACAATTCAATCACAAAATTTCTCATCCCGGTACTGCGGATGAAAAATTTTGTTTGCAAGAAAAACGTATGAATACGAAAATTTTCCCAATAACTGCCGTTTGGAAATGAAAAGAGTCACACAAATTTACAATTAAAACTAACAGTCTTTTTAAAAAACCCTCGGGGGAACAACTAAACGAGTCGCTTGAATCACGAAATTTCTCATCCCGGGACTGCGGCTGGAAAACTTAATGCTTGCAAAAAATACGTATAAATGATACCATTATCTCAAAAACGACCGTTTTGAATAGTAAAGAAAGAACAAATTTTCATTTGATGAATTAAAAGCTTTTAAAAAAGCACTTGGAAGAAAAATTTAGACAAGAATTGATTCGCGAAATTTTTAATCCCGGGACTGCGGAGGAAAATTATTATGTTTAAAAAATACGTATATTAACGAAACTTTTATAATAGCCGAGTGCTTTGAAAGGAAGAAAGGCGACCAAATATTCATTAAATGAATTTTAAGCTTCAAAAAAACCGCTGAGGTTAAAACTAAACGCCACAATTCAATCACAAAAATTTCTCATCCCGGTACTGCGGATGAAAAATTTTGATGTTTGATAGAAATACTTTTGAATACGAAAGTTTTCCTAATATCTGCCGTTTGGAAATGAAAAGAGTTAACACAAATTTACAATAAAAACTAACAGGCTTCCAAAAAAAAACCGTCGGGGGAACAACTAAATGAGTCGCTTGAATCACGAAATTTCTCATCCCCGGGACTGCGGCTTGAAAACGTTATGCTTGCAAGAAATACGTATAAATGATACCATTTTCTCAAAAACGACCGTTTTGTAAGGTAAAGAAAGGAACAAATTTTCATTTGATGAATGAAGAGCCTTTCAAAAAGCACTTGGAAGAAAAACCTACACGAAAATATATTCGCGAAATTACTCATCCCGGGACTGCGGAGGAAAATTATTATGTTTAAAAAATACGTATATTAACGAACTTTTATAATAGCGAGTGCTTTGAAAGGAAGAAAGGCGACAAAATATTCATTCAATGAATTTTAAGCTTTAAAAAATCGCTGAGGTAAAAACTAAACGCCACAATTGAATCACAAAAATTTCTCATCCCCGGTACTGCGGATGAAAAATTTTGTTTGCAAGAAAAACGTATGAATACGCGAAAATTTTCCCAATAAATGCCGTTGGAAATGAAAAGAGTCACCACAAATTTACAATTAAAACTAACAGTCTTTTTAAAAAACCCTCGGGGGAACAACAAAACGAGTCGCTTGAATCACGATATTTCTCATCCTGGGACTGCGGCTGGAAAACTTTATGCTTTCAAAAAATACGTATAAAAGATACCATTATCTCAAAAACGTGCGTTTTGAATGGTAAAGAAAGACCAAATTTTCATTCGATGAATGAAAAGCTTTTAAAAAAGCACTTGGAAGAAAAACACGAAAATTGATTCGCGATATTTTTCATCCCGAGACTGCGGAGGAAAATTATTAAGTTTAAAAAATAAGTATATAAACGAAACTTTCATATCAGCGACTGCCCTTAAAGGAAGAGAGGCGACCAATATTCATTTAATGAATTTTAAGCTTTAAAAAACCGCTGAGGTAAAAACTAAACGCCACAATTGAATCACAAAATTTCTCATCCCGGTACTGCGGATGAAAATTTTGTTTGCAAGAAATACGTATGAATACGAAAATTTTCTCAATAACTGCCGTTTGGAAGTGAAAAGAGTCACACAAATTTACAGTTAAAACCTAATAGGCCTTTCAAAAAAACTCTCGGGGGAACAACGAAACGAGTCGCTTGAATCACGAAATTTCTCATCCCGGGACTGCGGCTAGGAAAACGTTATGCTTGCATGAAATACGTATAAATGATACCATTTTCTCAAAAACGACCGTTTGAATGGTAAAGAAAGAACAAATTTTCATTTGATGAATGAAAAGCTTTTAGAAAAATACTTTGAAGAAAAACTTACACGAAAATTGATTCACGAAAATTTCTCATCCCGGGACTGCGGAGGGAAAAATTATAATGTTTAAAAAGTACGTATATTAACGAAACTTTTATAACAGCGACTGCTTTGAAAGGAAGGGAGGCAACCAAATATTCATTCAATGAATTTTAAGATTTAAAAAACCGCTGAGGTAAAAACTAAACGCCACAATTCAATCACAAAAATTTCTCATCCCGGTACTGCGGATGAAAAATTTTATGTTTGCAAGAAATACCTTTGAATACGAAAGTTTTCCCAATAACTGCCGTTGGAAATGAAAAGAGTAACACAAATTTACAATTAAAACTAAACAGTCTTTATAAAAAACCCTCGGGGGAACAACTAAACGAGTCGCTTGAATCACGAAATTTCTCATCCCGGGACTGCGGCTGGAAAACTTTATGCATGCAAAAAATACGTATAAATGATACCATTTTCTCAAAAACGACCGTTTTGAATTGGTATAGAAAGAACAAATTTTCATTTGATGAATGAAAAGCTTTTAAAAAAAGCACTTCGAAGAAAAATTTAGACAAGAATTGATTCGCGAAATTTTTCATCCGGGACTGCGGAGGAAAATTATTATGTTTAAAAAATAGTATATTAACGAAACTTTTTTAACAGCGACTGCCTTTAAAGGAAGAGAGGCCACAAAATATTCATTCAATGAATTTTAAGCTTTAAAAAACCGCTGAGGTAAAACTAAACGCCACAATTGAATCACAAAATTTCTCATCCCGATACTGCGGATGAAAATTTTGTTTGCAAGAAATAAGTTTGAATACGAAAATTTTCTGAATAACTGCCGTTTGGAAATGAAAAGAGTCAAACAAATTTACAATTAAAACTAACAGGCTTCCAAAAAAACCCTCGGGGGAACAACTAAACTGAGTCGCTTGAATCACGAAATTTGTCATCCCGGGACTGCGGCTGGAAAACGTTATGCTTGCAAGAAATACGTATAAATGATACCATTTTCTCAAAATCGACCGGTTTTGAAAGGTAAAGAAAGGAACAAATTTTCATTTGATGAATGAAGAGCCTTTAAAAAAGCACTTGGAAGAAAAACTTACCCGAAAATTGATTCGCGAAACTACTCATCCCGGGACTGCGGAGGCAAATTATTATGTTTAAAAAATACGTATATTAACGAAACTTTAATAATTGCGAGTGCTCTGAAAGGAAGAAAGGCGACCAAATATTCATTCAATGAATTTTAAGCTTCAAAAAAACCGCTGAGGTTAAAACTAAACGCCACAATTCAATCACAAAATTCTCATCCCGGATTTGCGGATGAAAAATTTTATGTTTGATAAAAATACTTTTGAATACGAAGTTTTCCCAATAACTGCCGTTTGGAAATGAAAAAGAGTAACACAAATTTACAATTAAAACTAAGTCTTTTTAAAAACCCTCGGGGGAACAACAAAACGAGTCGCTTGAATCACGAAATTTCTCATCCCGGACTTCGGCTGGAAAACTTTATGCTTTCAAAAATACGTTTAATTGATACCATTTTCTCAAAAACGACCGTTTTGAATGGTAAATAAAGAACAAATTTTCATTTGATGAATGAAAAGCTTTTAAAAAAGCACTTGGAAGAAAAATTTAGACAAGAATTGATTCGCGAAATTTTCATCCGGGACTGCGGAGGAAAATTATTATGTTTAAAAAATAAGTATATAAACGAAACTTTCATATCAGCGACTGCCCTTAAAGGAAGAGAGGCGACAAAATATTCATTCAATGAATTTTAAGCTTTAAAAAACCGCTGAGGTAAAAACTAAACGCCACAATTGAATCACAAAAATTTCTCATCCCGGTACTGCGGATGAAAATTTTGTTTGCAAGAAATACGTAATGAATACGAAAATTTTCTCAATAACTGCCGTTTGGAAGTGAAAAGAGTCACACAAATTTACAGTTAAAACTAATAGGCTTTCAAAAAAACCCTCGGGGGAACAACGAAACGAGTCGCTTGAATCAAGAAATTTCTCATCCCGGGACTGCGGCTGGAAAACGTTATGCTTGCAAGAAATACCTATAAATGATACCATTTTCTCAAAAACGACCCGTTTTCAATGGTAAAGAAAGAACAAATTTTCATTTGATGAATGAAAAGCTTTTAGAAAAATACTTGGAAAGAAAAACTTACACGAAAATTGATTCACGAAATTTCTCACCCCCGGGACTGCGGAGGGAAAATCATTATGTTAAAAAAGTACGTATATTAACGAAACTTTTATAACAGCGACTGCTTTGAAAGGAAGGGAGGCGACCAAATATTCATTCAATGAATTTTAAGATTTAAAAAACCGCTGAGGTAAAAACTAAACGCCACAATTTAATCACAAAATTTCTCATCCCGGTACTGCGGATGAAAAATTTTGTTTGCAAGAAAAACGTATGAATACGAAAATTTTCCCAATAACTGCCGTGTGGAAATGAAAAGAGTCACACAAATTTACAATTAAAACTAACAGTCTTTTTAAAAAAACGTCGGGGGAACAACTAAACGAGTCGCTTGAATCACGAAATTTCTCATCCCGGACTGCGGCTGGAAAACTTAATGCTTGCAAAAAATACGTATAAATGATACCATTATCTCAAAAACGACCGTTTTGAATGGTAAAGAAAGAACAAATTTTCATTTGATGAATGAAAAGCTTTAAAAAAGCACTTGGAAGAAAAAATTTAGACAAGAATTGATTCGCGAAATTTTTAATCCCGGGACTGCGGAGGAAAATTATTATGTTTAAAAAATACGTATATTAACGAAACTTTTATAATAGCGAGTGCTTTGAAAGGAAGAAAGGCGACCAAATATTCATTAAATGAATTTTAAGCTTCAAAAAACCGCTGAGGTTAAAACTAAACGCCACAATTCAATCACAAAATTTCTCATCCCCGGTACTGCGGATGAAAAATTTGATGTTTGATAGAAAAAACGTATGAATACGAAAATTTTCCCAATAACTGCCGTTTGGAAATGAAAAGAGTCACACAAATTTACAGTTAAAACTAATAGGCTTTCAAAAAAACCCTCGGGGGAACAACGAAACGAGTCGTTTGAATCACGAATTTCTCATCCCGGGACTGCGGCTGGAAAACGTTATGCTTGCAAGAAATACGTATAAATGATACCATTTTCTCAAAAACGACCGTTTTGAATGGTAAAGAAAGAACAAATTTTCATTTGATGAATGAAAAGCTTTTAGAAAAATGCTTGGAAGAAAAACTTACACGAAAATTGATTCACGGAAATTTCTCATCCCGGGACCTCGGAGGAAAATTATTATGTTTAAAAAGTACGTATATTAACGAAACTTTTATAACAGCGACTGCTTTGAAAAGAAGGGAGGCAACCAAATATTCATTCAATGAATTTTAAGATTTAAAAAACCGCAAAGGTAAAAACTAAACGCCACAATTCAATCACAAAATTTCTCATCCCGGGGTACTGCGGATGAAAAATTTTGTTTGCAAGAAAAACGTATGAATACGAAAATTTTCCCAATAACTGCCGTTTGGAAATGAAAAGAGTCACACAAATTTACAATTAAAACTAACAGTCTTTTTAAAAACCCTCGGGGGAACAACTAAACGAGTCGCTTGAATCACGAAATTTCTCATCCCGGACTGCGGCTGGAAAACTTAATGCTTGCAAAAAATA
>NW_027287291.1:0-83022 GCF_022747635.1 Hetaerina americana | reverse complement strand
TTAATGTTACTAAAAGAGCCCAAATTTCAAAAAAATATTGCGAAAAAAAAACAATCTTCCATTATAGAGTCAATGTTTGAGGAGTATAGAAGGCATTTATTTCATTTTTAGAAATTTTAATTTTTCACATTTTTCCATGAAAAGTGCCAATACCCCCCCCCCCTTTGGGTTCTAGGTGAAATTCTCACTCGACACAAATCAAACAAAAATGTTTCCATGGTGTGTATTGTTGTTCATTTTCGTCAAATAAACAAAATAAAACCAGGAATAAATCATTAAACAAAGAAATGAGCATAAAAGGTGCCTCAGCGCATGTGTTAATGTTAGTAAAATGGCCCAAATTTCAAAAAATATTGCGAAAAACAACAATCTTCCACTAAAGAGTGAATGTTTGAGGTGTATAGAAGGCATTTATTTATTTTTAGAAATTTTAAAATTTCACATTTTTCCATGAAAAGTGTCAATACCCCCCCTTTGGGTTCTAGGTGAAATTCTCACTCGACACAAATCAAACAAAAATGTTTCCAAGGTGTGTATTGTTGTTCATTTTCATGAAATAACCAAAATAAAACCCAGAATAAATCATTAAAGACAAGAAATGAGCATAAAAGATGCCTCAGCGCAATTGTTAATGTTAGTAAAAGAGCCCAAATTTCAAAAAATATTGCGAAAAAACAACAATCTTCCGATAAAGAGTGAATGTTGAGGTGTATAGAAGAGTTTTATTTCATTTTTAGAAATTTTAATTTTTCACATTTTTCCATGAAAAGTTCAAATACACCCTCCTTTGGGGTCTAGGTGAAATTCTTACTCGACACAAATCAAACAAAAATGTTTTAATGGTATGTATTGTTGTTCATTTTCATCAAATAAAACGAAAATAAAACCCAGAATAAATCATTTAAGACAAGAAATGAACATAAAAGATGTCCTAAGCGCTGGTGTTAATGTTAGTAAAAGAGACCAAATTTCAAAAAATATTGCGAAAAACCACTATCTTCCATTAAAGAGTGAATGTTTGAGGTGTATAAAAGGCATTTATTTTATTTTTAGAAAGTTCAAAATTTCACATTTTTCCATGAAAAGTGCCAATACCCCCCCTTTTGGGTTCTAGGTGAAATTCTCACTCGACACAAATCAAACAAAAATGTTTCCATGGTGTGTATTGTTGTTCATTTTCATCAAATAAACAAAATAAACCCAGAATAAATCATTAAGGACAAGAAATGAGAATAAAAGATGCCTCAGCGCAAGTGTTAATGTTAGTAAAAGAGCCCAAATTTCAAAAAATATTGCCAAAAACAACAATCTTTCATTATAGAGTGAATGTTTGAGGTGTATCGAAGGCATTTATTTCATTTTTTGAATTTTTAATTTTTCACATTTTTCCATGAAAAGTGCCAATACCCCGGCCCTTTTCTAGGTGAAATTCTCACCTCGACACAAATCAAACAAAATGTTTCCATGGTGTGTATTGTTGTTCATTTCATCAAATAAACAAAATAAAACCCAGAATAAATCATTAAAGACAAGAAATGAGCATAAAACATGCCTCAGCGAAAGTGTTAATGTTAGTAAAAGAGCCAAATTTCAAAAAATATTGCGAAAAACAACAATTTTCCGATAAAGAGTGAATGTTTGAGGTGTATTGAAGTTTTATTTCATTTTTAGAAATTTTAATATTTAACATTTTTCCATGAAAGTGCCAATACACTTTGGTTCTAGGTGAAATTCTCACTCGACACAAATCAAACAAATATGTTTCCATGGTGTGTATTGTTGTTCATTTTCGTCAAATAAACAAAAAAAACCAGGAATAAATCATAAAGACAAGAAATGAGCATAAAAGATGCCTCAGCGCAAGTGTTAATGTTACTAAAAGAGCCCAAATTTCAAAAAATATTGCGAAAAAAACAATCTTCCATTATAGAGTGAATGTTTGAGGTGTATAGAAGGCATTATTTCATTTTTAGAAATTTTAATATTTTCACATTTTTCCATGAAAAGTGCCAATACCCCGCCCTTTTCTAGGTGAAATTCTCACTCGACAAAAAACAAACAAAAATGTTTCCAAGGTGTGTATTGTTGTTCATTTCATCAAATAAACAAAATAAAACCCAGAATAAATCATTAAAGACAAGAAATGAGCATAAAAGATGCCACAGCGCAATTGTTAATGTTAGTAAAAGAGCCCAAATTTCAAAAATATTGCGAAAAACAACAATCTTCCGATAAAGAGTGAATGTTTGAGGTGTATAGAAGAGTTTTATTTCATTTTTAGAAATTTTAATATTTCACATTTTTCCATGAAAAGTGCCAATACCCCCCTCTGGGTTCTAGGTGAAATTCTCACTCGCGCAAATCAAACAAAAGTGTTTCCATGGTATGTATTGTTGTTCATTTTCGTCAAAAAAACAAATTAAACCAGGAATAAATCATTAAAGACAAGAAATGAGCATAAAAGATGCCTCAGCGCAAGTGTTAATGTTAGTAAAGAGCCAAAATTTCAAAAATATTGCGAAAAACAACAATCTTCCATTATAGAGTGAATGTTTGAGGTGTATAAAAGAGTTTTATTTCATTTTTAGAAATTTTAATATTTCACATTTTTCCATGATAAAGTGCCAATACCCCCCCCTTTGGGTTCTAGGTGAAATTCTCACTCGACACAAATCAAACAAAAATGTTTCTATGGTGTGTATCGTTGTTCATTTCGTCAAATAAACAAAATAAAACCAGGAATAAATCATAAAGACAAGAAATGAGCATAAAAGATGCCTCAGCGCAAGTGTTAATGTTAGTAAAAGAGCCCAAATTTCAAAAAATATTGCGAATAACAACAATCTTCCATTATAGAGTGAATGTTTGAGGTGTATATGAGGCATTTATTTCATTTTTAGAAATTTAATTTTTCACATTATTCCATGAAAAGTGCCAATACCCCGCCCTTTTCTAGGAGAAATTCTCACTGATAAAAGACAAACAAAAATGTTTCCATTGTGTGTATGGTTGTTCATTTTCATCAAATAAAGAAAAATAAACCCAGAATAAATCATTAAAGAAAAGAAATGAGCATAAAAGATGCCTCAGCGAAAGTGTTAATGTTAGTAAAGAGCCCAAATTTCAAAAATTATTGCGAAAAACCACAATCTTCCGATAAAGAGTGAATGTTTGAGGTGTATAGAAGAGTTTTATTTCATTTTTAGAAATTTTAATATTACACATTTTTCCATGAAAAGTGCCAATACCCTTTGGTTCTAGCTGAAATTCTCACTCGACACAAATCAAACAAAAATGTTTCCATGGTGTGTATCGTTGTTCATTTTCGTCAAATAAACAAAAAAAACCAGGAATAAACATAAAGACAAGAAATGAGCATAAAAGATGCCTCAGCGCAAGTGTTGATATAGTAAAAAAGAGCCCAAATTTCAAAAAATATTGCCAAAAAAAACAATCTTCCATTATAGAGTGAATGTTTGAGGTGTATCGAAGGCTTTTATTTCATTTTTAGAAATATTAATTTTTCACATTTTTCCATGAAAAGTGCCAATACCCCGCCCTTTTCTAGGTGAAATTCTCACTGGACCAAAAACAAACAAATGTGTTTCCATGGCGTATATTGTTCTTCATTTTAGACAAAAAACCAAAATAAAACCCAGAATAAATCATTTAAGACAAGAAATTGAGCATAAAAGATGCCTCAGCGCTGGTGTTAATGTTAGTAAAAGAGACCAAATTTCAAAAAATATTGCGAAAAACCACAATCTTCCATTAAAGAGTGAATGTTTGAGGTGTATAGAAGGCATTTATTTTATTTTTACAAAGTTCAAAATTTCACATTTTTCCATGAAAAGTGCCAATACCCCCCCCCCTTTGGGGTTCTAGGTGAAATTCTCACTCGACACAAATCAAACAAAATGTTTCCATGGTGTGTATTGTAGTTCATTTTCGTCAAATAAACAAAATAAAACCCAGAATAAATCATTTAAGACAAGAAATGAGCATAAAAGATGCCTCAGCGCAAGTCTTAATGTTAGTAAAAGAGCCCAAATTTCAAAAAATATTGCGAAAAACAACAATCTTCCGATAAAGAGTGAATGTTTGAGGTGTATATGAGGCATTTATTTCATTTTTAGAAATTTTAATTTTTCACATTATTCCATGAAAAGTGCCAATACCCCGCCCTTTTCTAGGTGAAATTCTCACTCGACACAAATCAAACAAAACTTTTTTTATGGTGTCTATTTTTGTTCATTTTCATCAAATAAAGAAAATAAAACCCAGAATAAATCATTAAAGACAAGAAATGAGCATAAAAGATGCCTCAGCGAAAGTGTTAATGTTAGTAAAAGAGCCCAAATTTCAAAAATATTGCGAAAAACAACAATTTTCCGATAAAGAGTGAATGTTTGAGGTGTATAGAAGTTTTATTTCATTTTTAGAAATTTTAATATTTAACATTTTTCCATGAAAAGTGCCAATACACTTGGTTCTAGGTGAAATTCTCACTCGACACAAATCAAACAAAAAAGTTTCCATGGTGTGTATTGTTGTTCATTTTCGTCAAATAAACAAAAAAAACCAGGAATAAATCATAAAGACAAGAAATGAGCATAAAAGATGCCTCAGCGCAAGTGTTTATGTTACTAAAAGAGCCCAAAATTTCAAAAAATATTGCGAAAAAAACAATCTTCCATTATAGAGTGAATGTTTGAGGTGTATAGAAGGCATTTATTTCATTTTAGAAATTTTAATTTTTCACATTTTACCATGAAAAGTGCCAATACCCCGCCCTTTTCTAGGTGAAATTCTCACTCGACAAAAAACAAACAAAAATGTTTCCAAGGTGTGTATTGTTGTTCATTTTCATCAAATAAACAAAATAAAACCCAGAATAAATCATTAAAGACAAGAAATGAGCATAAAAGATGCCTCAGCGCAATTGTTAATGTTAGTAATGAGCCCAAATTTCAAAAAATATTGCGAAAAACAACAATCTTCCGATAAAGAGTGAATGTTTGAGGTGTATAGAAGAGTTTTATTTCATTTTTAGAAATTTTAATATTTCACATTTTTCCATGAAAAGTGCCAATACCCCCCCTCTGGGTTCTAGGTGAAATTCTCACTCGCGCAAATCAAACAAAAGTGTTTCCATGGTATGTATTGTTGTTCATTTTCGTCAAAAAAACAAAATTAAACCAGGAATAAATCATTAAAGACAAGAAATGAGCATAAAAGATTCCTCAGCGCAAGTGTTAATGTTAGTAAAAGAGCCAAAATTTCAAAAAATATTGCGAAAAACAACAATCTTCCATTATAGAGTGAATGTTTGAGGTGTATAGAAGAGTTTTATTTCATTTTTAGAAATTTTAATATTTCACATTTTTCCATGATAAGTGCCAATACCCCCCCCTTTGGGTTCTAGGTGAAATTCTCACTCGACACAAATCAAACAAAAATGTTTCTATGGTGTGTATCGTTGTTCATTTTCGTCAAATAAACAAAAAAAACCAGGAATAAATCATAAAGACAAGAAATGAGCATAAAAGATGCCTCAGCGCAAGTGTTAATGTTACTAAAAGAGCCCAAATTTCAAAAAATATTGCGAATAACAACAATCTTCCATTATAGAGTGAATGTTTGAGGTGTATATGAGGCATTTATTTCATTTTAGAAATTTTAATTTTTCACATTATTCCATGAAAAGTGCCAATACCCCGCCCTTTTCTAGGAGAAATTCTCACTGGATAAAAGACAAACAAAAATGTTTCCATTGTGTGTATGGTTGTTCATTTTCATCAAATAAAGAAAATAAAACCCAGAATAAATCATTAAAGAAAAGAAATGAGCATAAAAGATGCCTCAGCGAAAGTGTTAATGTTAGTAAAAGAGCCCAAATTTCAAAAAATATTGCGAAAAACCACAATCTTCCGATAAAGAGTGAATGTTTGAGGTGTATAGAAGAGTTTTATTTCATTTTTAGAAATTTTAATATTACACATTTTTCCATGAAAAGTGCCAATACCCTTTGGTTCTAGGTGAAATTCTCACTCGACACAAATCAAACAAAAATGTTTCCATGGTGTGTATCGTTGTTCATTTTCGTCAAATAAACAAAAAAAACCAGGAATAAATCATAAAGACAAGAAATGAGCATAAAAGATGCCTCAGCGCAAGTGTTGATATTAGTAAAAAAGAGCCCAAATTTCAAAAAATATTGCCAAAAAAAACAATCTTCCATTATAGAGTGAATGTTTGAGGTGTATCGAAGGCTTTTATTTCATTTTTAGAAATATTAATTTTTCACATTTTTCCATGAAAAGTGCCAATACCCCGCCCTTTTCTAGGTGAAATTCTCACTGGACCAAAAACAAACAAATGTGTTTCCATGGCGTATATTGTTCTTCATTTTAGACAAAAAACCAAAATAAAACCCAGAATAAATCATTTAAGACAAGAAATGAGCATAAAAGATGCCTCAGCGCTGGTGTTAATGTTAGTAAAAGAGACCAAATTTCAAAAAATATTGCGAAAAACCACAATCTTCCATTAAAGAGTGAATGTTTGAGGTGTATAGAAGGCATTTATTTTATTTTTACAAAGTTCAAAATTTCACATTTTTCCATGAAAAGTGCCAATACCCCCCCCCCTTTGGGTTCTAGGTGAAATTCTCACTCGACACAAATCAAACAAAAATGTTTCCATGGTGTGTATTGTTGTTCATTTTCGTCAAATAAACAAAATAAAACCCAGAATAAATCATTTAAGACAAGAAATGAGCATAAAAGATGCCTCAGCGCAAGTCTTAATGTTAGTAAAAGAGCCCAAATTTCAAAAAATATTGCGAAAAACAACAATCTTCCGATAAAGAGTGAATGTTTGAGGTGTATATGAGGCATTTATTTCATTTTTAGAAATTTTAATTTTTCACATTATTCCATGAAAAGTGCCAATACCCCGCCCTTTTCTAGGTGAAATTCTCACTCGACACAAATCAAACAAAACTGTTTTTATGGTGTCTATTTTTGTTCATTTTCATCAAATAAAGAAAATAAAACCCAGAATAAATCATTAAAGACAAGAAATGAGCATAAAAGATGCCTCAGCGAAAGTGTTAATGTTAGTAAAAGAGCCCAAATTTCAAAAAATATTGCGAAAAACATCAATTTTCCGATAAAGAGTGAATGTTTGAGGTGTATAGAAGTTTTATTTCATTTTTAGAAATTTTAATATTTCACATTTTTCCATGAAAAGTGCCAATACACTTTGGTTCTAGGTGAAATTCTCACTCGACACAAATCAAACAAAAATGTTTCCATGGTGTGTATTGTTGTTCATTTTCGTCAAATAAACAAAAAAAAACCAGGAATAAATCATAAAGACAAGAAATGAGCATAAAAGATGCCTCAGCGCAAGTGTTAATGTTACTAAAAGAGCCCAAATTTCAAAAAATATTGCGAAAAAAAACAATCTTCCATTATAGAGTGAATGTTTGAGGTGTATAGAAGGCATTTATTTCATTTTTAGAAATTTTAATTTTTCACATTTTTCCATGAAAAGTGCCAATACCCCGCCCTTTTCTAGGTGAAATTCTCACTCGACAAAAAACAAACAAAAATGTTTCCATAGTGTGTATTGTTGTTCATTTTCATCAAATAAACAAAATAAAACCCAGAATAAATCATTTAAGACAAGAAATGAGCATAAAAGATGCCTCAGCGCAAGTGTTAATGTTAGTAAAAGAGCCCAAATTTCAAAAAATATTGCGAAAAACAACAATCTTCCACTAAAGAGTGAATGTTTGAGGTGTATAGAAGGCATTTATTTTATTTTTAGAAATTTTAAAATTTCACATTTTTCCATGAAAAGTGTCAATACCCCCCCTTTGGGTTCTAGGTGAAATTCTCACTCGACACAATCAAACAAAAATGTTTCCAAGGTGTGTATTGTTGTTCATTTTCATGAAATAACCAAAATAAAACCCAGAATAAATCATTAAAGACAAGAAATGAGCATAAAAGATGCCTCAGCGCAATTGTTAATGTTAGTAAAAGAGCCCAAATTTCAAAAAATATTGCGAAAAACAACAATCTTCCGATAAAGAGTGAATGTTTGAGGTGTATAGAAGAGTTTTATTTCATTTTTAGAAATTTTAATATTTCACATTTTTCATGAAAAGTGCCAATTACCCCCCCTCTGGGTTCTAGGTGAAATTCTCACTCGCGCAAATCAAACAAAAGTGTTTCCATGGTAATGTATTGTTGTTCATTTTCGTCAAAAAAAACAAAATTAAACCAGGAATAAATCATTAAGACAAGAAATGAGCATAAAAGATGCCTCAGCGCAAGTGTTAATGTTAGTAAAAGAGCCAAAATTTCAAAAAAATAATTGCGAAAAACAACAATCTTCCATTATAGAGTGAATGTTTGAGGTGTATAGAAGAGTTTTATTTCATTTTTAGAAATTTTAATATTTCACATTTTTCCATGATAAGTGCCAATACCCCCCCCCCTTTGGGTTCTAGGTGAAATTCTCACTCGACACAAATCAAACAAAAATGTTTCTATGGTGTGTATCGTTGTTCATTTTCGTCAAATAAACAAAATAAAACCAGGAATAAATCATAAAGACAAGAAATGAGCATAAAAGATGCCTCAGCGCAAGTGTTAATGTTAGTAAAAGAGCCCAAATTTCAAAAAATATTGCGAATAACAACAATCTTCCATTATAGAGTGAATGTTTGAGGTGTATATGAGGCATTTATTTCATTTTTAGAAATTTTAATTTTTCACATTATTCCATGAAAAGTGCCAATACCCCGCCCTTTTCTAGGAGAAATTCTCACTGGATAAAAAACAAACAAAAATGTTTCCATTGTGTGTATGGTTGTTCATTTTCATCAAATAAAGAAAATAAAACCCAGAATAAATCATTAAAGAAAAGAAATGAGCATAAAAGATGCCTCAGCGAAAGTGTTAATGTTAGTAAAAGAGCCCAAATTTCAAAAAATATTGCGAAAAACCACAATCTTCCGATAAAGAGTGAATGTTTGAGGTGTATAGAAGAGTTTTATTTCATTTTTAGAAATTTTAATATTTCACATTTTTCCATGAAAAGTGCCAATACCCTTTGGTTCTAGGTGAAATTCTCACTCGACACAAATAAACAAAAATGTTTCCATGGTGTGTATCGTTGTTCATTTTCGTCAAATAAACAAAAAAAACCAGGAATAAATCATAAAGACAAGAAATGAGCATAAAAGATGCCTCAGCGCAAGTGTTAATATTAGTAAAAAAGAGCCCAAATTTCAAAAAATATTGCCAAAAAAAACAATCTTCCATTATAGAGTGAATGTTTGAGGTGTATCGAAGGCTTTTATTTCATTTTTAGAAATATTAATTTTTCACATTTTTCCATGAAAAGTGCCAATACCCCGCCCTTTTCTAGGTGAAATTCTCACTGGACCAAAAACAAACAAATGTGTTTCCATGGTGTATATTGTTCTTCATTTTAGACAAAAAACCAAAATAAAACCCAGAATATATCATTTAAGACAAGAAATGAGCATAAAAGATGCCTCAGCGCTGGTGTTAATGTTAGTAAAAGAGACCAAATTTCAAAAAATATTGCGAAAAACCACAATCTTCCATTAAAGAGTGAATGTTTGAGGTGTATAGAAGGCATTTATTTTATTTTTACAAAGTTCAAAATTTCACATTTTTCCATGAAAAGTGCCAATACCCCCCCCCCTTTGGGTTCTAGGTGAAATTCTCACTCGACACAAATCAAACAAAAATGTTTCCATGGTGTGTACTGTTGTTCATTTTCGTCAAATAAACAAAATAAAACCCAGAATAAATCATTTAAGACAAGAAATGAGCATAAAAGATGCCTCAGCGCAAGTCTTAATGTTAGTAAAAGAGCCCAAATTTCAAAAAATATTGCGAAAAACAACAATCTTCCGATAAAGAGTGAATGTTTGAGGTGAATAGAAGAGTTTTATTTCATTTTTAGAAATTTTAATATTTCACATTTTTCCATGAAAAGTGCCAATACCCCCCCCCCTCTGGGTTCTAGGTGAAATTCTCACTCGCGCAAATCAAACAAAAGTGATTCCATGGTATGTATTGTTGTTCATTTTCGTCAAAAAAACAAAACTAAACCAGGAATAAATCATTAAAGACAAGAAATGAGCATAAAAGATGCCTCAGCGCAAGTGTTAATGTTAGTAAAAGAGCCCAAATTTCAAAAAATATTGCGAAAAACAACAATCTTCCATTATAGAGTGAATGTTTGAGGTGTATAGAAGAGTTTTATTTCATTTTTAGAAATTTTAATATTTCACATTTTTCCTTGATAAGTGCCAATACCCCCCCCTTTGGGTTCTAGGTGAAATTCTCACTCGACACAAATCAAACAAAAATGTTTCTATGGTGTGTATCGTTGTTCATTTTCGTCAAATAAACAAAATAAAACCAGGAATAAATCATAAAGACAAGAAATGAGCATAAAAGATGCCTCAGCGCAAGTGTTAATGATAGTAAAATGGCCCAAATTTCAAAAAATATTGCGAAAAACAACAATCTTCCATTATAAAGTGAATGTTTGAGGTGTATAGAAGGCATTCATTTCATTTTTAGAAATTTTAATTTTTCACATTTTTCCATGAAAAGTTCCAATACCCCCCCTTTGGGGTCTAGGTGAAATTCTCACTCGACACAAATCAAACAAAAATGTTTTAATGGTATGTATTTTTGTTCATTTTCATCAAATAAACAAAATAAAACCCAGAATAAATCATTAAAGACAAGAATTGAGCATAAAAGATGCCTCAGCGCAAGTGTTAATGTTAGTAAAAGAGCCCAATATTCAAAAAATATTGCGAAAAACAACAATCTTCCATTTTAGAGTGAATGTTTGAGGTGTATAGAAGAGTTTTATTTCATTTTTAAAAATATTAATTTTTCACATTTTTCCATGAAAAGTGCCAATACCCCCCCCTTTGGGTTCTAGGTGAAATTCTCACTCGCGCCAAATCAAACAAAAGAGTTTCCATGGTATGTATTGTTGTTCATTTTCGTCAAAAAACAAAATTAAACCAGGAATATATCATTAAAGACAAGAAATGAGCATAAAAGATGCCTCAGCGCAAGTGTTAATGTTAGTAAAAGAGCCCAAATTTCAAAAAATATTGCCAAAAACAACAATCTTCCATTATAGAGTGAATGTTTGAGGTGTATCGAATCATTTATTTCATTTTTTGAATTTTTAATTTTTCACATTTTTCCATGAAAAGTGCCAATACCCCGCCCTTTTCTAGGTGAAATTCTCACTCGACAAAAAACAAACAAAAATGTTTCCATAGTGTGTATTGTTGTTCATTTTCATCAAATAAACAAAATAAAACCCAGAATAAATCATTAAAGACAAGAAATGAGCATAAAAGATGCCTCAGCGCAAATGTTAATGTTAGTAAAAGAGCCCAAATTTCAAAAAATATTGCGAAAAACAACAATCTTCCATTATAGAGTGAATGTTTGAGGTGTATAGAAGAGTTTTATTTCATTTTTAGAAATTTTAATATTTCTCATTTTTCCATGAAAAGTGCCAATTTGTGAAGTGCCCTTTGGGGTCTTGGTGAAATTCTCACTGGACAAAAAACAAACAAAAATGTTTCCATGGTGTGTATGGGTTTTCATTTTCATCAAATAAAGAAAATAAAACCCAGAATAAATCATTAAAGACAAGAAATGAGCATAAAAGATGCCCAGCGAAAGTGTTAATGTTAGTAAAAGAGCCCAAATTTTTAAAAATATTGCGAAAAACAACAATCTTCCGATAAAGAGTGAATGTTTGAGGTGTATAGAAAAGTTTTATTTCATTTTTAGAAATTTTAATATTTAACATTTTTCCATGAAAAGTGCCAATACCCCGCCCTTTTCTAGGTGAAATTCTCACTGGACCAAAAACAAACAAATGTGCTTCCATGGTGTGTATTGTTGTTCATTTTCGACAAATAACCAAAATAAAACCCAGAATAAATCATTTAAGACAAGAAATGAGCATAAAAGATGCCTCAGCGCAGGTGTTAATGTTAGTAAAAGAGCCCAAAATTTCAAAAAATATTGCGAAAAACTACAATCTTCCATTATAGAGTGAATGTTTGAGGTGTATAGAAGGCATTTATCTTATTTTTAGAAATTTCAAAATTTCACATTTTTCCATGAAAAGTACCAATACCCCCCCTTTGGGTTCTAGGTGAAATTCTCACTCGACACAAATCAAACAAAAATGTTTCCATGGTGTGTATTGTTGTTCATTTTCGTCAAATAAACAAAATAAAACCAGGAATAAATCATTTAAGACAAGAAATGAGCATAAAAGATGCCTCAGCGCAAGTGTTAATGTTAGTAAAAGAGCCCAAATTTCAAAAAATGTTGCGAAAAACAACAATCTTCCATTATAGAGTAAATGTTTGAGGTGTATAGAAGGCATTCATTTCATTTTTAGAAATTTTAATTTTTCACATTTTTCCATGAAAAGTGCCAATACCCCCTCCTTTGGGTTCTAGGTGAAATTCTCATTCGCGCTAAATCAAACAAAAGCGTTTCCGTGGTATGTATTGTTGTTCATTTTCGTCAAATAAACAAAATTAAACCAGGAATAAATCATTAGAAGGCAAGAAATGAGCATAAAAGATGCCTCAGCGCAAGTGTTAATGTTAGTAAAAGAGCCCAAATTTCAAAAAATATTGCGAAAAACAACAATCTTCCGATAAAGAGTGAATGTTTGAGGTGTATAGAAGAGTTTTATTTCATTTTTAGAAATTTTAATATTTCACATTTTTCCATGAAAAGTGCCAATACCCCCCCTCTGGGTTCTAGGTGAAATTCTCACTCGCGCAAATCAAACAAAAGTGTTTCCATGGTATGTATTGTTGTTAATTTTCGTCAAAAAAACAAAATTAAACCAGGAATAAATCATTAAAGACAAGAAATGAGCATAAAAGATGCCTCAGCGCAAGTGTTAATGTTAGTAAAAGAGCCAAAATTTCAAAAAATATTGCGAAAAAAAACAATCTTCCATTATAGAGTGAATGTTTGAGGTGTATAGAAGAGTTTTATTTCATTTTTACAAATTTTAATATTTCACATTTTTCCATGATAAGTGCCAATACCCCCCCCTTTGGGTTCTAGGTGAAATTCTCACTCGACACAAATCAAACAAAAATGTTTCTATGGTGTGTATCGTTGTTCATTTTCGTCAAATAAACAAAATAAAACCAGGAATAAATCATAAAGACAAGAAATGAGCATAAAAGATGCCTCAGCGCAAGTGTTAATGTTAGTAAAAGAGCCCAAATTTCAAAAAATATTGCGAATAACAACAATCTTCCATTATAGAGTGAATGTGTGAGGTGTATATGAGGCATTTATTTCATTTTTAGAAATTTTAATTTTTCACATTATTCCATGAAAAGTGCCAATACCCCGCCCTTTTCTAGGAGAAATTCTCACTGGATAAAAAACAAACAAAAATGTTTCCATTGTGTGTATGGTTGTTCATTTTCATCAAATAAAGAAAATAAAACCCAGAATAAATCATTAAAGAAAAGAAATGAGCATAAAAGATGCCTCAGCGAAAGTGTTAATGTTAGTTAAAGAGCCCAAATTTCAAAAAATATTGCGAAAAACCACAATCTTCCGATAAAGAGTGAATGTTTGAGGTGTATAGAAGAGTTTTATTTCATTTTTAGAAATTTTAATATTTCACATTTTTCCATGAAAAGTGCCAATACCCTTTGGTTCTAGGTGAAATTCTCACTCGACACAAATAAACAAAAATGTTTCCATGGTGTGTATCGTTGTTCATTTTCGTCAAATAAACAAAAAAAACCAGGAATAAATCATAAAGACAAGAAATGAGCATAAAAGATGCCTCAGCGCAAGTGTTAATATTAGTAAAAAAGAGCCCAAATTTCAAAAAATATTGCCAAAAAAAACAATCTTCCATTATAGAGTGAATGTTTGAGGTGTATCGAAGGCTTTTATTTCATTTTTAGAAATATTAATTTTTCACATTTTTCCATGAAAAGTGCCAATACCCCGCCCTTTTCTAGGTGAAATTCTCACTGGACCAAAAACAAACAAATGTGTTTCCATGGTGTATATTGTTCTTCATTTTAGACAAAAAACCAAAATAAAACCCAGAATATATCATTTAAGACAAGAAATGAGCATAAAAGATGCCTCAGCGCTGGTGTTAATGTTAGTAAAAGAGACCAAATTTCAAAAAATATTGCGAAAAACCACAATCTTCCATTAAAGAGTGAATGTTTGAGGTGTATAGAAGGCATTTATTTTATTTTTACAAAGTTCAAAATTTCACATTTTTCCATGAAAAGTGCCAATACCCCCCCCCCCCCCTTTGGGTTCTAGGTGAAATTCTCACTCGACACAAATCAAACAAAAATGTTTCCATGGTGTGTACTGTTGTTCATTTTCGTCAAATAAACAAAATAAAACCCAGAATAAATCATTTAAGACAAGAAATGAGCATAAAAGATGCCTCAGCGCAAGTCTTAATGTTAGTAAAAGAGCCCAAATTTCAAAAAATATTGCGAAAAACAACAATCTTCCGATAAAGAGTGAATGTTTGAGGTGTATAGAAGAGTTTTATTTCATTTTTAGAAATTTTAATATTTCACATTTTTCCATGAAAAGTGCCAATACCCCCCCCCCTCTGGGTTCTAGGTGAAATTCTCACTCGCGCAAATCAAACAAAAGTGATTCCATGGTATGTATTGTTGTTCATTTTCGTCAAAAAAACAAAACTAAACCAGGAATAAATCATTAAAGACAAGAAATGAGCATAAAAGATGCCTCAGCGCAAGTGTTAATGTTAGTAAAAGAGCCCAAATTTCAAAAAATATTGCGAAAAACAACAATCTTCCATTATAGAGTGAATGTTTGAGGTGTATAGAAGAGTTTTATTTCATTTTTAGAAATTTTAATATTTCACATTTTTCCTTGATAAGTGCCAATACCCCCCCCTTTGGGTTCTAGGTGAAATTCTCACTCGACACAAATCAAACAAAAATGTTTCTATGGTGTGTATCGTTGTTCATTTTCGTCAAATAAACAAAATAAAACCAGGAATAAATCATAAAGACAAGAAATGAGCATAAAAGATGCCTCAGCGCAAGTGTTAATGATAGTAAAATGGCCCAAATTTCAAAAAATATTGCGAAAAACAACAATCTTCCATTATAAAGTGAATGTTTGAGGTGTATAGAAGGCATTCATTTCATTTTTAGAAATTTTAATTTTTCACATTTTTCCATGAAAAGTTCCAATACCCCCCCTTTGGGGTCTAGGTGAAATTCTCACTCGACACAAATCAAACAAAAATGTTTTAATGGTATGTATTTTTGTTCATTTTCATCAAATAAACAAAATAAAACCCAGAATAAATCATTAAAGACAAGAAATGAGCATAAAAGATGCCCAGCGAAAGTGTTAATGTTAGTAAAAGAGCCCAAATTTTTAAAAATATTGCGAAAAACAACAATCTTCCGATAAAGAGTGAATGTTTGAGGTGTATAGAAAAGTTTTATTTCATTTTTAGAAATTTTAATATTTAACATTTTTCCATGAAAAGTGCCAATACCCCGCCCTTTTCTAGGTGAAATTCTCACTGGACCAAAAACAAACAAATGTGCTTCCATGGTGTGTATTGTTGTTCATTTTCGACAAATAACCAAAATAAAACCCAGAATAAATCATTTAAGACAAGAAATGAGCATAAAAGATGCCTCAGCGCAGGTGTTAATGTTAGTAAAAGAGCCCAAATTTCAAAAAATATTGCGAAAAACTACAATCTTCCATTATAGAGTGAATGTGTGAGGTGTATATGAGGCATTTATTTCATTTTTAGAAATTTTAATTTTTCACATTATTCCATGAAAAGTGCCAATACCCCGCCCTTTTCTAGGAGAAATTCTCACTGGATAAAAAACAAACAAAAATGTTTCCATTGTGTGTATGGTTGTTCATTTTCATCAAATAAAGAAAATAAAACCCAGAATAAATCATTAAAGAAAAGAAATGAGCATAAAAGATGCCTCAGCGAAAGTGTTAATGTTAGTTAAAGAGCCCAAATTTCAAAAAATATTGCGAAAAACCACAATCTTCCGATAAAGAGTGAATGTTTAAGGTGTATAGAAGAGTTTTATTTCATTTTTAGAAATTTTAATATTTCACATTTTTCCATGAAAAGTGCCAATACCCTTTGGTTCTAGGTGAAATTCTCACTCGACACAAATAAACAAAAATGTTTCCATGGTGTGTATCGTTGTTCATTTTCGTCAAATAAACAAAAAAAACCAGGAATAAATCATAAAGACAAGAAATGAGCATAAAAGATGCCTCAGCGCAAGTGTTAATATTAGTAAAAAAGAGCCCAAATTTCAAAAAATATTGCCAAAAAAAACAATCTTCCATTATAGAGTGAATGTTTGAGGTGTATCGAAGGCTTTTATTTCATTTTTAGAAATATTAATTTTTCACATTTTTCCATGAAAAGTGCCAATACCCCGCCCTTTTCTAGGTGAAATTCTCACTGGACCAAAAACAAACAAATGTGTTTCCATGGTGTATATTGTTCTTCATTTTAGACAAAAAACCAAAATAAAACCCAGAATATATCATTTAAGACAAGAAATGAGCATAAAAGATGCCTCAGCGCTGGTGTTAATGTTAGTAAAAGAGACCAAATTTCAAAAAATATTGCGAAAAACCACAATCTTCCATTAAAGAGTGAATGTTTGAGGTGTATAGAAGGCATTTATTTTATTTTTACAAAGTTCAAAATTTCACATTTTTCCATGAAAAGTGCCAATACCCCCCCCCCTTTGGGTTCTAGGTGAAATTCTCACTCGACACAAATCAAACAAAAATGTTTCCATGGTGTGTACTGTTGTTCATTTTCGTCAAATAAACAAAATAAAACCCAGAATAAATCATTTAAGACAAGAAATGAGCATAAAAGATGCCTCAGCGCAAGTCTTAATGTTAGTAAAAGAGCCCAAATTTCAAAAAATATTGCGAAAAACAACAATCTTCCGATAAAGAGTGAATGTTTGAGGTGTATAGAAGAGTTTTATTTCATTTTTAGAAATTTTAATATTTCACATTTTTCCATGAAAAGTGCCAATACCCCCCCCCCTCTGGGTTCTAGGTGAAATTCTCACTCGCGCAAATCAAACAAAAGTGATTCCATGGTATGTATTGTTGTTCATTTTCGTCAAAAAAACAAAACTAAACCAGGAATAAATCATTAAAGACAAGAAATGAGCATAAAAGATGCCTCAGCGCAAGTGTTAATGTTAGTAAAAGAGCCCAAATTTCAAAAAATATTGCGAAAAACAACAATCTTCCATTATAGAGTGAATGTTTGAGGTGTATAGAAGAGTTTTATTTCATTTTTAGAAATTTTAATATTTCACATTTTTCCTTGATAAGTGCCAATACCCCCCCCCTTTGGGTTCTAGGTGAAATTCTCACTCGACACAAATCAAACAAAAATGTTTCTATGGTGTGTATCGTTGTTCATTTTCGTCAAATAAACAAAATAAAACCAGGAATAAATCATAAAGACAAGAAATGAGCATAAAAGATGCCTCAGCGCAAGTGTTAATGATAGTAAAATGGCCCAAATTTCAAAAAATATTGCGAAAAACAACAATCTTCCATTATAAAGTGAATGTTTGAGGTGTATAGAAGGCATTCATTTCATTTTTAGAAATTTTAATTTTTCACATTTTTCCATGAAAAGTTCCAATACCCCCCCTTTGGGGTCTAGGTGAAATTCTCACTCGACACAAATCAAACAAAAATGTTTTAATGGTATGTATTTTTGTTCATTTTCATCAAATAAACAAAATAAAACCCAGAATAAATCATTAAAGACAAGAATTGAGCATAAAAGATGCCTCAGCGCAAGTGTTTATGTTAGTAAAAGAGCCCAATATTCAAAAAATATTGCGAAAAACAACAATCTTCCATTTTAGAGTGAATGTTTGAGGTGTATAGAAGAGTTTTATTTCATTTTTAAAAATATTAATTTTTCACATTTTTCCATGAAAAGTGCCAATACCCCCCCCTTTGGGTTCTAGGTGAAATTCTCACTCGCGCCAAATCAAACAAAAGAGTTTCCATGGTATGTATTGTTGTTCATTTTCGTCAAAAAAACAAAATTAAACCAGGAATATATCATTAAAGACAAGAAATGAGCATAAAAGATGCCTCAGCGCAAGTGTTAATGTTAGTAAAAGAGCCCAAATTTCAAAAAATATTGCCAAAAACAACAATCTTCCATTATAGAGTGAATGTTTGAGGTGTATCGAATCATTTATTTCATTTTTTGAATTTTTAATTTTTCACATTTTTCCATGAAAAGTGCCAATACCCCGCCCTTTTCTAGGTGAAATTCTCACTCGACAAAAAACAAACAAAAATGTTTCCATAGTGTGTATTGTTGTTCATTTTCATCAAATAAACAAAATAAAACCCAGAATAAATCATTAAAGACAAGAAATGAGCATAAAAGATGCCTCAGCGCAAATGTTAATGTTAGTAAAAGAGCCCAAATTTCAAAAAATATTGCGAAAAACAACAATCTTCCATTATAGAGTGAATGTTTGAGGTGTATAGAAGAGTTTTATTTCATTTTTAGAAATTTTAATATTTCTCATTTTTCCATGAAAAGTGCCAATTTGTGAAGTGCCCTTTGGGGTCTTGGTGAAATTCTCACTGGACAAAAAACAAACAAAAATGTTTCCATGGTGTGTATGGGTTTTCATTTTCATCAAATAAAGAAAATAAAACCCAGAATAAATCTATAAAGACAAGAAATGAGCATAAAAGATGCCCAGCGAAAGTGTTAATGTTAGTAAAAGAGCCCAAATTTTTAAAAATATTGCGAAAAACAACAATCTTCCGATAAAGAGTGAATGTTTGAGGTGTATAGAAAAGTTTTATTTCATTTTTAGAAATTTTAATATTTAACATTTTTCCATGAAAAGTGCCAATACCCCGCCCTTTTCTAGGTGAAATTCTCACTGGACCAAAAACAAACAAATGTGCTTCCATGGTGTGTATTGTTGTTCATTTTCGCCAAATAACCAAAATAAAACCCAGAATAAATCATTTAAGACAAGAAATGAGCATAAAAGATGCCTCAGCGCAGGTGTTAATGTTAGTAAAAGAGCCCAAATTTCAAAAAATATTGCGAAAAACTACAATCTTCCATTATAGAGTGAATGTTTGAGGTGTATAGAAGGCATTTATCTTATTTTTAGAAATTTCAAAATTTCACATTTTTCCATGAAAAGTACCAATACCCCCCCTTTGGGTTCTAGGTGAAATTCTCACTCGACACAAATCAAACAAAAATGTTTCCATGGTGTGTATTGTTGTTCATTTTCGTCAAATAAACAAAATAAAACCAGGAATAAATCATTTAAGACAAGAAATGAGCATAAAAGATGCCTCAGCGCAAGTGTTAATGTTAGTAAAAGAGCCCAAATTTCAAAAAATGTTTGCGAAAAACAACAATCTTCAATTATAGAGTAAATGTTTGAGGTGTATAGAAGGCATTCATTTCATTTTTAGAAATTTTAATTTTTCACATTTTTCCATGAAAAGTGCCAATACCCCCTCCTTGGGGTTCTAGGTGAAATTCTCATTCGCGCTAAATCAAACAAAAGCGTTTCCGTGGTATGTATTGTTGTTCATTTTCGTCAAATAAACAAAATTAAACCAGGAATAAATCATTAGAAGGCAAGAAATGAGCATAAAAGATGCCTCAGCGCAAGTGTTAATGTTAGTAAAAGAGCCCAAATTTCAAAAAATATTGCCAAAAACAACAATCTTCCATTATAGAGTGAATGTTTGAGGTGTATCGAAGGCATTTATTTCATTTTTTGAATTTTTAATTTTTCACATTTTTCCATGAAAAGTGCCCATACCCCGCCCTTTTCTAGGTGAAATTCTCACTCGACAAAAAACAAACAAAAATGTTTCCATAGTGTGTATTGTTGTTCATTTTCATCAAATAAACAAAATAAAACCCAGAATAAATCATTTAAGACAAGAAATGAGCATAAAAGATGCCTCCACGCAAGTGTTAATGTTAGTAAAAGAGCCCAAATTTCAAAAAATATTGCGAAAAACAACAATCTTCCATTATAGAGTGAATGTTTGAGGTGTATAGAAGAGTTTTATTTCATTTATAGAAATTTTAATATTTCACATTTTTCCATGAAAAGTGCCAATACCCCCCCTTTGGGTTCTAGGTGAAATTCTCACTCGACACAAATCAAACAAAAATGTTACTATGGTGTGTATCGTTGTTCATTTTCGTCAAATAAACAAAATAAAACCAGGAATAAATCATAAAGACAAGAAATGAGCATAAAAGATGCGTCAGCGCAAGTGTTAATGTTAGTAAAAGAGCCCAAATTTCAAAAAATATTGCGAATAACAACAATCTTCCATTATAGAGTGAATGTTTGAGGTGTATATGAGGCATTTATTTCATTTTTAGAAATTTTAATTTTTCACATTATTCCATGAAAAGTGCCAATACCCCGCCCTTTTCTAGGTGAAATTCTCACTGGACAAAAAACAAACAAAAATGTTTCCATGGTGTGTATGGTTGTTCATTTTCATCAAATAAAGAAAATAAAACCCAGAATAAATCATTAAAGACAAGAAATGAGCATTAAAGATGCCTCAGCGAAAGTGTTAATGTTAGTAAAAGAGCCCAATATTTCAAAAAATATTGCGAAAAACAACAATCTTCCATTATAGAGTGAATGTTTGAGGTGTATCGAAGGCTTTTATTTCATTTTTAGAAATATTAATTTTTCACATTTTTCCATGAAAAGTGCCAATACCCCGCCCTTTTCTAGGTGAAATTCTCACTAGACAAAAAACAAACAAAAATGTTTCCATAGTGTGTATTGTTGTTCATTTTCGACAAATAACCAAAATAAAACCCAGAATAAATCATTTAAGACAAGAAATGAGCATAAAAGATATCTTTGCGCAAATGTTAATGTTAGTAAAAGAGCCCAAATTTCAAAAAATATTGCGAAAAACAACAATCTTCCATTATAGAGTGAATGTTTGAAGTGTATAGAAGAGTTTTATTTCATTTATAGAAATTTTAATATTTCACATTTTTCCATGAAAAGTGCCAATACCCCCCCTTTGGGTTCTAGGTGAAATTCTCACTCGACACAAATCAAACAAAAATGTTTCTATGGTGTGTATCGTTGTTCATTTTCGTCAAATAAACAAAATAAAACCAGGAATAAATCATAAAGACAAGAAATGAGCATAAAAGATGCGTCAGCGCAAGTGTTAATGTTAGTAAAAGAGCCCAAATTTCAAAAAATATTGCGAATAACAACAATCTTCCATTATAGAGTGAATGTTTGAGGTGTATATGAGGCATTTATTTCATTTTTAGAAAATTTAACTTTTCACATTATTCCATGAAAAGTGCCAATACCCCGCCCTTTTCTAGGTGAAATTCTCACTGGACAAAAAACAAACAAAAATGTTTCCATGGTGTGTATGGTTGTTCATTTTCATCAAATAAAGAAAATAAAACCCAGAATAAATCATTAAAGACAAGAAATGAGCATTAAAGATGCCTCAGCGAAAGTGTTAATGTTAGTAAAAGAGCCCAAATTTCAAAAAATATTGCCAAAAACAACAATCTTCCATTATAGAGTGAATGTTTGAGGTGTATCGAAGGCATTTATTTCATTTTTTGAATTTTTAATTTTTCACATTTTTCCATGAAAAGTGCCAATACCCCGCCCTTTTCTAGGTGAAATTCTCACTAGACAAAAAACAAACAAAAATGTTTCCATAGTGTGTATTGTTGTTCATTTTCATCAAATAAACAAAATAAAACCCAGAATAAATCATTTAAGACAAGAAATGAGCATAAAAGATGCCTCAGCGCAAATGTTAATGTTAGTAAAAGAGCCCAAATTTCAAAAAATATTGCGAAAAACAACAATCTTCCATTATAGAGTGAATGTTTGAGGTGTATATGAGGCATTTATTTTATTTTTAGAAATTTTAATTTTTCACATTTTTCCATGAAAAGTGCCAATTCCCCCCCCCTTTGGGTTCTAGGTGAAATTCTCACTCGACACAAATCAAACAAAAATGTTTCTATGGTGTGTATCGTTGTTCATTTTCGTCAAATAAACAAAATAAAACCAGGAATAAATCATAAAGACAAGAAATGAGCATAAAAGATGCGTCAGCGCAAGTGTTAATGTTAGTAAAAGAGCCCAAATTTCAAAAAATATTGCGAATAACAACAATCTTCCATTATAGAGTGAATGTTTGAGGTGTATATGAGGCATTTATTTCATTTTTAGAAATTTTAATTTTTCACATTATTCCATGAAAAGTGCCAATACCCCGCCCTTTTCTAGGTGAAATTCTCACTGGACAAAAAACAAACAAAAATGTTTCCATGGTGTGTATGGTTGTTCATTTTCATCAAATAAAGAAAATAAAACCCAGAATAAATCATTAAAGACAAGAAATGAGCATTAAAGATGCCTCAGCGAAAGTGTTAATGTTAGTAAAAGAGCCCAAATTTCAAAAAATATTGCGAAAAACAACAATCTTCCATTATAGAGTGAATGTTTGAGGTGTATCGAAGGCTTTTATTTCATTTTTAGAAATATTAATTTTTCACATTTTTCCATGAAAAGTGCCAATACCCCGCCCTTTTCTAGGTGAAATTCTCACTAGACAAAAAACAAACAAAAATGTTTCCATAGTGTGAATTGTTGTTCATTTTCGACAAATAACCAAAATAAAACCCAGAATAAATCATTTAAGACAAGAAATGAGCATAAAAGATATCTTAGCGCAAATGTTAATGTTAGTAAAAGAGCCCAAATTTCAAAAAATATTGCGAAAAACTACAATCTTCCATTATAGAGTGAATGTTTTAGGTGTATAGAAGGCATTTATCTTATTTTTAGAAATTTCAAAATTTCACATTTTTCCATGAAAAGTGCCAATCCCCCCTGGGTTCTAGGTGAAATTCTCACTCGACTCAAATCAAACAAAAATGTTTCCATGGTGTTTATTGTTGTTCATTTTCGTCAAATAAACAAAATAAAACCAGGAATAAATCATTTAAGACAAGAAATGAGCGAAATGAGACAAAAAACTAACAAAAATGTTTCCATAGTGTGTATTGTTGTTCATTTTCATCAAATAAACAAAATAAAACCCAGAATAAATCATTTAAGACAAGAAATGAGCATTAAAGATGCCTCAGCGCAAATGTTAATGTTAGTAAAAGAGCCCAAATTTCAAAAAATATTGCGAAAAACAACAATCTTCCATTATAGAGTGAATGTTTGAGGTGTATAGAAGAGTTTTATTTCATTTATAGAAATTTTAATATTTCACATTTTTCCATGAAAAGTGCCAATACCCCCCCTTTGGGTTCTAGGTGAAATTCTCACTCGACACAAATCAAACAAAAATGTTTCTATGGTGTGTATCGTTGTTCATTTTCGTCAAATAAACAAAATAAAACCAGGAATAAATCATAAAGACAAGAAATGAGCATAAAAGATGCGTCAGCGCAAGTGTTAATGTTAGTAAAAGAGCCCAAATTTCAAAAAATATTGCGAATAACAACAATCTTCCATTATAAAGTGAATGTTTGAGGTGTATCGAAGGCTTTTATTTCATTTTTAGAAATATTAATTTTTCACATTTTTCCATGAAAAGTGCCAATACCCCGCCCTTTTCTAGGTGAAATTCTCACTAGACAAAAAACAAACAAAAATGTTTCCATAGTGTGTATTGTTGTTCATTTTCGACAAATAACCAAAATAAAACCCAGAATAAATCATTTAAGACAAGAAATGAGCATAAAAGATATCTTAGCGCAAATGTTAATGTTAGTAAAAGAGCCCAAATTTCAAAAAATATTGCGAAAAACAACAATCTTCCATTATAGAGTGAATGTTTGAGGTGTATAGAAGAGTTTTATTTCATTTTTAGAAATTTCAAAATTTCACATTTTTCCATGAAAAGTGCCAATACCCCCCCCTTTGGGTTCTAGGTGAAATTCTCACTCGCGCTAAATCAAACAAAAGCGTTTCCATGGTATGTATTGTTGTTCATTTTCGTCAAATAAACAAAATTAAACCAGGAATAAATCATTAAAGACAAGAAATGAGCATAAAAGATGCCTCAGCGCAAGTGTTAATGTTAGTAAAAGAGCCCAAATTTCAAAAAATATTGCCAAAAACAACAATCTTCCATTATAGAGTGAATGTTTGAGGTGTATCGAATCATTTATTTCATTTTTTGAATTTTTAATTTTTCACATTTTTCCATGAAAAGTGCCAATACCCCGCCCTTTTCTAGGTGAAATTCTCACTCGACAAAAAACAAACAAAAATGTTTCCATAGTGTGTATTGTTGTTCATTTTCATCAAATAAACAAAATAAAACCCAGAATAAATCATTAAAGACAAGAAATGAGCATAAAAGATGCCTCAGCGCAAATGTTAATGTTAGTAAAAGAGCCCAAATTTCAAAAAATATTGCGAAAAACAACAATCTTCCATTATAGAGTGAATGTTTGAGGTGTATAGAAGAGTTTTATTTCATTTTTAGAAATTTTAATATTTCTCATTTTTCCATGAAAAGTGCCAATTTGTGAAGTGCCCTTTGGGGTCTTGGTGAAATTCTCACTGGACAAAAAACAAACAAAAATGTTTCCATGGTGTGTATGGGTTTTCATTTTCATCAAATAAAGAAAATAAAACCCAGAATAAATCATTTAAGACAAGAAATGAGCATAAAAGATGCCTCAGCGCAGGTGTTAATGTTAGTAAAAGAGCCCAAATTTCAAAAAATATTGCGAAAAACTACAATCTTCCATTATAGAGTGAATGTTTGAGGTGTATAGAAGGCATTTATCTTATATTTAGAAATTTCAAAATTTCACATTTTTCCATGAAAAGTACCAATACCCCCCCTTTGGGTTCTAGGTGAAATTCTCACTCGACACAAATCAAACAAAAATGTTTCCATGGTGTGTATTGTTGTTCATTTTCGTCAAATAAACAAAATAAAACCAGGAATAAATCATTTAAGACAAGAAATAAGCATAAAAGATGCCTCAGCGCAAGTGTTAATGTTAGTAAAAGAGCCCAAATTTCAAAAAATATTGCGAAAAACAACAATCTTCCATTATAGAGTAAATGTTTGAGGTGTATAGAAGGCATTCATTTCATTTTTAGAAATTTTAATTTTTCACATTTTTCCATGAAAAGTGCCAATACCCCCTCCTTTGGGTTCTAGGTGAAATTCTCATTCGCGCTAAATCAAACAAAAGCGTTTCCGTGGTATGTATTGTTGTTCATTTTCGTCAAATAAACAAAATTAAACCAGGAATAAATCATTAGAAGGCAAGAAATGAGCATAAAAGATGCCTCAGCGCAAGTGTTAATGTTAGTAAAAGAGCCCAAATTTCAAAAAATATTGCCAAAAACAACAATCTTCCATTATAGAGTGAATGTTTGAGGTGTATCGAAGGCATTTATTTCATTTTTTGAATTTTTAATTTTTCACATTTTTCCATGAAAAGTGCCCATACCCCGCCCTTTTCTAGGTGAAATTCTCACTCGACAAAAAACAAACAAAAATGTTTCCATAGTGTGTATTGTTGTTCATTTGCATCAAATAAACAAAATAAAACCCAGAATAAATCATTTAAGACAAGAAATGAGCATAAAAGATGCCTCCACGCAAGTGTTAATGTTAGTAAAAGAGCCCAAATTTCAAAAAATATTGCGAAAAACAACAATCTTCCATTATAGAGTGAATGTTTGAGGTGTATAGAAGAGTTTTATTTCATTTATAGAAATTTTAATATTTCACATTTTTCCATGAAAAGTGCCAATACCCCCCCTTTGGGTTCTAGGTGAAATTCTCACTCGACACAAATCAAACAAAAATGTTTCTATGGTGTGTATCGTTGTTCATTTTCGTCAAATAAACAAAATAAAACCAGGAATAAATCATAAAGACAAGAAATGAGCATAAAAGATGCGTCAGCGCAAGTGGTAATGTTAGTAAAAGAGCCCAAATTTCAAAAAATATTGCGAATAACAACAATCTTCCATTATAGAGTGAATATTTGAGGTGTATATGAGGCATTTATTTCATTTTTAGAAATTTTAATTTTTCACATTATTCCATGAAAAGTGCCAATACCCCGCCCTTTTCTAGGTGAAATTCTCACTGGACAAAAAACAAACAAAAATGTTTCCATGGTGTGTATGGTTGTTCATTTTCATCAAATAAAGAAAATAAAACCCAGAATAAATCATTAAAGACAAGAAATGAGCATTAAAGATGCCTCAGCGAAAGTGTTAATGTTAGTAAAAGAGCCCAAATTTCAAAAAATATTGCGAAAAACAACAATCTTCCATTATAGAGTGAATGTTTGAGGTGTATCGAAGGCTTTTATTTCATTTTTAGAAATATTAATTTTTCACATTTTTCCATGAAAAGTGCCAATACCCCGCCCTTTTCTAGGTGAAATTCTCACTAGACAAAAAACAAACAAAAATGTTTCCATAGTGTGTATTGTTGTTCATTTTCGACAAATAACCAAAATAAAACCCAGAATAAATCATTGAAGACAAGAAATGAGCATAAAAGATATCTTAGCGCAAATGTTAATGTTAGTAAAAGAGCCCAAATTTCAAAAAATATTGCGAAAAACAACAATCTTCCATTATAGAGTGAATGTTTGAGGTGTATAGAAGAGTTTTATTTCATTTATAGAAATTTTAATATTTCACATTTTTCCATGAAAAGTGCCAATACCCCCCCTTTGGGTTCTAGGTGAAATTCTCACTCGACACAAATCAAACAAAAATGTTTCTATGGTGTGTATCGTTGTTCATTTTCGTCAAATAAACAAAATAAAACCAGGAATAAATCATAAAGACAAGAAATGAGCATAAAAGATGCGTCAGCGCAAGTGTTAATGTTAGTAAAAGAGCCCAAATTTCAAAAAATATTGCGAATAACAACAATCTTCCATTATAGAGTGAATGTTTGAGGTGTATATGAGGCATTTATTTCATTTTTAGAAATTTTAATTTTTCACATTATTCCATGAAAAGTGCCAATACCCCGCCCTTTTCTAGGTGAAATTCTCACTGGACAAAAAACAAACAAAAATGTTTCCATGGTGTGTATGGTTGTTCATTTTCATCAAATAAAGAAAATAAAACCCAGAATAAATCATTAAAGACAAGAAATGAGCATTAAAGATGCCTCAGCGAAAGTGTTAATGTTAGTAAAAGAGCCCAAATTTCAAAAAATATTGCGAAAAACAACAATCTTCCATTATAGAGTGAATGTTTGAGGTGTATCGAAGGCTTTTATTTCATTTTTAGAAATATTAATTTTTCACATTTTTCCATGAAAAGTGCCAATACCCCGCCCTTTTCTAGGTGAAATTCTCACTAGACAAAAAACAAACAAAAATGTTTCCATAGTGTGAATTGTTGTTCATTTTCGACAAATAACCAAAATAAAACCCAGAATAAATCATTTAAGACAAGAAATGAGCATAAAAGATATCTTAGCGCAAATGTTAATGTTAGTAAAAGAGCCCAAATTTCAAAAAATATTGCGAAAAACTACAATCTTCCATTATAGAGTGAATGTTTTAGGTGTATAGAAGGCATTTATCTTATTTTTAGAAATTTCAAAATTTCACATTTTTCCATTAAAAGTGCCAATACCCCCTGGGTTCTAGGTGAAATTCTCACTCGACTCAAATCAAACAAAAATGTTTCCATGGTGTTTATTGTTGTTCATTTTCGTCAAATAAACAAAATAAAACCAGGAATAAATCATTTAAGACAAGAAATGAGCGAAATGAGACAAAAAACTAACAAAAATGTTTCCATAGTGTGTATTGTTGTTCATTTTCATCAAATAAACAAAATAAAACCCAGAATAAATCATTAAAGACAAGAAATGAGCATTAAAGATGCCTCAGCGCAAATGTTAATGTTAGTAAAAGAGCCCAAATTTCAAAAAATATTGCGAAAAACAACAATCTTCCATTATAGAGTGAATGTTTGAGGTGTATAGAAGGCATTCATTTCATTTTTAGAAATTTTAATTTTTCACATTTTTCCATGAAAAGTGCCAATACCCCCCCTTTGGGTTCTAGATGAAATTCTCACTCGACTATAATCAAACAAAAATGTTTCCATGGTGTGTATTGTTGTTCATTTTCGTCAAATAAACAAAATAAAACCAGGAATAAATCATTAAACAAAGAAATGAGCATAAAAGATGCCTCAGCGCAAGTGTTAATGATAGTAAAATGGCCCAAATTTCAAAAAATATTGCGATAAACAACAATCTTCCATTATAAAGTGAATGTTTGAGGTGTATAGAAGAGTTTTATTTCATTTTTAGAAATTTCAAAATTTCACATTTTTCCATGAAAAGTGCCAATACCCCCCCCTTTGGGTTCTAGGTGAAATTCTCACTCGCGCTAAATCAAACAAAAGCGTTTCCATGGTATGTATTGTTGTTCATTTTCGTCAAATAAACAAAATTAAACCAGGAATAAATCATTAAAGACAAGAAATGAGCATAAAAGATGCCTCAGCGCAAGTGTTAATGTTAGTAAAAGAGCCCAAATTTCAAAAAATATTGCCAAAAACAACAATCTTCCATTATAGAGTGAATGTTTGAGGTGTATCGAAGGCATTTATTTCATTTTTTGAATTTTTAATTTTTCACATTTTTCCATGAAAAGTGCCAATACCCCGCCCTTTTCTAGGTGAAATTCTCACTAGACAAAAAACAAACAAAAATGTTTCCATAGTGTGTATTGTTGTTCATTTTCATCAAATAAACAAAATAAAACCCAGAATAAATCATTTAAGACAAGAAATGAGCATAAAAGATGCCTCAGCGCAAATGTTAATGTTAGTAAAAGAGCCCAAATTTCAAAAAATATTGCGAAAAACAACAATCTTCCATTATAGAGTGAATGTTTGAGGTGTATATGAGGCATTTATTTTATTTTTAGAAATTTTAATTTTTCACATTTTTCCATGAAAAGTGCCAATTCCCCCCCCCTTTGGGTTCTAGGTGGAATTCTCACTCGACACAAATCAAACAAAAATGTTTCCAAAGTGTGTATTTTTGTTCATTTTCATCAAATAAACAAAATAATACCCAGAATAAATCATTTAAAACAAGAAATGAGCATAAAAGATGCCTCAGCGCAATTGTTAATGTTAGTAAAAGAGCCCAAATTTCAAAAAATATTGCAAAAAACAACAATCTTCATTATAGAGTGAATGTTTGAGGTGTATATGAGGCATTTATTTCATTTTTAGAAATTTTAATTTTTCACATTTTTCCATGAAAAGTGCCCATACCCCCCCTTTTGGGTTATAGGTGAAATTCTCACTCGACACAAATCAATCAAAAATGTTTCCTTGGTGTGTATTGTTGTTCATTTTCATCAAATAAAAAAATGAAACCCAGAATAAATCATTTAAGACAAGAAATGAGCATAAAAGATGCCTCAGCGCAAGTCTTAATGTTAGTAAAAGAACCCAAATTTCAAAAAATATTGCGAAAAACAACAATCTTCCATTAAAGAGTGAATGTTTGAGGTGTATAGAAGAGTTTTATTTCATTTATAGAAATTTTAATATTTCACATTTTTCCATGAAAAGTGCCAATACCCCCCCCTTTGGGTTCTAGGTGAAATTCTCACTCGACACAAATCAAACAAAAATGTTTCTATGGTGTGTATCGTTGATCATTTTCGTCAAATAAACAAAATAAAACCAGGAATAAATCATAAAGACAAGAAATGAGCATAAAAGATGCGTCAGCGCAAGTGTTAATGTTAGTAAAAGAGCCCAAATTTCAAAAAATATTGCGAATAACAACAATCTTCCATTATAGAGTGAATGTTTGAGGTGTATATGAGGCATTTATTTCATTTTTAGAAATTTTAATTTTTCACATTATTCCATGAAAAGTGCCAATACCCCGCCCTTTTCTAGGTGAAATTCTCACTGGACAAAAAACAAACAAAAATGTTTCCATGGTGTGTATGGTTGTTCATTTTCATCAAATAAAGAAAATAAAACCTAGAATAAATCATTAAAGATAGGAAATGAGCATAAAAGATGCCTCAGCGAAAGTGTTAATGTTAGTAAAAGACCCCAAATTTCAAAAAATATTGCGAAAAACAACAATCTTCCATTATAGAGTGAATGTTTGAGGTGTATCGAAGGCTTTTATTTCATTTTTAGAAATATTAATTTTTCACATTTTTCCATGAAAAGTGCCAATACCCCGCCCTTTTCTAGGTGAAATTCTCACTGGACCAAAAACAAACAAATGTGCTTCCATGGTGTGTATTGTTGTTCATTTTCGACAAAATACTTAAAATAAAACCCAGAATAAATCATTTAAGACAAGAAATGAGCATAAAAGATGCCTCAGCGCAGGTGTTAATGTTAGTAAAAGAGCCCAAACTTAAAAAAATATTGCGAAAAACTACAATCTTCCATTATAGAGTGAATGTTTGAGGTGTATAGAAGGCATTTATCTTATTTTTAGAAATTTCAAAATTTCACATTTTTATCATGAAAAGTACCAATACCCCCCCCTTTGGGTTCTAGGTGAAATTCTCACTCGACACAAATCAAACAAAAATGTTTCCATGGGGTGTATTGTTGTTCATTTTCGTCAAATAAACAAAATAAAACCAGGAATAAATCATTTAAGACAAGAAATGAGCATAAAAGATGCCTCAGCGCAAGTGTTAATGTTAGTAAAAGAGCCCAAATTTCAAAAAATATTGCGAAAAACAACAATCTTCCTTTATAGAGTAAATGTTTGAGGTGTATAGAAGGCATTCATTTCATTTTTAGAAATTTTAATTTTTCACATTTTTCCATGAAAAGTGCCAATACCCCGCCCTTTGGGTTCTAGGTGAAATTCTCACTCTAGACAAATCACACAAAAATGTTTCCATGGTGTGTATTGTTGTTCATTTTCATCAAATAAAAAAATAAAACCCAGAATAAATTATTAAAGACAAGAAATGAGCATAAAAGATGCCTCAGCGCAAGTGTTAATGTTAGTAAAAGAGCCCAAATTTCAAAAAATATTGCCAAAAACAACAATCTTCCATTATAGAGTGAATGTTTGAGGTGTATCGAAGGCATTTATTTCATTTTTTGAATTTTTAATTTTTCACATTTTTCCATGAAAAGTGCCAATACCCCGCCCTTTTCTAGGTGAAATTCTCACTCGACAAAAAACAAACAAAAATGTTTCCATAGTGTGTATTTTTGTTCATTGTCATCAAATAAACAAAATAAAACCCAGAATAAATCATTAAAGACAAGAAATGAGCATAAAAGATGTGATTATAGAGTGAATGTTTGAGGTGTATAGAAGAGTTTTATTTCATTTTTAGAAATTTTATTATTTCTCATTTTTCCATGAAAAGTGTCAATTTGTGAAGTGCCCTTTGGGTTCTAGGTGAAATTCTCACTCGACACAAATCAAACAAAAATGTTTCTATGGTGTGTATCGTTATTCATTTTCGTCAAATAAACAAAATAAAACCTGGGAAAAATCATAAAGACAAGAAATGAGCATAAAAGATGCGTCAGCGCAAGTGTTAATGTTAGTAAAAGAGCCCAAATTTCAAAAAATATTGCGAAAAACAACAATCCTCCATTATAGAGTGAATGTATGAGGTGTATAGAAGGCATTCATTTCATTTTTAGCAATTTTAATTTTTCACATTTTTCCATGAAAAGTGCCAATTGGGGTCAAAGACCCCCCCTTTGGGGTCTTGGTGAAATTCTCACTGGACAAAAAACAAACAAAAATGTTTCCATGGTGTGTATGGGTTTTCATTTTCATCAAATAAAGAAAATAAAACCCAGAATAAATCATTAAAGACAAGAAATGAGCATAAAAGATGCCTCAGCGAAAGTGTTAATGTTAGTGAAAGAGCCCAAATTTTTAAAAATATTGCGAAAAACAACAATCTTCCGATAAAGAGTGAATGTTTGAGGTGTATAGAAGAGTTTTATTTCATTTTTAGAAATTTTAATATTTAACATTTTTCCATGAAAAGTGCCAATACCCCGCCCTTTTCTAGGTGAAATTCTCACTGGACCAAAAACAAACAAATGTGCTTCCATGGTATGTATTGTTGTTCATTTTCGAAAAATAACCAAAATAAAACCCAGAATAAATCATTTAAGACAAGAAATAAGCATAAAAGATGCCTCAGCGCAAGTGTTAATGATAGTAAAATGGCCCAAATTTCAAAAAAATTTGCGAAAAACAACAATCTTCCATTATAAAGTGAATGTTTGAGGTGTATAGAAGAGTTTTATTTCATTTTTAGAAATTTCAAAATTTCACATTTTTCCATGAAAAGTGCCAATACCCCCTCCTTTGGGTTCTAGGTGAAATTCTCACTCGCGCTAAATCAAACAAAAGCGTTTTCATGGTATGTATTGTTGTTCATTTTCGTCAAATAAACAAAATTAAACCAGGAATAAATCATTAAAGACAAGAAATGAGCATAAAAGATGCCTCAGCGCAAGTGTTAATGTTAGTAAAAGAGCCCAAATTTCAAAAAATATTGCGAAAAACAACAATCTTCCATTATAGAGTGAATGTTTGAGGTGTATCGAAGGCATTTATTTCTTTTTTGAATTTTTAATTTTTCACATTTTTCCATGAAAAGTGCCAATACCCCGCCCTTTTCTAGGTGAAATTCTCACTGGACAAAAAACAAACAAAAATGTTTCCTTGGTGTGTATTGTTGTTCATTTTCATCAAATAAAAAAATGACACCCAGAATAAATCATTTAAGACAAGAAATGACCATAAAAGATGCCTCAGCGCAAGTCTTAATATTAGTAAAAGAGCCCAAATTTCAAAAAATATTGCGAATAACAACAATCTTCCATTATAGAGTGAATGTTTGAGGTGTATATGAGGCATTTATTTCATTTTTAGAAATTTTAATTTTTCACATTATTCCATGAAAGTGCCAATACCCCGCCCTTTTCTAGGTGAAATTCTCACTGGACAAAAAACAAACAAAAATGTTTCCATGGTGTGTATGGTTGTTCATTTTCATCAAATAAAGAAAATAAAACCCAGAATAAATCATTAAAGACAAGAAATGAGCATAAAAGATGCCTCAGCGAAAGTGTTAATGTTAGTAAAAGAGCCCTAATTTCAAAAAATATTGCGAAAAACAACAATCTTCCATTATAGAGTGAATGTTTGAGGTGTATCGAAGGCTTTTATTTCATTTTTAGAAATATTAATTTTTCACATTTTTCCATGAAAAGTGCCAATACCCCGCCCTTTTCTAGGTGAAATTCTCACTGGACCAAAAACAAACAAATGTGCTTCCATGATGTGTATTGTTGTTCATTTTCGACAAATAACCAAAATAAAACCCAGAATAAATCATTTAAGACAAGAAATGAGCATAAAAGATGCCTCAGCGCAGGTGTTAATGTTAGTAAAAGAGCCCAAATTTCAAAAAATATTGCGAAAAACTACAATCTTCCATTATAGAGTGAATGTTTGAGGTGTATAGAAGGCATTTATCTTATTTTTAGAAATTTCAAAATTTCACATTTTTCCATGAAAAGTCAATACCCCCCCCTTTGGGTTCTAGGTGAAATTCTCACTCGATAAAATCAAACAAAAATGTTTCCATGGTGCGTATTGTTGTTCATTTCCGTCAAATAAACAAAATAAAACCCAGAATAAATCATTAAAGACAAGAAATGAGCATAAAAGATGCCTCAGCGCAAGTGTTAATGTTAGTATAAGAGCCCAAATTTCAAAAAATATTGCAAAAAACAACAATCTTCCATTATAGAGTGAATGTTTGAGGTGTATATGAGGCATTTATTTCATTTTTAAAAATTTTAATTTTTCACATTTTTCCATGAAAAGTGCCAATACCCCCCCTTTTGGGGTATAGGTGAAATTCTCACTCGACACAAGTCAATCAAAAATGTTTCCTTGGTGTGTATTGTTGTTCATTTTCATCAAATAAAAAAATGAAACCCAGAATAAATCATTTAAGACAAGAAATGAGCATAAAAAATGCCTCAGCGCAAGTGTTAATGTTAGTAAAAGAGCCCAAATTTCAAAAAATATTGCGAAAAACAACAATCTTCCATTATAGAGTGAATGTTTGAGGTGTATAGAAGGCATTCATTTCATTTTTAGAAATTTTAATTTTTCACATTTTTCCATGAAAAGAGCCAATACCCCGCCCTTTGGGTTCTAGGTGAAATTCTCACTCTAGACAAATCACACAAAAATGTTTCCATGGTGTGTATTGTTCTTCATTTTCATCAAATAAACAAAATAAAACCCAGAATAAATCATTTAAGACAAGAAATGAGCATAAAAGATGCCTCAGCGCAAGTCTTAATGTTAGTAAATAGGCCCAAATTTCAAAAAATATTGCGAATAACAACAATCTTCCATTATAGAGTGAATGTTTGAGGTGTATATGAGGCATTTATTTCATTTTTAGAAATTTTAATTTTTCACATTATTCCATGAAAAGTGCCAATACCCCGCCCTTTTCTAGGTGAAATTCTCACTGGACAAAAAACAAACAAAAATGTTTCCATGGTGTGTATGGTTGTTCATTTTCATCAAATAAAGAAAATAAAACCCAGAATAAATCATTAAAGACAAGAAATGAGCATAAAAGATGCCTCAGCGAAAGTGTTAATGTTAGTAAAAGAGCCCAAATTTCAAAAAATATTGCGAAAAACTACAATCTTCCATTATAGAGTGAATGTTTGAGGTGTATAGAAGGCATTTATTTTATTTTTAGAAAGCTCAAAATTTCACATTTTTCCATGAAAAGTGCCAATACCCCCCCCTTTGGGTTCTAGGTGAAATTCTCACTCGACACAAATCAAACAAAAATGTTTCCAAGGTGTGTATTGTTGTTCATTTTCATCAAATAAAAAAAAAAAAAACCAAGAATAAATCATTAAAGACAAGAAATGAGCATAAAAGATGCCTCAGCGCAAGTGTTAATGTTAGTAAAAGAGCCAAAACTTCAAAAAATATTGCGATAAACAACAATCTTCCATTATAGAGTGAATGTATGAGGTGTATATAAGGCATTCATTTCATTTTTAGAAATTTTAATTTTTCACATTTTTCCATGAAAAGTGCCAATGCCCCCCCCTTTGGGTTCTACGTGAAATTCTCTCTCGACACAAATCAAACAAAAAAGTTTCCAAGGTGTGTATTGTTGTTCATTTTCATCAAATAAAAAAAATAAAACCAAGAATAAATCATTAAAGACAAGAAATGAGCATAAAAGGTGCCTCAGCGCAAGTGTTAATGTTAGTAAAAGAGCCAAAATTTCAAAAAATATTGCGATAAACAACAATCTTCCATTATAGAGTGAATGTATGAGGTGCATATAAGGCATTCATTTCATTTTTAGAAATTTTAATTTTTCACATTTTTCCATGAAAAGTGCCAATACCCCCCTCTTTGGGGTCTAGGTGAAATTCTCACTCGACACAAATCAAACAAAAATGTTTTAATGGTATGTATTTTTGTTCATTTTCATCAAAAAAAAAAAAATAAAACCCAGAATAAATCATTAAAGACAAGAAATGAGCATAAAAGATGCCTCAGCGCAAGTGGTAATGTTAGTAAAAGAGCCCAAATTTCATAAAATATTGCGAAAAACTACAATCTTCCATTAAAGAGTGAATGTTTGAGGTGTATAGAAGGCATTTATTTTATTTTTAGAAATTTCAAAATTTCACATTTTTCCATGAAAAGTGCCAATACCCCGCCCTTTTCTAGGTGAAATTCTCACTCGACAAAAAACAAACAAAAATGTTTCCATAGTGTGTATTGTTGTTCATTTTCATCAAATAAACAAAATAAAGCCCAGAATAAATCATTTAAGACAAGAAATGAGCATAAAAGATGCCTCCACGCAAGTGTTAATGTTAGTAAAAGAGCCCAAATTTCAAAAAATATTGCGAAAAACAACAATCTTCCATTAAACAGTGAATGTTTGAGGTGTATAGAAGAGTTTTATTTCATTTATAGAAATTTTAATTTTTCACATTTTTCCATGATAAGTGACAATACCCCCCCCTTGGGGTTCTAGGTGAAATTCTCACTCGACACAAATCAAACAAAAGTGTTTCCATGGTGTGTATTGTTGTTCATTTTCGTCAAATAAACAAAATTAAACCAGGAATAAATCATTAAAGACAAGAAATGAGCATAAAAGATGCGTCAGCGCAAGTGTTAATGTTAGTAAAAGAGCCCAAATTTCAAAAAATATTGCGAAAAACAACAATCTTCCTTTATAGAGTGAATGTTTGAGGTGTATATGAGGCATTTATTTCATTTTTAGAAATTTTAATTTTGCACATTTTTCCATTTAAGTGCCAATACCCCGCCCTTTTCTAGGTGAAATTCTCACTGGAAAAAAAACAAACAAAAATGTTTCCATGGTGTGTATTGTTGTTCATTTTCATCAAATAAACAAAATAATACCCAGAATAAATAATTAAAGACAAGAAATAAGCATAAAAGATGCCTCCACCCAAGTGTTAATGTTAGTAAAAGAGCCCAAATTTCAAAAAATATTGCGAAAAACAACAATCTTCCATTATAGAGTGAATGTTTGAGGTGTATATGAGGCATTTATTTTATTTTTAGAAATTTTAATTTTTCACATTTTTCCATGAAAAGTTCCAATACCCCCCCTTTGGGTTCTAGGTGGAATTCTTACTCGACACAAATCAAACAAAAATGTTTCCATAGTGTGTATTTTTGTTCATTTTCATCAAATAAACAAAATAATACCCAGAATAAATCATTTAAGACAAGAAATGAGCATAAAAGATGTCTCAGCGCAATTGTAAATGTTAGTAAAAGAGCCCAAATTTCAAAAAATATTGCGAAAAACAACAATCTTCCATTAAAGAGTGAATGTTTGAGGTGTATAGAAGAGTTTTATTTCATTTTTAGAAATTTTAATTTATCACATTTTTCCATGAAAAGTGCCAATACCCCGCCCTTTTCTAGGTGAAATTCTCACTGGACAAAAAACAAACAAATGTGCTTCCATGGTGTGTATTGTTGTTCATTTTCGTCAAAAAACCAAAATAAAACCAAGAATAAATCATTAAAGACAAGAAATGAGCATAAAAGATGCCTCAGCGCAAGTTTAATGGGTAGTAAAAGAGCCAAAATTTCAAAAAATATTGCGAAAAACAACAATCTTCCGTTATAGAGTGAATGTTTGAGGTGTATAGAAGGCATTTATTTCATTTTTAGAAATTTAATTTTTCACATTTTTCCATGAAAAGTGCCAATACCCCCCCTTTTGGTTCTAGGTTAAATATTCACTCGACACAAATCAAACAAAAATGTTTCCATGGTGTGTTTTGTTGTTCATTTTCATCAAATAAACAAAATAAAACCCAGAATAAATCATTAAAGACAAGAAATGAGCATTAAAGATGCCTCAGCGCAAGTGTTATGGGTAGCAAAAGAGCCCAAATTTCAAAAAAAATGCGAAAAACAACAATCTTCCGTTATAGAGTGAATGTTTGTGGTGTATAGAATGCATTTATTTCATTTTTAGAAATTTTAATTTTTCACATTTTTCCATGAAAAGTGCCAATACCCCCTCCGTTGGGTTCTAGGTGAAATTCTCACTCGACACAAATCAAACAAAAATGTTTCCATGGTGTGTATTGTTGTTCATTTTCATCAAATAAACAAAATAAAACCCAGAATAAATCATTTAAGACAAGAAAAGAGCATAAAAGATGCCTCCACGCAAGTGTTAATGTTAGTAAAAGAGCCCAAATTTCAAAAAATATTGCGAAAAACAACAATCTTCCATTAAAGAGTTAATGTTTGAGGTGTATAGAAGAGTTTTATTTCATTTTTAGAAATTTTAGTTTTTCACATTTTTCCATGAAAAGTGATAATACCCCCCCCTTGGGGTTCTAGGTGAAATTCTCACTCGACACAAATCAAACAAAAGTGTTTCCATGGTGTGTATTTTTTTTCATTTTCATCAAATAAACAAAATAAAACCCAGAATAAATCATTAAAGACAAGAAATGAGCATAAAAGATGCCTCAGCGCAAGTGTTAATGTTAGTAAAAGAGCCCAAAATTCAAAAAATATTGCGAAAAACAACAATCTTCCATTATAGAGTGAATGTTTGAGGTGTATAGAAGGCATTTATTTTATTTTTAGAAATTTTAATTTTTCACATTTTTCCATGAAAAGTGCCAATTTGGGTTCTAGGTGAAATTCTCACTCGACACAAATCAAACAAAAATGATTCCAAGGTGTGTATTGTTGTTCATTTTCATCAGATAAACAAAAAAAACCCAGAATAAATCATTAAAGACAAGAAATGAGCATAAAAGATGCCTCAGCGCAAGTCTTAATGTTAGTAAATAGGCCCAAATTTCAAAAATATTGCGAAAAACCACAATCTTCCATTAAAGAGTGAATGTTTGAGGTGTATAGAAGGCATTTATTTCATTTTTAGAAAAATAATTTTTCACATTTTTCCATGAAAAGTGCCAAAACCCCCCTCTTTGGGGTCTAGGTGAAATTCTCACTCGACACAAATCAAACAAGAATGTTTCCATAGTGTGTATTTTTGTTCATTTTCATCAAATAAACAAAATAAAACCCAGAATAAATCATTTAAAACAAGAAATGAGCATAAAAGATGCCTCAGCGCAATTGTTTATGTTAGTAAAAGAGCCCAAATTTCAAAAAATATTGCGAAAAACAACAATCTTCCATTTTAGAGTGAATGTATGAGGTGTATATGAGGCATTTATTTCATTTTTAAAAATTTTAATTTTTCACATTTTTCCATGAAAAGTGCCAATACCCCGCCATTTTCTAGGTGAAATTCTCATTTGACAAAAAACAAACAAAAATGTTTCTATTCTGTGTATTGTTGTTCATTTTCATCAAATAAACAAAATAAAACCCTGAATAAATCATTAAAGGCAAGAAATGAGCATAAAAGATGCCTCAGCGCAAGTGTTAATGTTAGTAAAAGAGCCCAAATTTCAAAAAATATTGCGAAAAACAACAATCTTCCGTTATAGAGTGAATGTTTGAGGTGTATAGAAGGCATTTATTTCATTTTTAGAAATTTTAATTTTTCACATTTTTCCACAAAAAGTGCCAATACCCCCCCCCCCTTTGGGTTCTAGGTGAAATTCTCACTCGACACAAATAAAACAAAAATGTTTCCATGGTGTGTATTGTTGTTCATTTTCATCAGATAAACAAAAAAAACCCAGAATAAATCATTAAAGACAAGAAATGAGCATAAAAGATGCCTCAGCGCAAGTCTTAATGTTAGTAAATAGGCCCAAATTTCAAAAATATTGCGAAAAACAACAATCTTCCATTAAAGAGTGAATGTTTGAGGTGTATAGAAGACATTTATTTCATTTTTAGAAAAATAATTTTTCACATTTTTCCATGAAAAGTGCCAAAACCCCCCTCTTTGGGGTCTAGGTGAAATTCTCACTCGACACAAATCAAACAAGAATGTTTCCATAGTGTGTATTTTTGTTCATTTTCATCAAATAAACAAAATAAAACCCAGAATAAATCATTTAAAACAAGAAATGAGCATAAAAGATGCCTCAGCGCAATTGTTTATGTTAGTAAAAGAGCCCAAATTTCAAAAAATATTGCGAAAAACAACAATCTTCCATTTTAGAGTGAATGTATGAGGTGTATATGAGGCATTTATTTCATTTTTAGAAATTTTTATTTTTCACATTTTTCCATGAAAAGTGCCAATACCCCCCCTTTTGGGTTCTAGGTGAAATTCTCACTCGACACAAATCAAACAAAAATGTTTCCTTGGTGTGTATTGTTGTTCATTTTCATCAAATAAAAAAATGAAACCCAGAATAAATCATTTAAGACAAAAAATGAGCATAAAAGATGTCTCAGCGCAAGTCTTAATGTTAGTAAAAGAGCCCAAATTTCAAAAAATATTGCGAAAAACAACAATTTTCCATTATAGAGTGAATGTTTGAAGTGTATAGAAGAGTTTTATTTCATTTTTAAAAAGTTTAATATTTCACATTTTTCATGAAAAGTGCCAATACCCCCCCATTGGGTTCTAGGTGAAATTCTCACTAGACACAAATCAAACAAAAATGTTTCTATGGTATGTATTTTTGTTCATTTTCATCAAATAAACAAAATAAAACCCAGAATAAATCATTAAAGACAAGAAATGAGCATAAAAGATGCCTCAGCGCAAGTGTTAATGTTAGTAAAAGAGCCCAAATTTCAAAAAATATTGCGAAAAACAACAATCTTCCATTATAGAGTGAATGTTTGAGGTGTATCGAAGGCATTTATTTCATTTTTTGAATTTTTAATTTTTCACATTTTTCCATGAAAAGTGCCAATACCCCGCCCTTTTCTAGGTGAAATTCTCACTCGACAAAAAACAAACAAAAATGCTTCCATAGTGTGTATTGTTGTTCATTTGCATCAAATAAACAAAATAAAACCCAGAATAAATCATTTAAGACAAGAAAAGAGCATAAAAGATGCCTCAGCGCAAGTGTTAATGTTAGTAAAAGAGCCCAAGTTTCAAAAAATAATGCGAAAAACAACAATCTTCCATTAAAGAGTGAATGTTTCAGGTGTATAGAAGAGTTTTATTTCATTTTTAGAAAATTTAATTTTTCACATTTTTACATGAAAAGTGACAATACCCCCCCCTTTGGGTTCTAGGTGAAATTCTCACTCGACACAAATCAAACAAAAGTGTTTCCATGGTGTGTATTGTTGTTCATTTTCGTCAAATAAACAAAATTAAACCAGGAATAAATCATTAAAGACAAGAAATGAGCATAAAAGATGCGTCAGCGCAAGTGTTAATGTTAGTAAAAGAGCCCAAATTTCAAAAAATATTGCGAAAAACAACAATCTTCCATTAAAGAGTGAATGTTTGAGGTGTATAGAAGAGTTTTATTTCATTTTTAGAAATTTTAATTTTTCACATTTTTCCGTGAAAAGTGCCATTACCCCCCCCTTTGGGTTCTAGGTGAAATTCTCACTCGACACAAATCAAACAAAAGTGTTTCCATGGTGTGTATTGTTGTTCATTTTCGTCAAAAAACCAAAATAAAACCAAGAATAAATCATTAAAGACAAGAAATGAGCATAAAAGATGCCTCAGCGCAAGTTTAATGGGTAGTAAAAGAGCCAAAATTTCAAAAAATATTGCGAAAAAAAACCAATCTTCCGTTATAGAGTGAATGTTTGAGGTGTATAGAAGGCATTTATTTCATTTTTAGAAATTTTATTTTTCACATTTTTCCATGAAAAGTGCCAATACCCCCCCTTTTGGTTCTAGGTTAAATTCTCACTCGACACAAATCAAACAAAAATGTTTCCATGGTGTGTTTTGTTGTTCATTTTCATCAAATACACAAAATAAAACCCAGAATAAATCATTAAAGACAAAGAATGAGCATAAAAGATGCCTCAGCGCAATTGTTATTGGTAGCAAAAGAGCCCAAATTTCAAAAAATATTGCGAAAACAACAATCTTCCGTTATAGAGTGAATGTTTGAGGTGTATAGAAGAGTTTTATTTCATTTTTAGAAATTTTAGTTTTTCACATTTTTCCATGAAAAGTGATAATACCCCCCCCTTGGGGTTCTAGGTGAAATTCTCACTCGACACAAATCAAACAAAAGTGTTTCCATGGTGTGTATTTTTTTCCATTTTCATCAAATAAACAAAATAAAACCCAGAATAATTCATTAAAGACAAGAAATGAGCATAAAAGATGCCTCAGCGCAAGTGTTAATGTTAGTAAAAGAGCCCAAAATTCAAAAAATATTGCGAAAAACAACAATCTTCCATTTTAGAGTGAATGTTTGAGGTGTAAAGAAGGCATTTATTTTATTTTTAGAAATTTTAATTTTTCACATTTTTCCATGAAAAGTGCCAATTTGGGTTCTAGGTGAAATTCTCACTCGACACAAATCAAACAAAAATGTTTCCAAGGTGTGTATTGTTGTTCATTTTCATCAGATAAAGAAAAAAACCCAGAATAAATCATTAAAGACAAAAAATGAGCATAAAAGATGCCTCAGCGCAAGTCTTAATGTTAGTAAATAGGCAAAAATTTCAAAAATATTGCGAAAAACAACAATCTTCCATTAAAGAGTGAATGTTTGAGGTGTATAGAAGGCATTTATTTCATTTTTAGAAAAATAATTTTTCACATTTTTCCATGAAAAGTGCCAATACCACCCTCTTTGGGGTCTAGGTAAAATTCTCACTCGACACAAATCAAACAAAAATGTTTCCATAGTGTGTATTTTTTTTCATTTTCATCAAATAAACAAAATAAAACCCAGAATAAACCATTTAAAAAGAGAAATGAGCATAAAAGATGCCTCAGCGCAATTGTTTATGTTAGTAAATGAGCCCAAATTTCAAAAAATATTGCGAAAAACAACAATCTTCCATTTTAGAGTGAATGTTTGAGGTGTATATGAGGCATTTATTTCATTTTTAGAAATTTTAATTTTTCACATTTTTCCATGAAAAGTGCCAATACCCCCCCTTTTGGGTTCTAGGTGAAATTCTCACTCGACACAAATCAAACAAAAATGTTTCCTTGGTGTGTATTGTTGTTCATTTTCATCAAATAAAAAAATGAAACCCAGAATAAATCATTTAAGACAAGAAATGAGCATAAAAGATGTCTCAGCGCAAGTCTTAATGTTAGTAAAAGAGCCCAAATTTCAAAAAATATTGCGAAAAACAACAATTTTCCATTATAGAGTGAATGTTTGAAGTGTATAGAAGAGTTTTATTTCATTTTTAGAAATTTTAATATTTCACATTTTTCCATGAAAAGTGCCAATACCCCCCCATTGGGTTCTAGGTGAAATTCTCACTAGACACAAATCAAACAAAAATGTTTCTATGGTGTGTATCGTTGTTCATTTTCGTCAAATAAACAAAATAAAACCAGGAATAAATCATAAAGACAAGAAATGAGCATAAAAGATGCGTCAGCGCAAGTGTTAATGTTAGTAAAAGAGCCCAAATTTCAAAAAATATTGCGAATAACAACAATCTTCCATTATAGAGTGAATGTTTGAGGTGTATATGAGGCATTTATTTCATTTTTAGAAATTTTAATTTTTCACATTATTGCATGAAAAGTGCCAATACCCCGCCCTTTTCTAGGTGAAATTCTCATTCGACAAAAAACAAACAAAAATTATTCCATGGTGTGTATTGTTGTTCATTTTCATCAAATAAAGAAAATAAAACCCAGAATAAATCATTAAAAACAAGAAATGAGCATAAAAGATGTCTCAGCGAAAGTGTTAATGTTAGTAAAAGAGCCAAAATTTCAAAAAATATTGCGAAAAAAAACAATCTTCCATTATAGAGTGAATGTTTGAGGTGTATAGAAGAGTTTTATTTCATTTTTAGAAATTTTAATATTTCTCATTTTTCCATGAAAAGTGCCAATACCCCCCCTTTGGGTTCTAGGTGAAATTCTCACTCGACACAAATCAAACAAAAATGTTTTAATGGTATGTATTTTTGTTCATTTTCATCAAATAAACAAAATAAAACCCAGAATAAATCATTAAAGACAAGAAATGAGCATAAAAGATGCCTCAGCGAAAGTGTTAATGTTAGTAAAAGAGCCCAAATTTCAAAAAATATTGCGAAAAACAACAATCTTCCATTATAGAGTGAATGTTTGAGGTGTATCGAAGGCATTTATTTCATTTTTTGAATTTTTAATTTTTCACATTTTTCCATGAAAAGTGCCAATACCCCGCCCTTTTCTAGGTGAAATTCTCACTCGACAAAAAACAAACAAAAATGTTTCCATAGTGTGTATTGTTGTTCATTTTCATCAAATAAACAAAATAAAACCCAGAATAAATCATTTAAGACAAGAAAAGAGCAAAAAAGATGCCTCCACGCAAGTGTTAATGTTAGTAAAAGAACCCAAATTTCAAAAAATATTGCGAAAAACAACAATCGTCCATTAAAGAGTGAATGTTTGAGGTGTATAGAAGAGTTTTATTTCATTTTTAGAAATTTTAATTTTTCACATTTTTCCATGAAAAGTGACAATACCCCCCCCCTTGGGGTTCTAGGTGAAATTCTCACTCGACACAAATCAAACAAAAGTGTTTCCATGGTGTGTATTGTTGTTCATTTTCGTCAAATAAACAAAATTAAACCAGGAATAAATCATAAAGACAAGAAATGAGCATAAAAGATGCGTCAGCGCAAGTGTTAATGTTAGTAAAAGAGGCCAAATTTCAAAAAATATTGCGAATAACAACAATCTTCCATTATAGAGTGAATGTTTGAGGTGTATATGAGGCATTTATTTCTTCTTTAGAAATTTTAATTTTTCACATTATTGCATGTAAAGTGCCAATACCCCGACCTTTTCTAGGTGAAATTCTCACTGGACAAAAAACAAACAAAAATTATTCCATGGTGTGTATTGTTGTTCATTTTCATCAAATAAACAAAATAAAACCCAGAATAAATCATTAAAGACAAGAAATGAGCATAAAAGATGTCTCAGCGAAAGTGTTAATGTTAGTAAAAGAGCCCAAATTTCAAAAAATATTGCGAAAAACAACAATCTTCCATTATAGAGTGAATGTTTGAGGTGTATCGAAGGCATTTATTTCATTTTTTGAATTTTTAATTTTTCACATTTTTCCATGAAAAGTGCCAATACCCCGCCCTTTTCTAGGTGAAATTCTCACTCGACAAAAAACAAACAAAAATGCTTCCATAGTGTGTATTGTTGTTCATTTTCATCAAATAAACAAAATAAAACCCAGAATAAATCATTTAAGACAAGAAAAGAGCATAAAAGATGCCTCCACGCAAGTGTTAATGTTAGTAAAAGAACCCAAATTTCAAAAAATATTGCGAAAAACAACAATCTTCCATTAAAGAGTGAATGTTTGAGGTGTATAGAAGAGTTTTATTTCATTTTTAGAAATTTTAATTTTTCATATTTTTCCTTGAAAAGTGACAAAACCCCCCCTTGGGGTTCTAGGTGAAATTCTCACTCGACCCAAATCAAACAAAAGTGTTTCAATGGTGTGTATTGTTGTTCATTTTCGTCAAATAAACAAAATTAAACCAGGAATAAATCATTAAAGACAAGAAATGAGCATAAAAGATGCGTCAGCGCAAGTGTTAATGTTAGTAAAAGAGCCCAAATTTCAAAAAATATTGCGAAAAACAACAATCTTCCATTTTAGAGTGAATGTTTGAGGTGTATATGAGGCATTTATTTCATTTTTAGAAATTTTAATTTTTCACATTTTTCCATGAAAAGTGCCAATACCCCCCCCTTTGGGTTCTAGGTGGAATTCTCACTCGACACAAATCAAAGAAAAATGTTTCCATGGTGTGTATCGTTGTTCATTTTCGTCAAATAAAAAAAATAAAACCAGGAATAAATCATAAAGACAAGAAATGAGCATAAAAGATGCCTCAGCGCAAGTGTTAATGTTAGTAAAAGAGCCCAAATTTCAAAAAATATTGCGAAAAACAACAATCTTCCATTATAGAGTGAATGTTTGAGGTGTATCGAAGGCATTTATTTCATTTTTTGAATTTTTAATTTTTCACATTTTTCCATGAAAAGTGCCAATACCCCCCCCTTTGGGTTCTAGGTGAAATTCTCCCTTGACAAAAATCAAACAAAAATGTTTCCATGGTGTGTATTTTTGTTCATTTTCATCAAATAAACAAAATAAAACCCAGAATAAATCATTTAAGACAAGAAATGAGCATAAAAGATGTCTCAGCGCAAGTCTTAATGTTAGTAAAAGAGCCCAAATTTCAAAAAATATTGCGAAAAACAACAATTTTCCATTATAGAGTGAATGTTTGAAGTGTATAGAAGAGTTTTATTTCATTTTTAGAAATTTTAATATTTCTCATTTTTCCATGAAAAGTGCCAATACCCCCCCTTTGGGTTCTAGGTGAAATTCTCACTAGACACAAATCAAACAAAAATGTTTCTATGGTGTGTATCGTTGTTCATTTTCGTCAAATTAACAAAATAAAACCAGGAATAAATCATAAAGACAAGAAATAAGCATAAAAGATGCGTCAGCGCAAGTGTAAATGTTAGTAAAAGAGCCCAAATTTCAAAAAATATTGCGAATAGCAACAATCTTCCATTATAGAGTGAATGATAGAGGTGTATATGAGGCATTTATTTCATTTTTAGAAATTTTAATTTTTCACATTATTGCATGAAAAGTGCCAATACCCCGCCCTTTTCTAGGTGAAATTCTCACTGGACAAAAAACAAACAAAAATTATTCCATGGTGTGTATTGTTGTTCATTTTCATCAAATAAAGAAAATAAAACCCAGGATAAATCATTAAAGACAAGAAATGAGCATAAAAGATGTCTCAGCGAAAGTGTTAATGTTAGTAAAAGAGCCCAAGTTTCAAAAAATATTGCGAAAAACGACAATCTTCCGATAAAGAGTGAATGATTGAGGTGTATAGAAGAGTTTTATTTCATTTTTAGAAATTTTAATGTTTCACATTTTTCCATGAAAAGTGCCAATACAGTGCCATAAACATAATATACATAATACAGTGCCATAAAAGTGCCCTTTGGGTTCTAGGTGAAATTCTCACTCGACACAAATCAAACAAAAATGTTTCCATGGTGTGTATCGTTGTTCATTTTCGTCAAATAAACAAAAAAAAACAGGAATAAATCATAAAGACAAGAAATAAGCATAAAAGATGCCTCAGCGCAGGTGTTAATGTTAGTAAAAGAGCCCAAATTTCAAAAAATATTGCGAAAAACTACAATCTTCCATCATAGATTGAAGGTTTGAAGTGTATAGAAGGCATTTAATTTATTTTTAGAAATTTCAAAATTTCACATTTTTCCATGAAAAGTGCCAATCCCCCCCCCCTTTTGGGGTCTAGGTGAAATTCTCACTCAACACAAATCAAACAAAAATGTTTTAATGGTATGTATTTTTGTTCATTTTCATCAAATAAACAAAATAAAACCCAGAATAAATCATTAAAGACAAGAGATGAGCATAAAAGATTCCTCAGCGCAAGTGTTAATGTTAGTAAAAGAGCCCAAAATTCAAAAAATATTGCGAAAAACAACAATATTCCATTTTAGAGTGAATGTTTTAGGTGTATAGAAGAGTTTTATTTCATTTTTAGAAATTTTAATTTTTCACATTTTTCCATGAAAAGTGCCAATACCCCCCCCTTTGGGTTCTAGGTGAAATTCACACTCGCGCCAAATAAAACAAAAGTGTTTCCATGGTATGTATTGTTGTTCATTTTCGTCAAATATACAAAATTAATTCAGGAATAAATCATTAAAGACAAGAAATGGGCATAAAAGATGCCTCAGCGCAAGTGTTAATGTTAGTTAAAGAGCCCAAATTTCAAAAAAATATTGCGAAAAACAACAATCTTCCATTATAGAGTGAATGTTTGAGGTGTATAGAAGGCATTTATTTTATTTTTAGAAATTTTAAAATTTCACATTTTTCCATGAAATGTGCCAATACCCCCCCCTTGGGTTCTAGGAGAAATTCTCATTTAACACAAATCAAACAAAAATGTTTCCATGGTGTGTATTGTTGTTCATTTTCATCAGATAAACAAAAAAAACCCAGAATAAATCATTAAAGACAAGAAATGAGCATAAAAGATGCCTCAGCGCTAGTCTTAATGTTAGTAAATAGGCCCAAATTTCAAAAATATTGCGAAAAACAACAATCTTCCATTAAAGAGCGAATGTTTGAAGTGTATAGAAGGCATTTATTTCATTTTTAGAAAATTAATTTTTCACGTTTTTCCATGAAAAGTGCCAATACCCCCCTCTATGGGGTCTAGGTGAAATTATCACTCGACACAAATTAAACAAAAATGTTTCCATAGTGTGTATTTTTGTTCATTTTCATCAAATAAACAAAATAAAACCCAGAATAAATCATTTAAGACAAGAAATGAGCATAAAAGATGTCTCAGCGCAATTGTTAATGTTATTAAAAGTAAATTTCAAAAAATATTGCGAAAAACAACAATCTTCCATTTTAGAGTGAATGTTTGAGGTGTATATGAGGCATTTATTTCATTTTTAGAAATTTTAATTTTTCACATTTTTCCATGAAAAGTGCCAATACCCCCCCCTTTTGGGTTTTAGGTGAAATTCTCACTCGACACAAATCAAACAAAAATGTTTCCTTGGTGTGTATTGTTGTTCATTTTAATCAAATAAAAAAATTAAACCCAGAATAAATCATTTAAGACAAGAAATGAGCATAAAAGATGTCTCAGCGCAAGTCTCTATGTTAGTAAAAGAGCCCAAATTTCAAAAAATATTGCGAAAAACAACAATTTTCCATTATAGAGTGAATGTTTGAGGTGTATAGAAGAGTTTTATTTCATTTTTAGAAATTTTAAAATTTCACATTTTTCCATGAAAAGTGCCAATACCCCCCCTTTGGGTTCTAGGTGAAATTCTCACTAGACACAAATCAAACAAAAATGTTTCTATGGTGTGTATCGTTGTTCATTTTCGTCAAATAAACAAAATAAAACCAGGAATAAATCATAAAGACAAGAAATGAGCATAAAAGATGCGTCAGCGCAAGTGTAAATGTTAGTAAAAGAGCCCATATTTCAAAAAATATTGCGAATAACAACAATCTTCCATTATAGAGTGAACGGTAGAGGTGTATATGAGGCATTTATTTCATTTTTAGAAATTTTAATTTTTCACATTATTGCATGAAAAGTGCCAATACCCCGCCCTTTTCTAGGTGAAATTCTCACTGGACAAAAAACAAACAAAAATTATTCCATGGTGTGTATTGTTGTTCATTTTCATCAAATAAAGAAAATAAAACCCAGAATAAATCATTAAAGACAAGAAATGAGCATAAAAGATGTCTCAGCGAAAGTGTTAATGTTAGTAAAAGAGCCCAAATTTCAAAAAATATTGCGAAAAACGACAATCTTCCGATAAAGAGTGAATGATTGAGGTGTATAGAAGAGTTTTATTTCATTTTTAGAAATTTTAATATTTCACATTTTTCCATGAAAAGTGCCAATACCCCCCCTTTGGGTTCTAGGTGAAATTCTCACTCGACACAATTCAAACAAAAATTTTCCATGGTGTGTATCGTTGTTCATTTTCGTCAAATAAACAAAAAAAACCAGGAATAAATCATAAAGACAAGAAATAAGCATAAAAGATGCCTCAGCGCAGGTGTTAATGTTAGTAAAAGAGCCCAAATTTCAAAAAATATTGCGAAAAACTACAATCTTCCATTATAGAGTGAAGGTTTGAGGTGTATAGAAGGCATTTATTTTATTTTTAGAAATTTCAAAATTTCACATTTTTCCATGAAAAGTGCCAATCCCCCCCCTTTGGGGTCTAGGTGAAATTCTCACTCGACACAAATCAAACAAAAATGTTTCCATGGTGTGTATTGTTGTTCATTTTCATCAATTAAACAAAATAAAACCCAGAATAAATCATTAAAGAAGAGATGTGAGCATAAAAGATGCCTCAGCGAAAGTGTTAATGTTAGTAAAGGAGCCCAAATTTCAAAAAATATTGCGAAAAAATACAATCTTCCATTATAGAGTGAATGTTTGAGGTGTATAGAAGGCATTTATTTTATTTTTAGAAATTTTAATATTTCACATTTTTCCATGAAAAGTGCCAATACCCCCCCCTTTGGGTTCTAGGTGAAATTCTCACTCGACAGAAATCAAACAAAAATGTTTCCATGGTGTGTATTGTTGTTCATTTTCGTCAAATAAACAAAATAAAACCAGGAAAAAATCATTAAACAAAGAAATGAGCATAAAAGATGCCTCAGCGCAAGTGTTAATGTTAGTAAAAGAGCCCAAATTTCAAAAAATATTGCGAAAAACAACAATCTTCCATTATACAGTGAATGTTTGAGGTGTATCGAAGGCATTTATTTCATTTTTTGAATTTTTAATTTTTCACTATTTCCATGAAAAGTGCCAATACCCCCCCCTTTGGGTTCTAGGTGAAATTCTCCCTTGACAAAAATCAAACAAAAATGTTTCCATGATGTGTATTTTTGTTCATTTTCATCAAATAAACAAAATAAAACCCAGAATAAATCATTTAAGACAAGAAATGAGCATAAAAGATGTCTCAGCGCAAGTCTTAATGTTAGTAAAAGAGCCCAAATTTCAAAAAATATTGCGAAAAACAACAATTTTCCATTATAGAGTGAATGTTTGAAGTGTATAGAAGAGTTTTATTTCATTTTTAGAAATTTTAATACTTCTCATTTTTCCATGAAAAGTGCCAATACCCCCCCTTTGGGTTCTAGGTGAAATTCTCACTAGACACAAATCAAACAAAAATGTTTCTATGGTGTGTATCGTTGTTCATTTTCGTCAAATTAACAAAATAAAACCAGGAATAAATCATAAAGACAAGAAATAAGCATAAAAGATGCGTCAGCGCAAGTGTTAATGTTAGTAAAAGAGCCGAAATTTCAAAAAATATTGCGAATAGCAACAATCTTCCATTATAGAGTGAATGATAGAGGTGTATATGAGGCATTTATTTCATTTTTAGAAATTTTAATTTTTCACATTATTGCATGAAAAGTGCCAATACCCCGCCCTTTTCTAGGTGAAATTCTCACTGGACAAAAAACAAACAAAAATTATTCCATGGTGTGTATTGTTGTTCATTTTCATCAAATAAAGAAAATAAAACCCAGAATAAATCATTAAAGACAAGAAATGAGCATAAAAGATGTCTCAGCGAAAGTGTTAATGTTAGTAAAAGAGCCCAAATTTCAAAAAATATTGCGAAAAACGACAATCTTCCGATAAAGAGTGAATGATTGAGGTGTATAGAAGAGTTTTATTTCATTTTTAGAAATTTTAATGTTTCACATTTTTCCATGAAAAGTGCCAATACCCCCCCTTTGGGTTCTAGGTGAAATTCTCACTCGACACAAATCAAACAAAAATGTTTCCATGGTGTGTATCGTTGTTCATTTTCGTCAAATAAACAAAAAAAACCAGGAATAAATCATAAAGACAAGAAATAAGCATAAAAGATGCCTCAGCGCAGGTGTTAATGTTAGTAAAAGAGCCCAAAATTCAAAAAATATTGCGAAAAACTACAATCTTCCATCATAGATTGAAGGTTTGAAGTGTATAGAAGGCATTTAATTTATTTTTAGAAATTTCAAAATTTCACATTTTTCCATGAAAAGTGCCAATCCCCCCCCCCTTTTGGGGTCTAGGTGAAATTCTCACTCAACACAAATCAAACGAAAATGTTTTAATGGTATGTATTTTTGTTCATTTTCATCAAATAAACAAAATAAAACCCAGAATAAATCATTAAAGACAAGAGATGAGCATAAAAGTTTCCTCAGCGCAAGTGTTAATGGTAGTAAAAGAGCCCAAAATTCAAAAAATATTGCGAAAAACAACAATATTCCATTTTAGAGTGAATGTTTGAGGTGTATAGAAGAGTTTTATTTCATTTTTAGAAATTTTAATATTTCACATTTTTCCATGAAAAGTGCCAATACCCCCCCCCTTTGGGTTCTAGGTGAAATTCTCACTCGACACAAATCAAACAAAAATGTTTCTATTGTGTGTATCGTTGTTCATTTTCGTCAAATAAACAAAATAAAACCAGGAATAAATCATTTAAGACAAGAAATGAGCATAAAAATGCCTCAGAGCAAGTGTTAATGTTAGTAAAATAGCCCAAATTTCAAAAAATATTGCGAAAAACAACAATCTTCCATTATAGAGTGAATGTTCGAGGTGTATCGAAGGCATTTATTTCATTTTTAGAAATATTAATTTTTCACATTTTTCCATGAAAATTGCCAATACCTTCCCCTTTGGGTTCTAGGTGAAATTCTCACTCGACACAAATCAAACAAAAATGTTTCCATGGTGTGTATTGTTGTTCATTTTCCTCAAATAAACAAAATAAAACCCAGAATAAATCATTAAAGACAAGAAATGAGCATAAAAGATGCCTCAGCGCAAGTGTTAATGTTAGTAAAAGAGCCCAAAATTCAAAAAATATTGCGAAAAACAACAATCTTCCATTATAGAGTGAATGTTTGAGGTGTATAGAAGGCATTTATTTTATTTTTAGAAATTTTAATTTTTCACATTTTTCCATGAAATGTGCCAATACCCCCCCCTTGGGTTCTAGGAGAAATTCTCAATTAACACAAATCAAACAAAAATGTTTCCATGGTGTGTATTGTTGTTCATTTTCATCAAATAAAAAAATAAAACCCAGAATAAATCATTAAAGACAAGAAATGAGCATAAAAGATGCCTCAGCGCTAGTCTTAATGTTAGTAAATAGGCCCAAATTTCAAAAATATTGCGAAAAACAACAATCTTCCATTAAAGAGCGAATGTTTGAAGTGTATAGAAGGCATTTATTTCATTTTTAGAAAATTAATTTTTCACGTTTTTCCATGAAAAGTGCCAATACCCCCCTCTTTGGGGTCTAGGTGAAATTATCACTCGACACAAATTAAACAAAAATGTTTCCATAGTGTGTATTTTTGTTCATTTTCATCAAATAAACAAAATAAAACCCAGAATAAATCATTTAAGACAAGAAATGAGCATAAAAGATGTCTCAGCGCAATTGTTAATGTTATTAAAAGTAAATTTCAAAAAATATTGCGAAAAACAACAATCTTCCATTTTAGAGTGAATGTTTGAGGTGTATATGAGGCATTTATTTCATTTTTAGAAATTTTAATTTTTCACATTTTTCCATGAAAAGTGCCAATACCCCCCCCCTTTTGGGTTTTAGGTGAAATTCTCACTCGACACAAATCAAACAAAAATGTTTCCTTGGTGTGTATTGTTGTTCATTTTAATCAAATAAAAAAATTAAACCCAGAATAAATCATTTAAGACAAGAAATGAGCATAAAAGATGTCTCAGCGCAAGTCTCTATGTTAGTAAAAGAGCCCAAATTTCAAAAAATATTGCGAAAAACAACAATTTTCCATTATAGAGTGAATGTTTGAGGTGTATAGAAGAGTTTTATTTCATTTTTAGAAATTTTAAAATTTCACATTTTTCCATGAAAAGTGCCAATACCCCCCCTTTGGGTTCTAGGTGAAATTCTCACTAGACACAAATCAAACAAAAATGTTTCTATGGTGTGTATCGTTGTTCATTTTCGTCAAATAAACAAAATAAAACCAGGAATAAATCATAAAGACAAGAAATGAGCATAAAAGATGCGTCAGCGCAAGTGTAAATGTTAGTAAAAGAGCCCATATTTCAAAAAATATTGCGAATAACAACAATCTTCCATTATAGAGTGAATGGTAGAGGTGTATATGAGGCATTTATTTCATTTTTAGAAATTTTAATTTTTCACATTATTGCATGAAAAGTGCCAATACCCCGCCCTTTTCTAGGTGAAATTCTCACTGGACAAAAAACAAACAAAAATTATTCCATGGTGTGTATTGTTGTTCATTTTCATCAAATAAAGAAAATAAAACCCAGAATAAATCATTAAAGACAAGAAATGAGCATAAAAGATGTCTCAGCGAAAGTGTTAATGTTAGTAAAAGAGCCCAAATTTCAAAAAATATTGCGAAAAACGACAATCTTCCGTTAAAGAGTGAATGATTGAGGTGTATAGAAGAGTTTTATTTCATTTTTAGAAATTTTAATATTTCACATTTTTCCATGAAAAGTGCCAATACCCCCCCTTTGGGTTCTAGGTGAAATTCTCACTCGACACAATTCAAACAAAAATTTTCCATGGTGTGTATCGTTGTTCATTTTCGTCAAATAAACAAAAAAAACCAGGAATAAATCATAAAGACAAGAAATAAGCATAAAAGATGCCTCAGCGCAGGTGTTAATGTTAGTAAAAGAGCCCAAATTTCAAAAAATATTGCGAAAAACTACAATCTTCCATTATAGAGTGAAGGTTTGAGGTGTATAGAAGGCATTTATTTTATTTTTAGAAATTTCAAAATTTCACATTTTTCCATGAAAAGTGCCAATCCCCCCCCTTTGGGGTCTAGGGTAAATTCTCACTCGACACAAATCAAACAAAAATGTTTCCATGGTGTGTATTGTTGTTCATTTTCATCAATTAAACAAAATAAAACCCAGAATAAATCATTAAAGACAAGAAATGAGCATAAAAGATGCCTCAGCGCAAGTGTTAATGTTAGTAAATAGGCCCAAATTTCAAAAATATTGCGAAAAACAACAATCATCCATTAAAGAGCTAATGTTTGAAGTGTATAGAAGGCATTCATTTCATTTTTAGAAAATTAATTTTTCACATTTTTCCATGAAAATTGCCAATACCTTCCCCTTTGGGTTCTAGGTGAAATTCTCACTCGACACAAATCAAACAAAAATGTTTCTATTGTGTGTATCGTTGTTCATTTTCGTCAAATAAACAAAATAAAACCAGGAATAAATCATTTAAGACAAGAAATGAGCATAAAAATGCCTCAGAGCAAGTGTTAATGTTAGTAAAATAGCCCAAATTTCAAAAAATATTGCGAAAAACAACAATCTTCCATTATAGAGTGAATGTTCGAGGTGTATCGAAGGCATTTATTTCATTTTTAGAAATATTAATTTTTCACATTTTTCCATGAAAATTGCCAATACCTTCCCCTTTGGGTTCTAGGTGAAATTCTCACTCGACACAAATCAAACAAAAATGTTTCCATGGTGTGTATTGTTGTTCATTTTCCTCAAATAAACAAAATAAAACCCAGAATAAATCATTAAAGACAAGAAATGAGCATAAAAGATGCCTCAGCGCAAGTGTTAATGTTAGTAAAAGAGCCCAAAATTCAAAAAATATTGCGAAAAACAACAATCTTCCATTATAGAGTGAATGTTTGAGGTGTATAGAAGGCATTTATTTTATTTTTAGAAATTTTAATTTTTCACATTTTTCCATGAAATGTGCCAATACCCCCCCCTTGGGTTCTAGGAGAAATTCTCAATTAACACAAATCAAACAAAAATGTTTCCATGGTGTGTATTGTTGTTTATTTTCATCAAATAAAAAAATAAAACCCAGAATAAATCATTAAAGACAAGAAATGAGCATAAAAGATGCCTCAGCGCTAGTCTTAATGTTAGTAAATAGGCCCAAATTTCAAAAATATTGCGAAAAACAACAATCTTCCATTAAAGAGCGAATGTTTGAAGTGTATAGAAGGCATTTATTTCATTTTTAGAAAATTAATTTTTCACGTTTTTCCATGAAAAGTGCCAATACCCCCCTCTTTGGGGTCTAGGTGAAATTATCACTCGACACAAATTAAACAAAAATGTTTCCATAGTGTGTATTTTTGTTCATTTTCATCAAATAAACAAAATAAAACCCAGAATAAATCATTTAAGACAAGAAATGAGCATAAAAGATGTCTCAGCGCAATTGTTAATGTTATTAAAAGTAAATTTCAAAAAATATTGCGAAAAACAACAATCTTCCATTTTAGAGTGAATGTTTGAGGTGTATATGAGGCATTTATTTCATTTTTAGAAATTTTAATTTTTCACATTTTTCCATGAAAAGTGCCAATACCCCCCCCCTTTTGGGTTTTAGGTGAAATTCTCACTCGACACAAATCAAACAAAAATGTTTCCTTGGTGTGTATTGTTGTTCATTTTAATCAAATAAAAAAATTAAACCCAGAATAAATCATTTAAGACAAGAAATGAGCATAAAAGATGTCTCAGCGCAAGTCTCTATGTTAGTAAAAGAGCCCAAATTTCAAAAAATATTGCGAAAAACAACAATTTTCCATTATAGAGTGAATGTTTGAGGTGTATAGAAGAGTTTTATTTCATTTTTAGAAATTTTAAAATTTCACATTTTTCCATGAAAAGTGCCAATACCCCCCCTTTGGGTTCTAGGTGAAATTCTCACTAGACACAAATCAAACAAAAATGTTTCTATGGTGTGTATCGTTGTTCATTTTCGTCAAATAAACAAAATAAAACCAGGAATAAATCATAAAGACAAGAAATGAGCATAAAAGATGCGTCAGCGCAAGTGTAAATGTTAGTAAAAGAGCCCATATTTCAAAAAATATTGCGAATAACAACAATCTTCCATTATAGAGTGAATGGTAGAGGTGTATATGAGGCATTTATTTCATTTTTAGAAATTTTAATTTTTCACATTATTGCATGAAAAGTGCCAATACCCCGCCCTTTTCTAGGTGAAATTCTCACTGGACAAAAAACAAACAAAAATTATTCCATGGTGTGTATTGTTGTTCATTTTCATCAAATAAAGAAAATAAAACCCAGAATAAATCATTAAAAACAAGAAATGAGCATAAAAGATGTCTCAGCGAAAGTGTTAATGTTAGTAAAAGAGCCAAAATTTCAAAAAATATTGCGAAAAAAAACAATCTTCCATTATAGAGTGAATGTTTGAGGTGTATAGAAGAGTTTTATTTCATTTTTAGAAATTTTAATATTTCTCATTTTTCCATGAAAAGTGCCAATACCCCCCCTTTGGGTTCTAGGTGAAATTCTCACTCGACACAAATCAAACAAAAATGTTTCCATGGTGTGTATTGCTGTTCATTTTCATCAAATAAACAAAATAAAACCCAGAATAAATCATTAAAGACAAGAAATGAGCATAAAAGATGCCTCAGCGCAAGTGTTAATGTTAGTAAATAGGCCCAAATTTCAAAAATATTGCGAAAAACAACAATCTTCCATTAAAGAGCTAATGTTTGAAGTGTATAGAAGGCATTCATTTCATTTTTAGAAAATTAATTTTTCACGTTTTTCCATGAAAAGTGCCAATACCCCCCTCTTTGGGGTCTAGGTGAAATTATCACTCGACACAAATCAAACAAAAATGTTTCCATAGTGCGTATTTTTGTTCATTTTCATCAAATAAACAAAATAAAACCCAGAATAAATCATTTAAGACAAGAAATGAGCATAAAAGATGCCTCAGCGCAATTGTTAATGTTATTAAAAGTAATTTTCAAAAAATATTGCGAAAAACAACAATCTTCCATTTTAGAGTGAATGTTTGAGGTGTATATGAGGCATTTATTTCATTTTTAAAAATTTTAATTTTTCACATTTTTCCATGAAAAGTGCCAATACCCCCCCCTTTTGGGTTTTAGGTGAAATTCTCACTCGACACAAATCAAACAAAAATGTTTCCTTGGTGTGTATTGTTGTTCATTTTAATCAAATAAAAAAATTAAACCCAGAATAAATCATTTAAGACAAGAAATGAGCATAAAAGATGTCTCAGCGCAAGTCTTAATGTTAGTAAAAGAGCCCAAATTTCAAAAAATATTGCGAAAAACAACAATTTTCCATTATAGAGTGAATGTTTGAGGTGTAAAGAAGAGTTTTATTTCATTTTTAGAAATTATAATATTTCACATTTTTCCATGAAAAGTGCCAATACCCGCTTTGGGTTCTAGGTGAAATTCTCACTCGAAACAAATCAAACAAAAATGTTTCTATGGTGTGTATCGTTGTTCATTTTCGTCAAATAAACAAAATAAAACCAGGAATAAATCATAAAGACAAGAAATGATCATAAAAGATGCGTCAGCGCAAGTGTTAATGTTAGTAAAAGAGCCCAAATTTCAAAAAATATTGCGAATAACAACAATCTTCCATCATAGAGTGAATGTTTGAGGTGTATATGAGGCATTTATTTCATTTTTAGAAATTTTAATTTTTCAAATTATTCCATGAAAAGTGCCAATACCCCGCCCTTTTCTAGGTGAAATACTCACTGGACAAAAATCAAACAAAAATGTTTCCATGGTGTGTATTGTTGTTCATTTTCGTCAAATAAACAAAATAAAACCAGGAAAAAATCATTAAACAAAGAAATGAGCATAAAAGATGCCTCAGCGCAAGTGTTAATGTTAGTAAAATGGCCCAAATTTCAAAAAATATTGCGAAAAACAACAATCTTCCATTATAGAGTGAATGTTTGAGGTGTATATAAGGCATTCATTTCATTTTTAGTAATTTTAATTTTTCACATTTTTCCATGAAAAGTGCCAATGCCCCCCCTTTGGGTTCTAGGTGAAATTCTCACTCGACACAAATCAAACAAAAATGTTTCCAAGGTGAGTATTGTTGTTTATTTTCATCAAATAAACAAAATAAAACCCAGAATAAATCATTAAAGACAAGAAATGAGCATAAAAGATGCCTCAGCGCAAGTGTTAATCTTAGTAAAAGAGCCCAAATTTCAAAAAATATTGCGATAAACAAAAATCTTCCATTATAGAGTGAATGTTTGAGGTGTATATAAGGCATTCTTTTCATTTTTAGAAATTTTAAATTTTTCACATTTTTCCATGAAAAGTGCAAATACCCCGCCCTTTTCTAGGTGAAATTCTCACTCGACACAAATCAAACAAAAATGTTTCCAAGGTGTGTATTGTTATTCATTTTCATCAAATAAACAAAATTAAACCCAGAATAAATCATTTAAGACAAGAAATGAGCATAAAAGATGATTCAGCGAAAGTGTTAATGTTAGTAAAAGAGCCCAAATTTCAAAAAATATTGCGAAAAACAACAATCTTCCATTATAGAGTGATTGTTTGAGGTGTATAGAAGGAATTTATTTCATTTTTAGAAATTTTAATTTTTCACATTTTTCCAAGAAAAGTGCCAATACTCTTTGGGGTCTAGGTGAAATTCTCACTCGACACAAATCAAACATAAATGTTTCCATGGTGTGTATTGTTGTTCATTTTCATCAAATAAACAAAATAAAACCCAGAATAAATCATTTAAGACAAGAAATGAGCATAAAAGATGCCTCAGCGCAAGTGTTAATGTTAGTAAAAGAGCCCAAATTTCAAAAAATATTTCGAAAAACAACAATCTTCCATTATAGAGTGAATGTTTGAGGTGTACAGAAGGCATTTATTTTATTTTTAGAAATTTTAATTTTTCACATTTTTCCATGAAATGTGCCAATACCCCCCCCTTTGGGTTCTAGGTGAAATTCTCACTCGACACAAATCAAACAAAAATGTTTCCTTGGTGTGTATTGTTGTTCATTTTCATCAAATAAACAAAATAAAACCAGGAATAAATCATTTAAGACAAGAAATGAGCATAAAAGATGCGTCAGCGCAAGTGTTAATGTTAGTAAAAGAGCCCAAATTTCAAAAAATATTGCGAATAACAACAATCTTCCATTATAGAGTGAATGTTTGAGGTGTATATGAGGCATTTATTTCATTTTTAGAAATTTTAATTTTTCACATTATTCCATGAAAAGTGCCAATACCCCGCCGTTTTCTAGGTGAAATTCTCACTCGACAAAAAACAAACAAAAATGTTTCCATAGTGTGTATTGTTGTTCATTTTCATCAAATAAACAAAATAAAACCCAGAATAAATCATTAAAGACAAGAAATGAGCATAAAAGATGCCTCAGCGCTAGTCTTAATGTTAGTAAATAGGCCCAAATTTCAAAAATATTGCGAAAAACAACAATCTTCCATTAAAGAGCGAATGTTTGAAGTGTATAGATGGCATTTATTTCATTTTTAGAAAATTAATTTTTCACGTTTTTCCATGAAAAGTGCCAATACCCCCCTCTTTGGGGTCTAGGTGAAATTATCACTCGTCACAAATCAAACAAAAATGTTTCCATAGTGTGTATTTTTGTTCATTTTCATCAAATAAACAAAATAAAACCCAGAATAAATCATTTAAGACAAGAAATGAGCATAAAAGATGCCTCAGCGCAATTGTTAATGTTATTAAAAGTAAATTTCAAAAAATATTGCGAAAAACAACAATCTTCCATTTTAGAGTGAATGTTTGAGGTGTATATGAGGCATTTATTTCATTTTTAGAAATTTTAATTTTTCACATTTTTCCATTAAAAGTGCCAATACCCCCCCCTTTTGGGTTTTAGGTGAAATTCTCACTCGACACAAATCAAACAAAAATGTTTCCTTGGTGTGTATTGTTGTTCATTTTAATCAAATAAAAAAATTAAACCCAGAATAAATCATTTAAGACAAGAAATGAGCATAAAAGATGTCTCAGCGCAAGTCTTTATGTTAGTAAAAGAGCGCAAATTTCAAAAAATATTGCGAAAAACAACAATTTTTCATTATAGAGTGAATGTTTGAGGTGTATAGAAGAGTTTTATTTCATTTTTAAAAATTTTAATATTTCACATTTTTCCATGAAAAGTGCCAATACCCGCTTTGGGTTCTAGGTGAAATTCTCACTCGACACAAATCAAACAAAAATGTTTCTATGGTGTGTATCGTTGTTCATTTTCGTCAAATAAACAAAATAAAACCAGGAATAAATCATAAAGACAAGAAATGAGCATAAAAGATGCCTCAGCGCAAGTGTTAATGTTAGTAAAAGAGCCCAAATTTCAAAAAATATTGCGAATAACAACAATCTTCCATTATAGAGTGAATGTTTGAGGTGCATATGAGGCATTTATTTCATTTTTAGAAATTTTAATTTTTCACATTATTCCATGAAAAGTGCCAATACCCCGCCCTTTTCTAGGTGAAATACTCACTGGACAAAAAACAAACAAAAATGTTTCCATGGTGTGTATTGTTGTTCATTTTCATCAAATAAAGAAAATAAAACCCAGAATAAATCATTAAAGAAAAGAAATGAGCATAAAAGATGCCTCAGCGAAAGTGTTAATGTTAGTAAAGAAGCCCAAATTTCAAAAAATATTGCGAAAAAATACAATCTTCCATTATAGAGTGAATGTTTGAGGTGTATAGAAGGCATTTATTTTATTTTTAGAAATTTTAATATTTCACATTTTTCCATGAAAAGTGCCAATACCCCCCCCTTTGGGTTCAAGGTGAAATTCTCACTCGACAGAAATCAAACAAAAATGTTTCCATGGTGTGTATTGTTGTTCATTTTCGTCAAATAAACAAAATAAAACCAGGAAAAAATCATTAAACAAAGAAATGAGCATAAAAGATGCATCAGCGCAAGTGTTAATGTTAGTAAAATGGCCCAAATTTCAAAAAATATTGCGAAAAACAACAGTCTTCCATTATAGAGTGAATGTTTGAGGTGTATAGAAGGCATTTATTTCATTTTTAGAAATGTTAATTTTTTTACATTTTTCCACGAAAAAGGCCAATACCCCCCCCTTTGGGTTCTAGGTGAAATTCTCACTCGACACAAATCAAACAAAAATGTTTCCAAGGTGTGTATTGTTGTTCATTTTCATCAAATAACCAAAATAAAACCCTGAATAAATCATTAAAGACAAGAAATGAGCATAAAAGATGCCTCAGCGCAAGTGTTCATGTTAGTAAAAGAGCCCAAATTTCAAAAAATATTGCGAAAAACAACAATCTTCCTTTATAGAGTGAATGTTTGAAGTGTATAGAAGAGTTTTATTTCATTTTTAGAAATTTTAATATTTTACATTTTTCCATGAAAAGTGCCAATACCCCCCCCTTTGGGTTCTAGGTGAAATTCTCACTCGACACATATCAAACAAAAATGTTTCTATTGTGTGTATCGTTGTTCATTTTCGTCAAATAAACAAAATAAAATCAGGAAAAAATCATAAAGACAAGAAATGAGCAAAAAAGATGCCTCCACGCAAGTGTTAATGTTAGTAAAAGAGCCCAAATTTCAAAAATATTGCGAAAAACAACAATCTTCCATTAAAGAGCGAATGTTTGAAGTGTATAGAAGGCATTTATTTCATTTTTAGAAAATTAATTTTTCACGTTTTTCCATGAAAAGTGCCAATACCCCCCTCTTTGGGGTCTAGGTGAAATTATCACTCGACACAAATTAAACAAAAATGTTTCCATAGTGTGTATTTTTGTTCATTTTCATCAAATAAACAAAATAAAACCCAGAATAAATCATTTAAGACAAGAAATGAGCATAAAAGATGTCTCAGCGCAATTGTTAATGTTATTAAAAGTAAATTTCAAAAAATATTGCGAAAAACAACAATCTTCCATTTTAGAGTGAATGTTTGAGGTGTATATGAGGCATTTATTTCATTTTTAGAAATTTTAATTTTTCACATTTTTCCATGAAAAGTGCCAATACCCCCCCTTTGGGTTCTAGGTGAAATTCTCACTAGACACAAATCAAACAAAAATGTTTCTATGGTGTGTATCGTTGTTCATTTTCGTCAAATAAACAAAATAAAACCAGGAATAAATCATAAAGACAAGAAATGAGCATAAAAGATGCGTCAGCGCAAGTGTAAATGTTAGTAAAAGAGCCCATATTTCAAAAAATATTGCGAATAACAACAATCTTCCATTATAGAGTGAATGGTAGAGGTGTATATGAGGCATTTATTTCATTTTTAGAAATTTTAATTTTTCACATTATTGCATGAAAAGTGCCAATACCCCGCCCTTTTCTAGGTGAAATTCTCACTGGACAAAAAACAAACAAAAATTATTCCATGGTGTGTATTGTTGTTCATTTTCATCAAATAAAGAAAATAAAACCCAGAATAAATCATTAAAGACAAGAAATGAGCATAAAAGATGTCTCAGCGAAAGTGTTAATGTTAGTAAAAGAGCCCAAATTTGAAAAAATATTGCGAAAAACGACAATCTTCCGTTAAAGAGTGAATGATTGAGGTGTATAGAAGAGTTTTATTTCATTTTTAGAAATTTTAATATTTCACATTTTTCCATGAAAAGTGCCAATACCCCCCCTTTGGGTTCAGGGGTGAAATTCTCACTCGACACAATTTAAACAAAAATTTTCCATGGTGTGTATCGTTGTTCATTTTCGTCAAATAAACAAAAAAAACCAGGAATAAATCATAAAGACAAGAAATAAGCATAAAAGATGCCTCAGCGCAGGTGTTAATGTTAGTAAAAGAGCCCAAATTTCAAAAAATATTGCGAAAAACCACAATCTTCCGATAAAGAGTGAATGTTTGAGGTGTATAGAAGAGTTTTATTTCATTTTTAGAAATTTTAATATTTCACATTTTTCCATGAAAACTGCCAATACCTTTTGGGTTTTAGGTGAAATTCTCACTCGACACAAATCAAACAAAAATGTTTCCTTGGTGTGTCTTGTTGTTCATTTTAATCAAATAAAAAAATTAAACCCAGAATAAATCATTTAAGACAAGAAATGAGCATAAAAGATGTCTCAGCGCAAGTCTCTATGTTAGTAAAAGAGCCCAAATTTCAAAAAATATTGCGAAAAACAACAATTTTCCATTATAGAGTGAATGTTTGAGGTGTATAGAAGAGTTTTATTTCATTTTTAGAAATTTTAAAATTTCACATTTTTCCATGAAAAGTGCCAATACCCCCCCTTTGGGTTCTAGGTGAAATTCTCACTAGACACAAATCAAACAAAAATGTTTCTATGGTGTGTATCGTTGTTCATTTTCGTCAAATAAACAAAATAAAACCAGGAATAAATCATAAAGACAAGAAATGAGCATAAAAGATGCGTCAGCGCAAGTGTAAATGTTAGTAAAAGAGCCCATATTTAAAAAAATATTGCGAATAACAACAATCTTCCATTATAGAGTGAATGGTAGAGGTGTATATGAGGCATTTATTTCATTTTTAGAAATTTTAATTTTTCACATTATTGCATGAAAAGTGCCAATACCCCGCCCTTTTCTAGGTGAAATTCTCACTGGACAAAAAACAAACAAAAATTATTCCATGGTGTGTATTGTTGTTCATTTTCATCAAATGAAGAAAATAAAACCCAGAATAAATCATTAAAGACAAGAAATGAGCATAAAAGATGTCTCAGCGAAAGTGTTAATGTTAGTAAAAGAGCCCAAATTTCAAAAAATATTGCGAAAAACGACAATCTTCCGTTAAAGAGTGAATGATTGAGGTGTATAGAAGAGTTTTATTTCATTTTTAGAAATTTTAATATTTCACATTTTTCCATGAAAAGTGCCAATACCCCCCCTTTGGGTTCTAGGTGAAATTCTCACTCGACACAATTCAAACAAAAATTTTCCATGGTGTGTATCGTTGTTCATTTTCGTCAAATAAACAAAAAAAACCAGGAATAAATCATAAAGACAAGAAATAAGCATAAAAGATGCCTCAGCGCAGGTGTTAATGTTAGTAAAAGAGCCCAAATTTCAAAAAATATTGCGAAAAACTACAATCTTCCATTAAAGAGCGAATGTTTGAAGAGTATAGAAGGCATTCATTTCATTTTTAGAAAATTAATTTTTCACGTTTTTCCATGAAAAGTGCCAATACCCCCCTCTTTGGGGTCTAGGTGAAATTATCACTCGACACAAATCAAACAAAAATGTTTCCATAGTGCGTATTTTTGTTCATTTTCATCAAATAAACAAAATAAAACCCAGAATAAATCATTTAAGACAAGAAATGAGCATAAAAGATGCCTCAGCGCAATTGTTAATGTTATTAAAAGTAATTTTCAAAAAATATTGCGAAAAACAACAATCTTCCATTTTAGAGTGAATGTTTGAGGTGTATATGAGGCATTTATTTCATTTTTAAAAATTTTAATTTTTCACATTTTTCCATGAAAAGTGCCAATACCCCCCCCTTTTGGGTTTTAGGTGAAATTCTCACTCGACACAAATCAAACAAAAATGTTTCCTTGGTGTGTATTGTTGTTCATTTTAATCAAATAAAAAAATTAAACCCAGAATAAATCATTTAAGACAAGAAATGAGCATAAAAGATGTCTCAGCGCAAGTCTTTATGTTAGTAAAAGAGCCCAAATTTCAAAAAATATTGCGAAAAACAACAATTTTCCATTATAGAGTGAATGTTTGAGGTGTATAGAAGAGTTTTATTTCATTTTTAGAAATTTTAATATTTCACATTTTTCCATGAAAAGTGCCAATACCCGCTTTGGGTTCTAGGTGAAATTCTCACTCGAAACAAATCAAACAAAAATGTTTCTATGGTGTGTATCGTTGTTCATTTTCGTCAAATAAACAAAATAAAACCAGGAATAAATCATAAAGACAAGAAATGAGCATAAAAGATGCGTCAGCGCAAGTGTTAATGTTAGTAAAAGAGCCCAAATTTCAAAAAATATTGCGAATAACAACAATCTTCCATCATAGAGTGAATGTTTGAGGTGTATATGAGGCATTTATTTCATTTTTAGAAATTTTAATTTTTCAAATTATTCCATGAAAAGTGCCAATACCCCGCCCTTTTCTAGGTGAAATACTCACTGGACAAAAAACAAACAAAAATGTTTCCATGGTGTGTATTGTTGTTCATTTTCATCAAATAAAGAAAATAAAACCCAGAATAAATCATTAAAGAAGAGATGTGAGCATAAAAGATGCCTCAGCGAAAGTGTTAATGTTAGTAAAGGAGCCCAAATTTCAAAAAATATTGCGAAAAAATACAATCTTCCATTATAGAGTGAATGTTTGAGGTGTATAGAAGGCATTTATTTTATTTTTAGAAATTTTAATATTTCACATTTTTCCATGAAAAGTGCCAATACCCCCCCCTTTGGGTTCTAGGTGAAATTCTCACTCGACAGAAATCAAACAAAAATGTTTCCATGGTGTGTATTGTTGTTCATTTTCGTCAAATAAACAAAATAAAACCAGGAAAAAATCATTAAACAAAGAAATGAGCATAAAAGATGCCTCAGCGCAAGTGTTAATGTTAGTAAAATGGCCCAAATTTCAAAAAATATTGCGAAAAACAACAATCTTCCATTATAGAGTGAATGTTTGAGGTGTATATAAGGCATTCATTTCATTTTTAGTAATTTTAATTTTTCACATTTTTCCATGAAAAGTGCCAATGCCCCCCCTTTGGGTTCTAGGTGAAATTCTCACTCGACACAAATCAAACAAAAATGTTTCCAAGGTGAGTATTGTTGTTTATTTTCATCAAATAAACAAAATAAAACCCAGAATAAATCATTAAAGACAAGAAATGAGCATAAAAGATGCCTCAGCGCAAGTGTTAATCTTAGTAAAAGAGCCCAAATTTCAAAAAATATTGCGATAAACAAAAATCTTCCATTATAGAGTGAATGTTTGAGGTGTATATAAGGCATTCTTTTCATTTTTAGAAATTTTAAATTTTTCACATTTTTCCATGAAAAGTGCAAATACCCCGCCCTATTCTAGGTGAAATTCTCACTCGACACAAATCAAACAAAAATGTTTCCAAGGTGTGTATTGTTATTCATTTTCATCAAATAAACAAAATTAAACCCAGAATAAATCATTTAAGACAAGAAATGAGCATAAAAGATGATTCAGCGAAAGTGTTAATGTTAGTAAAAGAGCCCAAATTTCAAAAAATATTGCGAAAAACAACAATCTTCCATTATAGAGTGATTGTTTGAGGTGTATAGAAGGAATTTATTTCATTTTTAGAAATTTTAATTTTTCACATTTTTCCAAGAAAAGTGCCAATACTCTTTGGGGTCTAGGTGAAATTCTCACTCGACACAAATCAAACATAAATGTTTCCATGGTGTGTATTGTTGTTCATTTTCATCAAATAAACAAAAAAAAACCCAGAATAAATCATTTAAGACAAGAAATGAGCATAAAAGATGCCTCAGCGCAAGTGTTAATGTTAGTAAAAGAGCCCAAATTTCAAAAAATATTTCGAAAAACAACAATCTTCCATTATAGAGTGAATGTTTGAGGTGTACAGAAGGCATTTATTTTATTTTTAGAAATTTTAATTTATCACATTTTTCCATGAAATGTGCCAATACCCCCCCCTTTGGGTTCTAGGTGAAATTCTCACTCGACACAAATCAAACAAAAATGTTTCCTTGGTGTGTATTGTTGTTCATTTTCATCAAATAAACAAAATAAAACCAGGAATAAATCATTTAAGACAAGAAATGAGCATAAAAGATGCGTCAGCGCAAGTGTTAATGTTAGTAAAAGAGCCCAAATTTCAAAAAATATTGCGAATAACAACAATCTTCCATTATAGAGTGAATGTTTGAGGTGTATATGAGGCATTTATTTCATTTTTAGAAATTTTAATTTTTCACATTATTCCATGAAAAGTGCCAATACCCCGCCCTTTTCTAGGTGAAATTCTCACTCGACAAAAAACAAACAAAAATGTTTCCATAGTGTGTATTGTTGTTCATTTTCATCAAATAAACAAAATAAAACCCAGAATAAATCATTAAAGACAAGAAATGAGCATAAAAGATGCCTCAGCGCTAGTCTTAATGTTAGTAAATAGGCCCAAATTTCAAAAATATTGCGAAAAACAACAATCTTCCATTAAAGAGCGAATGTTTGAAGTGTATAGAAGGCATTTATTTCATTTTTAGAAAATTAATTTTTCACGTTTTTCCATGAAAAGTGCCAATACCCCCCTCTTTGGGGTCTAGGTGAAATTATCACTCGTCACAAATCAAACAAAAATGTTTCCATAGTGTGTATTTTTGTTCATTTTCATCAAATAAACAAAATAAAACCCAGAATAAATCATTTAAGACAAGAAATGAGCATAAAAGATGCCTCAGCGCAATTGTTAATGTTATTAAAAGTAAATTTCAAAAAATATTGCGAAAAACAACAATCTTCCATTTTAGAGTGAATGTTTGAGGTGTATATGAGGCATTTATTTCATTTTTAGAAATTTTAATTTTTCACATTTTTCCATTAAAAGTGCCAATACCCCCCCCTTTTGGGTTTTAGGTGAAATTCTCACTCGACACAAATCAAACAAAAATGTTTCCTTGGTGTGTATTGTTGTTCATTTTAATCAAATAAAAAAATTAAACCCAGAATAAATCATTTAAGACAAGAAATGAGCATAAAAGATGTCTCAGCGCAAGTCTTTATGTTAGTAAAAGAGCGCAAATTTCAAAAAATATTGCGAAAAAACAACAATTTTTCATTATAGAGTGAATGTTTGAGGTGTATAGAAGAGTTTTATTTCATTTTTAAAAATTTTAATATTTCACATTTTTCCATGAAAAGTGCCAATACCCGCTTTGGGTTCTAGGTGAAATTCTCACTCGACACAAATCAAACAAAAATGTTTCTATGGTGTGTATCGTTGTTCATTTTCGTCAAATAAACAAAATAAAACCAGGAATAAATCATAAAGACAAGAAATGAGCATAAAAGATGCCTCAGCGCAAGTGTTAATGTTAGTAAAAGAGCCCAAATTTCAAAAAATATTGCGAATAACAACAATCTTCCATTATAGAGTGAATGTTTGAGGTGCATATGAGGCATTTATTTCATTTTTAGAAATTTTAATTTTTCACATTATTGCATGAAAAGTGCCAATACCCCGCCCTTTTCTGGGTGAAATTCTCACTGGACAAAAAACAAACAAAAATTATTCCATGGTGTGTATTGTTGTTCATTTTCATCAAATAAAGAAAATAAAACCCAGAATAAATCATTAAAGACAAGAAATGAGCATAAAAGATGTCTCAGCGAAAGTGTTAATGTTAGTAAAAGAGCCCAAATTTCAAAAAATATTGCGAAAAACGACAATCTTCCGTTAAAGAGTGAATGATTGAGGTGTATAGAAGAGTTTTATTTCATTTTTAGAAATTTTAATATTTCACATTTTTCCATGAAAAGTGCCAATACCCCCCCTTTGGGTTCTAGGTGAAATTCTCACTCGACACAATTCAAACAAAAATTTTCCATGGTGTGTATCGTTGTTCATTTTCGTCAAATAAACAAAAAAAACCAGGAATAAATCATAAAGACAAGAAATAAGCATAAAAGATGCCTCAGCGCAGGTGTTAATGTTAGTAAAAGAGCCCAAATTTCAAAAAATATTGCGAAAAACTACAATCTTCCATTATAGAGTGAAGGTTTGAGGTGTATAGAAGGCATTTATTTTATTTTTAGAAATTTCAAAATTTCACATTTTTCCATGAAAAGTGCCAATCCCCCCCCTTTGGGGTCTAGGGTAAATTCTCACTCGACACAAATCAAACAAAAATGTTTCCATGGTGTGTATTGTTGTTCATTTTCATCAATTAAACAAAATAAAACCCAGAATAAATCATTAAAGACAAGAAATGAGCATAAAAGATGCCTCAGCGCAAGTGTTAATGTTAGTAAATAGGCCCAAATTTCAAAAATATTGCGAAAAACAACAATCTTCAATTAAAGAGCGAATGTTTGAAGTGTATAGAAGGCATTCATTTCATTTTTAGAAAATTAATTTTTCACGTTTTTCCATGAAAAGTGCCAATACCCCCCTCTTTGGGGTCTAGGTGAAATTATCACTCGACACAAATCAAACAAAAATGTTTCCATAGTGCGTATTTTTGTTCATTTTCATCAAATAAACAAAATAAAACCCAGAATAAATCATTTAAGACAAGAAATGAGCATAAAAGATGCCTCAGCGCAATTGTTAATGTTATTAAAAGTAATTTTCAAAAAATATTGCGAAAAACAACAATCTTCCATTTTAGAGTGAATGTTTGAGGTGTATATGAGGCATTTATTTCATTTTTAAAAATTTTAATTTTTCACATTTTTCCATGAAAAGTGCCAATACCCCCCCCTTTTGGGTTTAAGGTGAAATTCTCACTCGACACAAATCAAACAAAAATGTTTCCTTGGTGTGTATTGTTGTTCATTTTAATCAAATAAAAAAATTAAACCCAGAATAAATCATTTAAGACAAGAAATGAGCATAAAAGATGTCTCAGCGCAAGTCTTTATGTTAGTAAAAGAGCCCAAATTTCAAAAAATATTGCGAAAAACAACAATTTTCCATTATAGAGTGAATGTTTGAGGTGTATAGAAGAGTTTTATTTCATTTTTAGAAATTTTAAAATTTCACATTTTTCCATGAAAAGTGCCAATACCCCCCCTTTGGGTTCTAGGTGAAATTCTCACTAGACACAAATCAAACAAAAATGTTTCTATGGTGTGTATCGTTGTTCATTTTCGTCAAATAAACAAAATAAAACCAGGAATAAATCATAAAGACAAGAAATGAGCATAAAAGATGCGTCAGCGCAAGTGTAAATGTTAGTAAAAGAGCCCATATTTCAAAAAATATTGCGAATAACAACAATCTTCCATCATAGAGTGAATGTTTGAGGTGTATATGAGGCATTTATTTCATTTTTAGAAATTTTAATTTTTCAAATTATTCCATGAAAAGTGCCAATACCCCGCCCTTTTCTAGGTGAAATACTCACTGGACAAAAAACAAACAAAAATGTTTCCATGGTGTGTATTGTTGTTCATTTTCATCAAATAAAGAAAATAAAACCCAGAATAAATCATTAAAGAAGAGATGTGAGCATAAAAGATGCCTCAGCGAAAGTGTTAATGTTAGTAAAGGAGCCCAAATTTCAAAAAATATTGCGAAAAAATACAATCTTCCATTATAGAGTGAATGTTTGAGGTGTATAGAAGGCATTTATTTTATTTTTAGAAATTTTAATATTTCACATTTTTCCATGAAAAGTGCCAATACCCCCCCCTTTGGGTTCTAGGTGAAATTCTCACTCGACACAAATCAAACAAAAATGTTTCTATGGTGTGTATCGTTGTTCATTTTCGTCAAATAAACAAAATAAAACCAGGAATAAATCATAAAGACAAGAAATGAGCATAAAAGATGCGTCAGCGCAAGTGTAAATGTTAGTAAAAGAGCCCAAATTTCAAAAAATATTGCGATAAACAAAAATCTTCCATTATAGAGTGAATGTTTGAGGTGTATATAAGGCATTCTTTTCATTTTTAGAAATTTTAAATTTTTCACATTTTTCCATGAAAAGTGCAAATACCCCGCCCTTTTCTAGGTGAAATTCTCACTCGACACAAATCAAACAAAAATGTTTCCAAGGTGTGTATTGTTATTCATTTTCATCAAATAAACAAAATTAAACCCAGAATAAATCATTTAAGACAAGAAATGAGCATAAAAGATGATTCAGCGAAAGTGTTAATGTTAGTAAAAGAGCCCAAATTTCAAAAAATATTGCGAAAAACAACAATCTTCCATTATAGAGTGATTGTTTGAGGTGTATAGAAGGAATTTATTTCATTTTTAGAAATTTTAATTTTTCACATTTTTCCAAGAAAAGTGCCAATACTCTTTGGGGTCTAGGTGAAATTCTCACTCGACACAAATCAAACATAAATGTTTCCATGGTGTGTATTGTTGTTCATTTTCATCAAATAAACAAAATAAAACCCAGAATAAATCATTTAAGACAAGAAATGAGCATAAAAGATGCCTCAGCGCAAGTGTTAATGTTAGTAAAAGAGCCCAAATTTCAAAAAATATTTCGAAAAACAACAATCTTCCATTATAGAGTGAATGTTTGAGGTGTACAGAAGGCATTTATTTTATTTTTAGAAATTTTAATTTTTCACATTTTTCCATGAAATGTGCCAATACCCCCCCCCCTTTGGGTTCTAGGTGAAATTCTCACTCGACACAAATCAAACAAAAATGTTTCCTTGGTGTGTATTGTTGTTCATTTTCATCAAATAAACAAAATAAAACCAGGAATAAATCATTTAAGACAAGAAATGAGCATAAAAGATGCGTCAGCGCAAGTGTTAATGTTAGTAAAAGAGCCCAAATTTCAAAAAATATTGCGAATAACAACAATCTTCCATTATAGAGTGAATGTTTGAGGTGTATATGAGGCATTTATTTCATTTTTAGAAATTTTAATTTTTCACATTATTCCATGAAAAGTGCCAATACCCCGCCCTTTTCTAGGTGAAATTCTCACTCGACAAAAAACAAACAAAAATGTTTTCATAGTGTGTATTGTTGTTCATTTTCATCAAATAAACAAAATAAAACCCAGAATAAATCATTAAAGACAAGAAATGAGCATAAAAGATGCCTCAGCGCTAGTCTTAATGTTAGTAAATAGGCCCAAATTTCAAAAATATTGCGAAAAACAACAATCTTCCATTAATGAGCGAATGTTTGAAGTGTATAGAAGGCATTTATTTCATTTTTAGAAAATTAATTTTTCACGTTTTTCCATGAAAAGTGCCAATACCCCCCTCTTTGGGGTCTAGGTGAAATTATCACTCGTCACAAATCAAACAAAAATGTTTCCATAGTGTGTATTTTTGTTCATTTTCATCAAATAAACAAAATAAAACCCAGAATAAATCATTTAAGACAAGAAATGAGCATAAAAGATGCCTCAGCGCAATTGTTAATGTTATTAAAAGTAAATTTCAAAAAATATTGCGAAAAACAACAATCTTCCATTTTAGAGTGAATGTTTGAGGTGTATATGAGGCATTTATTTCATTTTTGAAATTTTAATTTTTCACATTTTTCCATTAAAAGTGCCAATACCCCCCCCTTTTGGGTTTTAGGTGAAATTCTCACTCGACACAAATCAAACAAAAATGTTTCCTTGGTGTGTATTGTTGTTCATTTTAATCAAATAAAAAAATTAAACCCAGAATAAATAATTTAAGACAAGAAATGAGCATAAAAGATGTCTCAGCGCAAGTCTTTATGTTAGTAAAAGAGCGCAAATTTCAAAAAATATTGCGAAAAACAACAATTTTTCATTATAGAGTGAATGTTTGAGGTGTATAGAAGAGTTTTATTTCATTTTTAAAAATTTTAATATTTCACATTTTTCCATGAAAAGTGCCAATACCCGCTTTGGGTTCTAGGTGAAATTCTCACTCGACACAAATCAAACAAAAATGTTTCTATGGTGTGTATCGTTGTTCATTTTCGTCAAATAAACAAAATAAAACCAGGAATAAATCATAAAGACAAGAAATGAGCATAAAAGATGCCTCAGCGCAAGTGTTAATGTTAGTAAAAGAGCCCAAATTTCAAAAAATATTGCGAATAACAACAATCTTCCATTATAGAGTGAATGTTTGAGGTGCATATGAGGCATTTATTTCATTTTTAGAAATTTTAATTTTTCACATTATTCCATGAAAAGTGCCAATACCCCGCCCTTTTCTAGGTGAAATACTCACTGGACAAAAAACAAACAAAAATGTTTCCATGGTGTGTATTGTTGTTCATTTTCATCAAATAAAGAAAATAAAACCCAGAATAAATCATTAAAGAAAAGAAATGAGCATAAAAGATGCCTCAGCGAAAGTGTTAATGTTAGTAAAGAAGCCCAAATTTCAAAAAATATTGCGAAAAAATACAATCTTCCATTATAGAGTGAATGTTTGAGGTGTATAGAAGGCATTTATTTTATTTTTAGAAATTTTAATATTTCACATTTTTCCATGAAAAGTGCCAATACCCCCCCTTTGGGTTCAAGGTGAAATTCTCACTCGACAGAAATCAAACAAAAATGTTTCCATGGTGTGTATTGTTGTTCATTTTCGTCAAATAAACAAAATAAAACCAGGAAAAAATCATTAAACAAAGAAATGAGCATAAAAGTTGCATCAGCGCAAGTGTTAATGTTAGTAAAATGGCCCAAATTTCAAAAAATATTGCGAAAAACAACAGTCTTCCATTATAGAGTGAATGTTTGAGGTGTATAGAAGGCATTTATTTCATTTTTAGAAATGTTAATTTTTTTACATTTTTCCACGAAAAAGGCCAATACCCCCCCCTTTGGGTTCTAGGTGAAATTCTCACTCGACACAAATCAAACAAAAATGTTTCCAAGGTGTGTATTGTTGTTCATTTTCATCAAATAACCAAAATAAAACCCTGAATAAATCATTAAAGACAAGAAATGAGCATAAAAGATGCCTCAGCGCAAGTGTTAATGTTAGTAAAAGAGCCCAAATTTCAAAAAATATTGCGAAAAACAAAAATCTTCCTTTATAGAGTGAATGTTTGAAGTGTATAGAAGAGTTTTATTTCATTTTTAGAAATTTTAATATTTCACATTTTTCCATGAAAAGTACCAATACCCCCCCCTTTGGGTTCTAGGTGAAATTCTCACTCGACACATATCAAACAAAAATGTTTCTATTGTGTGTATCGTTGTTCATTTTCGTCAAATAAACAAAATAAAATCAGGAAAAAATCATAAAGACAAGAAATGAGCAAAAAAGATGCCTCCACGCAAGTGTTAATGTTAGTAAAAGAGCCCAAATTTCAAAAAATATTGCGAAAAACAACAATCTTCCATTTTAGAGTGAATGTTTGAGGTGTATAGAAGGCATTCATTTCATTTTTAGAAATTTTAATTTTTCACATTTTTCCATGAAAAGTGCCAATACCCCGCCCTTTTCTAGGTGAAATTCTCACTTGACACAAATTAAACATAAATGTTTGCATGGTGTTATTGTTGTTAATTTTCATCAAATAAACATAATTAAACCCAGAATAAATCATTAAAGACAAGAAATGATTATAAAAGATGCCTCAGCGCAAGTGTTAATGTTAGTAAAAGAGCCAAAATTTCAAAAAATATTGCGAAAAACAACAATCTTTTATTATAGAGTGAATGTTTGAGGTGTATATGAGGCATTTATTTCATTTTTAGAAATTTTAATTTTTCACATTTTTTCATGAAAAGTTCCAATATCCCCCCCTTTGGGTTCTAGGTGAAATTCTCACTCGACACAAATCAAACAAAAATGTTTCCAAGGTGTGTATTGTTGTTCATTTTCATCAAATAAACAAAATAAAACCCAGAATAAATCATTTAAGACAAGAAATGAGCATAAAAGATGCTTCAGCGCAAGTGTTAATGTTAGTAAAAGAGCCCAAATTTCAAAAAATATTGCGAAAAACAACAATCTTCCATTTTAGAGTGAATGTTTGAGGTGTACAGAAGGCATTTATTTTATTTTTAGAAATTTTAATTTTTCACATTTTCCCATGAAATGTGCCAATACCCCCCCTTTGGGTTCTAGGTGAAATTCTCACTCGACACAAATCAAACAAAAATGTTTCCTTGGTGCGTATTGTTGTTCATTTTCATCAAATAAACAAAATAAAACCAGGAATAAATAATTTAAGACAAGAAATGAGCATAAAAGATGCCTCAGCGCAAGTGTTACTGTTAGTGAAAGAGCCCAAATTTCAAAAAATATTGCCAAAAACAACAATCTTCCATCATAGAGTGAATGTTTGAGGTGTATCGAAGGCATTTATTTCATTTTTTGAATTTTTAATTTTTCACATTTTTCCATGAAAAGTGCCAATACCCCGCCCTTTTCCAGGTGAAATTCTCACTCGACAAAAAACAAACAAAAATGTTTCCATAGTGTGTATTGTTGTTCATTTTCATCAAATAAACAAAATAAAACCCAGAATAAATCATTTAAGACAGGAAATGAGCATAAAAGATGCCTCAGCGCAAGTGTTAATGTTAGTAAAAGAGCCCAAAATTCAAAAAATATTGCGAAAAAACAACAATCTTTCATTAAAGAGTGAATGTTTGAGGTGTATAGAAGAGTTTTATTTCATTTTTAGAAATTTTAGTTTTTCACATTTTTCCATGAAAAGTGATAATACCCCCCCCTTGGGGTTCTAGGTGAAATTCTCACTCGACACAAATCAAACAAAAGTGTTTCCATGGTGTGTATTTTTTTTCATTTTCATCAAATAAACAAAATAAAACCCAGAATAAATCATTAAAGACAAGAAATGAGCATAAAAGATGCCTCAGCGCAAGTGTTATGTTAGTAAAAGAGCCAAAAATTCAAAAAATATTGCGAAAAACAACAATCTTCCATTATAGAGTGAATGTTTGAGGTGTATAGAAGGCATTTATTTTATTTTTAGAAATTTTAATTTTTCACATTTTCCCATGAAATGTGCCAATACCCCCCCTTTGGGTTCTAGGTGAAATTCTCACTCGACACAAATCAAACAAAAATGTTTCCTTGGTGTGTATTGTTGTTCATTTTCATCAAATAAACAAAATAAAACCAGGAATAAATCATTTAAGACAAGAAATGAGCATAAAAGATGCCTCAGCGCAAGTGTTAATGTTAGTAAAAGAGCCCAAATTTCAAAAATATTGCGAATAACAACAATCTTCCATTATAGAGTGAATGTTTGAGGTGTATATGAGGCATTTATTTCATTTTTAGAAATTTTAATTTTTCACATTATTCCATGAAAAGTGCCAATACCCCGCCCTTTTCTAGGTGAAATACTCACTTGACAAAAAACAAACAAAAATGTTTCCATGGTGTGTATCGTTTTTCATTTTCGTCAAATAAACAAAATAAAACCTGGAATAAATCATAAAGACAAGAAATGAGCATAAAAGTTGCCTCAGCGCAAGTGTTACTGTTAGTAAAAGAGCCCAAATTTCAAAAAATATTGCAAAAAACAACAATCTTCCATCATAGAGTGAATGTTTGAGGTGTATCGAAGGCATTTATTTCATTTTTTGAATTTTTAATTTTTCACATTTTTCCATGAAAAGTGCCAATACCCCGCCCTTTTCCAGGTGAAATTCTCACTCGACAAAAAACAAACAAAAATGTTTCCATAGTGTGTATTGTTGTTCATTTTCATCAAATAAACAAAATAAAACCCAGAATAAATCATTTAAGACAAGAAATGAGCATAAAAGATGCCTCAGCGCAAGTGTTAATGTTAGTAAAAGAGCCCAAAATTCAAAAAATATTGCGAAAAACAACAATCTTTCATTAAAGAGTGAATGTTTGAGGTGTATAGAAGAGTTTTATTTCATTTTTAGAAATTTTAGTTTTTCACATTTTTCCATGAAAAGTGATAATACCCCCCCCTTGGGGTTCTAGGTGAAATTCTCACTCGACACAAATCAAACAAAAGTGTTTCCATGGTGTGTATTTTTTTTCATTTTCATCAAATAAACAAAATAAAACCCAGAATAAATCATTAAAGACAAGAAATGAGCATAAAAGATGCCTCAGCGCAAGTGTTAATGTTAGTAAAAGAGCCAAAAATTCAAAAAATATTGCGAAAAACAACAATCTTCCATTATAGAGTGAATGTTTGAGGTGTATAGAAGGCATTTATTTTATTTTTAGAAATTTTAATTTTTCTCATTTTTCCATGAAAAGTGCCAATTTGGGTTTTAGGTGAAATTCTCACTCGACACAAATCAAACAAAAATGTTTCCAAGGTGTGTATTGTTGTTCATTTTCATCAGATAAACAAAAAAAACCCAGAATAAATCATTAAAAACAAGAAATGAGCATAAAAGATACCTCAGCGCAAGTCTTAATGTTAGTAAATAGGCCCAAATTTCAAAAATATTGCGAAAAACAACAATCTTCCTTTTAAGAGTGAATGTTTGAGGTGTATATAAGGCATTCATTTCATTTTTAGAAATTTTAATTTTTCACATTTTTCCATGAAAAGTGCCAATGCCCCCCCTTTGGGTTCTAGGTGAAATTCTCACTCGACACAAATCAAACAAAAATGTTTCCAAGGTGAGTATTGTTGTTTATTTTCATCAAATAAACAAAATAAAACCCAGAATAAATCATTAAAGACAAGAAATGAGCATAAAAGATGCCTCAGCGCAAGTGTTAATCTTTGTAAAAGAGCCCAAATTTCAAAAAATATTGCGATAAACAAAAATCTTCCATTATAGAGTGAATGTTTGAGGTGTATATAAGGCATTCATTTCATTTTTAGAAATTTTAATTTTTCACATTTTTCCATGAAAAGTGCCAATACCCCGCCCTTTTCTAGGTGAAATTCTCACTTGACACAAATTAAACATAAATGTTTCCATGGAGTTATTGTTGTTAATTTTCATCAAATAAACATAATTAAACCCAGAATAAATCATTAAAGACAAGAAATGAGCATAAAAGATGCCTCAGCGCAAGTGTTAATGTTAGTAAAAGAGCCAAAATTTCAAAAAATATTGCGAAAAACAACAATCTTTTATTATAGAGTGAATGTTTGAGGTGTATATGAGGCATTTATTTCATTTTTAGAAATTTTAATTTTTCACATTTTTTCATGAAAAGTTCCAATATCCCCCCCTTTGGGTTCTAGGTGAAATTCACACTCGACACAAATCAAACAAAAATGTTTCCAAGGTGTGTATTGTTATTCATTTTCATCAAATAAACAAAATTAAACCCAGAATAAATCATTTAAGACAAGAAATGAGCATAAAAGATGATTCAGCGAAAGTGTTAATGTTAGTAAAAGAGCCCAAATTTCAAAAAATATTGCGAAAAACAACAATCTTCCATTATAGAGTGATTGTTTGAGGTGTATAGAAGGAATTTATTTCATTTTTAGAAATTTTAATTTTTCACATTTTTCCCAGAAAAGTGCCAATACTCTTTGGGGTCTAGGTGAAATTCTCACTCGACACAAATCAAACATAAATGTTTCCATGGTGTGTATTGTTGTTCATTTTCATCAAATAAACAAAATAAAACCCAGAATAAATCATTTAAGACAGGAAATGAGCATAAAAGATGCCTCAGCGCAAGTGTTAATGTTAGTAAAAGAGCCCAAAATTCAAAAAATATTGCGAAAAACAACAATCTTTCATTAAAGAGTGAATGTTTGAGGTGTATAGAAGAGTTTTATTTCATTTTTAGAAATTTTAGTTTTTCACATTTTTCCATGAAAAGTGATAATACCCCCCCCTTGGGGTTCTAGGTGAAATTCTCACTCGACACAAATCAAACATAAATGTTTCCATGGTGTGTATTGTTGTTCATTTTCATCAAATAAACAAAATAAAACCCAGAATAAATCATTTAAGACAAGAAATGAGCATAAAAGATGCCTCAGCGCAAGTGTTAATGTTAGTAAAAGAGCCCAAATTTCAAAAAATATTGCAAAAAACAACAATCTTCCATCATGGAGTGAATGTTTGAGGTGTATCGAAGGCATTTATTTCATTTTTTGAATTTTTAATTTTTCACATTTTTCCATGAAAAGTGCCAATACCCCGCCCTTTTCCAGGTGAAATTCTCACTCGACAAAAAACAAACAAAAATGTTTCCATAGTGTGTATTGTTGTTCATTTTCATCAAATAAACAAAATAAAACCCAGAATAAATCATTTAAGACAGGAAATGAGCATAAAAGATGCCTCAGCGCAAGTGTTAATGTTAGTAAATGAGCCCAAAATTCAAAAAATATTGCGAAAAACAACAATCTTTCATTAAAGAGTGAATGTTTGAGGTGTATAGAAGAGTTTTATTTCATTTTTAGAAATTTTAGTTTTTCACATTTTTCCATGAAAAGTGATAATACCCCCCCCTTGGGGATCTAGGTGAAATTCTCACTCGACACAAATCAAACAAAAGTGTTTCCATGGTGTGTATTTTTTTTCATTTTCATCAAATAAACAAAATAAAACCCAGAATAAATCATTAAAGACAAGAAATGAGTATAAAAGATGCCTCAGCGCAAGTCTTAATGTTAGTAAATAGGCCCAAATTTCAAAAATATTGCGAAAAACAACAATCTTCTATTAAAGAGTGAATGTTTGAGGTGTATAGAAGGCATTTATTTCATTTTTAGAAAAATAATTTTTCACATTTTTCCATGAAAAGTGCCAATACCCGCCTCTTTGGGGTCTAGGTGAAATTATCACTCGACACAAATCAAACAAAAATGTTTCCATAGTGTGTATTGTTGTTCATTTTCATCAAATAAACAAAATAAAACCAGGAATAAATCATTTAAGACAAGAAATGAGCATAAAAGATGCGTCAGCGCAAGTGTTAATGTTAGTAAAAGAGCCCAAATTTCAAAAATATTGCGAATAACAACAATCTTCCATTATAGAGTGAATGTTTGAGGTGTATATGAGGCATTTATTTCATTTTTAGAAATTTTAATTTTTCACATTATTCCATGAAAAGTGCCAATACCCCGCCCTTTTCTAGGTGAAATACTCACTTGACAAAAAACAAACAAAAATGTTTCCATGGTGTGTATCGTTTTTCATTTTCGTCAAATAAACAAAATAAAACCTGGAATAAATCATAAAGACAAGAAATGAGCATAAAAGATGCCTCAGCGCAAGTGTTACTGTTAGTAAAAGAGCCCAAATTTCAAAAAATATTGCAAAAAACAACAATCTTCCATCATAGAGTGAATGTTTGAGGTGTATCGAAGGCATTTATTTCATTTTTTGAATTTTTAATTTTTCACATTTTTCCATGAAAAGTGCCAATACCCCGCCCATTTCCAGGTGAAATTCTCACTCGACAAAAAACAAACAAAAATGTTTCCATAGTGTGTATTGTTGTTCATTTTCATCAAATAAACAAAATAAAACCCAGAATAAATCATTTAAGACAAGAAATGAGCATAAAAGATGCCTCAGCGCAAGTGTTAATGTTAGTAAAAGAGCCCAAAATTCAAAAAATATTGCGAAAAACAACAATCTTTCATTAAAGAGTGAATGTTTGAGGTGTATAGAAGAGTTTTATTTCATTTTTAGAAATTTTAGTTTTTCACATTTTTCCATGAAAAGTGATAATAGCCCCCCCTTGGGGTTCTAGGTGAAATTCTCACTCGACACAAATCAAACAAAAGTGTTTCCATGGTGAGTATTTTTTTTCATTTTCATCAAATAAACAAAATAAAACCCAGAATAAATCATTAAAGACAAGAAATGAGCATAAAAGATGCCTCAGCGCAAGTGTTAATCTTTGTAAAAGAGCCCAAATTTCAAAAAATATTGCGATAAACAAAAATCTTCCATTATAGAGTGAATGTTTGAGGTGTATATAAGGCATTCATTTCATTTTTAGAAATTTTAATTTTTCACATTTTTCCATGAAAAGTGCCAATACCCCGCCCTTTTCTAGGTGAAATTCTCACTTGACACAAATTAAACATAAATGTTTCCATGGAGTTATTGTTGTTAATTTTCATCAAATAAACATAATTAAACCCAGAATAAATCATTAAAGACAAGAAATGAGCATAAAAGATGCCTCAGCGCAAGTGTTAATGTTAGTAAAAGAGCCAAAATTTCAAAAAATATTGCGAAAAACAACAATCTTTTATTATAGAGTGAATGTTTGAGGTGTATATGAGGCATTTATTTCATTTTTAGAAATTTTAATTTTTCACATTTTTTCATGAAAAGTTCCAATATCCCCCCCTTTGGGTTCTAGGTGAAATTCACACTCGACACAAATCAAACAAAAATGTTTCCAAGGTGTGTATTGTTATTCATTTTCATCAAATAAACAAAATTAAACCCAGAATAAATCATTTAAGACAAGAAATGAGCATAAAAGATGATTCAGCGAAAGTGTTAATGTTAGTAAAAGAGCCCAAATTTCAAAAAATATTGCGAAAAACAACAATCTTCCATTATAGAGTGATTGTTTGAGGTGTATAGAAGGAATTTATTTCATTTTTAGAAATTTTAATTTTTCACATTTTTCCAAGAAAAGTGCCAATACTCTTTGGGGTCTAGGTGAAATTCTCACTCGACACAAATCAAACATAAATGTTTCCATGGTGTGTATTGTTGTTCATTTTCATCAAATAAACAAAATAAAACCCAGAATAAATCATTTAAGACAAGAAATGAGCATAAAAGATGCCTCAGCGCAAGTTATAATGTTAGTAAAAGAGCCCAAATTTCAAAAAATATTTCGAAAAACAACAATATTCCATTATAGAGTGAATGTTTGAGGTGTACAGAAGGCATTTATTTTATTTTTAGAAATTTTAATTTTTCACATTTTTCCATGAAATGTGCCAATACCCCCCCCTTTGGGTTCTAGGTGAAATTCTCACTCGACACAAATCAAACAAAAATGTTTCCTTGGTGTGTATTGTTGTTCATTTTCATCAAATAAACAAAATAAAACCAGGAATAAATCATTTAAGACAAGAAATGAGCATAAAAGATGCGTCAGCGCAAGTGTTAATGTTAGTAAAAGAGCCCAAATTTCAAAAAATATTGCGAATAACAACAATCTTCCATTATAGAGTGAATGTTTGAGGTGTATATGAGGCATTTATTTCATTTTTAGAAATTTTAATTTTTCACATTATTCCATGAAAAGTGCCAATACCCCGCCCTTTTCTAGGTGAAATTCTCACTCGACAAAAAACAAACAAAAATGTTTCCATAGTGTGTATTGTTGTTCATTTTCATCAAATAAACAAAATAAAACCCAGAATAAATCATTTAAGACAAGAAATGAGCATAAAAGATGCCTCAGCGCTAGTCTTAATGTTAGTAAATAGGCCCAAATTTCAAAAATATTGCGAAAAACAACAATCTTCCATTAAAGAGCGAATGTTTGAAGTGTATAGAAGGCATTTTTTTAATTTTTAGAAATTTTAATTTTTCACATTTTTCCGTGAAAAGTGCCAATACCCCCCCCTTTGGGTTCTAGGTGAAATTCTCACTCGACACAAATCAAACAAAAATGTTTCCATGGTGTGTATTGTTGTTCGTTTTCATCAAATAAACAAAATAAAAGGTGAAATTCTCACTCGACACAAATCAAACAAAAATGTTTCCATGGTGTGTATAGTTGTTCGTTTTCATCAAATAAACAAAATAAAACCCAGAATAAATCATTAAAGACAAGAAATGAGCATAAAAGATGCCTCAGCGCAAGTGTTAATGTTAGTAAAAGAGCCCAAATTTCAAAAAATATTGCAAAAAAACAACAATCTTCCATCATAGAGTGAATGTTTGAGGTGTATCGAAGGCATTTATTTCATTTTTTGAATTTTTAATTTTT
>NW_027287290.1:0-83460 GCF_022747635.1 Hetaerina americana | reverse complement strand
TCATTAAAGACAAGAAATGAGCATAAAAGATGCCTCAGCGCAAGTGTTAATGTTAGTAAAAGAGCCCAAATTTCCAAAAATATTGCAAAAAACAACAATCTTCCATTAAAGAGTGAATGTTTGAGGTGTATAGAAGGCATTTATTTCATTTTTAGAAATTTTAATTTTTCACATTTTTCCATGAAAAGTGCCTAGCCCCCCTTTAGGTTATAGGTGAAAATCTCACTCGACACGAATCAAACAAAAATGTTTCCATGGTGTGCATTGTTGTTCATTTTCATCAAATAAACAAAATAATACCCAGAATAAATCATTAAAGACAAGAAATGAGCATAAAAGATGCCTCAGCGCAAGTGTTAATGTTAGTAAAAAAGCCCACATTTCCAAAAATACCGCGAAAAACAACAATCTTCCATTATAGAGTGAATGTTTGAGGTGTATAGAAGGCATTTATTTCATTTTTAGAAATTTTAATTTTTCACATTTTTCCATGAAAGGGCCAATACCCCCCCTTTTGGGTTCTAGGTAAAAATCTCACTCGACACGGATCAAACAAAAATGTTTCCATGGTGTGTATTGTTGTTCGTTTTCTTGAAATAAACAAAATAAAACCCAGAATAAATCATTAAAGACAAGAAATGAGCATAAAAGATGCCTCAGCGCAAGTGTTAATGTTAGTAAAAGAGCCCAAATTTCCAAAAATATTGCGAAAAACAACAATCTTCCATTATAGAGTGAATGTTTGAGGTGTATAGAAGGCATTTATTTCATTTTTAGAAATTTTAATTATTCTCATTTTTCCATGAAAAGTGGCAATACACCCCCCTTTGGGTTCTAGGTGAAAATCTCACTCGACACGAATCAAACAAAACTGTTTCCATGGTGTGTATTGTTGTTCATTTTCATCAAATAAACAATATAAAACCCAGAATAAATCATTAAAGCCAAGAAATGAGCATAAAAGATGCCTCAGCGCAAGTGTTAATGTTAGTAAAAGAGCCCAAATTTCCAAAAATATTGCGAAAAACAACAATCTTCCATTATAGAGTGAATGTTTGAGGTGTATAGAAGGCATTTATTTCATTTTTAGATATTTTAATTTTTCACATTTTTTCATGAAAAGTGGCAATACACCCCCCTTTGGGTTCTAGGTGAAAATCTCACTCGAACCGAATCAAACAAAAATGTTTCCATGGTGTGTATTGTTGTTCATTTTCATCAAATAAACAAAATAAAACCCAGAATAAATCATTAAAGACAAGAAATGAGCATAAAAGATGCCTCAGCGCAAGTGTTAAAGTTAGTAAAAGAGCCCAAATTTCCAAAAATATTGAAAAAAACAACAATCTTCCATTATAGAGTGAATGTTTGAGGTGTATAGAAGGCATTTATTTCATTTTTAGAAATTTTAATTTTTCACATTTTTCCATGAAAAGTGCCAAGCCCCCCTTTAGGTTATAGGTGAAAATCTCACTCGACACGAATCAAACAAAAATGTTTCCATGGTGTGTATTGTTGTTCATTTTCATCAAATAAACAAAATAAAACCCAGAATAAATCATTAAAGACAAGAAATGAGCATAAAAGATGCCTCAGCGCAAGTGTTAATGTTAGTAAAAGAGCCCAAATTTCCAAAAATATTGCAAAAAACAACAATCTTCCATTAAAGAGTGAATGTTTGAGGTGTATAGAAGGCATTTATTTCATTTTTAGAAATTTTAATTTTTCACATTTTTCCATGAAAAGTGCCTAGCCCCCCTTTAGGTTATAGGTGAAAATCTCACTCGACACGAATCAAACAAAAATGTTTCCATGGTGTGCATTGTTGTTCATTTTCATCAAATAAACAAAATAATACCCAGAATAAATCATTAAAGACAAGAAATGAGCATAAAAGATGCCTCAGCGCAAGTGTTAATGTTAGTAAAAAAGCCCACATTTCCAAAAATACCGCGAAAAACAACAATCTTCCATTATAGAGTGAATGTTTGAGGTGTATAGAAGGCATTTATTTCATTGTTAGAAATTTTAATTTTTCACATTTTTCCATGAAAAGTGCCAATACCCCCCCCTTTGGGTTCTAGGTGAAAATCTCACTCGACACGATTCAAACAAAAATGTTTCCATGGTGTGTATTGTTGTTCATTTTCATCAAATAAACAAAATAAAACCCAGAATAAATCATTAAAGACCATAGCAGAGCAGACCACACAGAGCCCAAGAAATGAGCATAAAAGATGCCTCAGCGCAAGTGTTAATGTTAGTAAAAGAGCCCACATTTCCCAAAATATTGCGAAAAACAACAATCTTCCATTATAGAGTGAATGTTTGAGGTGTATCGAAGGCATTTATTTCATTTTTAGAAATTTTAATTTTTCACATTTTTCCATGAAAAGTGCCAAAACCCCCCCCCTTTCGGTTCTAGGTGAAAATCTTACTCGACACGAATCAAACAAAAATGTTTCCATGGTGTGTATTGTTGTTCATTTTCATCAAATAAACAAAATAAAACCCAGAATAAATCATTAAAGACAAGAAATGAGCATAAAAGATGCCTCAGCGCAAGTGTTAATGTTAGTAAAAGAGCCCACATTTCCCAAAATATAGCGAAAAACAACAATCTTCCATTATAGAGTGAATGTTTGAGGTGTATAGAAGGCATTTATTTCATTTTTTAAAATTTTAATTTTTCACATTTTTCCATGAAAAGTGGCAAAACCCCCCTTTGGGTTCTAGGTGAAAATCTCACTCGACACGAATCAAACAAAAATGTTTCCATGGTGTGTATTGTTGTTCATTTTCATCAAATAAACAAAATAAAACCCAGAATAAATCATTAAAGACAAGAAATGAGCATAAAAGATGCCTCAGCGCAAGTGTTAATGTTAGTAAAAGAGCCCACATTTCCAAAAATACCGCGAAAAACAACAATCTTCCATTATAGAGTGAATGTTTGAGGTGTATAGAAGGAATTTATTTCATTTTTAGGAATTTTAATTTTTCAAATTTTTCCATGAAAAGTGCCAATACCCCCCCCTTTGGGTTCTAGGTGAAAATCTCACTCGACACGAATCAAACAAAAATGTTTCCATGGTGTGCATTGTTGTTCATTTTCATCAAATAAACAAAATAAAACCCAGAATAAATCATTAAAGACAAGAAATGAGCATAAAAGATGCCTCAGCGCAAGTGTTAATGTTAGTAAAAAAGCCCACATTTCCAAAAATACCGCGAAAAAAAACAATCTTCCATTATAGAGTGAATGTTTGAGGTGTATAGAAGGCATTTATTTCATTTTTAGAAATTTTAATTTTTCACATTTTTCCATGAAAAGTGCCAATACCCCCCCCCTTTGGGTTCTTGGTGAAAATCTCACTCGAAACGAATCAAACAAAAATGTTTCCATGGTGTGTATTGTTGTTCATTTTCATCAAATAAACAAAATAAAACCCAGAATAAATCATTAAAGACAAGAAATGAGCATAAAAGATGCCTTAGCGCAAGTGTTAATGTTAGTAAAAGAGCCCAAATTTCCAAAAATATTGCGAAAAACAACAATCTTCCATTATAGAGTGAATGTTTGAGGTGTATAGAAGGCATTTATTTCATTTTTAGAAATTTTAATTATTCTCATTTTTCCATGAAAAGTGGCAATACACCCCCCTTTGGGATCTAGGTGAAAATCTCACTCGACACGAATCAAACAAAAATGTTTCCATGGAAGGTTTTGTATTCATTTTCATCAAATAAACATAATAAAACCCAGAATAAATCATTAAAGACAAGAAATGAGCATAGATGCCTCAGGGCAAGTGTTAATGTTAGTAAAAAAGCCCAAATTTCCAAAAATATTGCGAAAACAACAATCTTCCATTATAGATTGAATGCTTAGGTGTATAGAAGGCATTTATTTCATTTTTAGAAATTTTAATTTTTCATATTTTTCCATGAAAAATTCCAATCCCCCCCCCTTTGGGTTCTAGGTGATAATCTCACTCGACACGAATCAAACAAAAATGTTTCCATGGTGTGTATTGTTGTTCATTTTCATCAAATAAACAAAATAAAACCCAGAATAAATCATTAAAGACAAGAAATGAGCATAAAAGATGCCTCAGCGCAAGTGTTAATGTTAGTAAAAGAGCCCACATTTCCAATAATACCGCGAAAAACAACAATCTTCCATTATAGAGTGAATGTTTGAGGTGTATAGAAGGCATTTATTTCATTTTTAAAAATTTTAATTTTTCACATTTTTCCATGAAAAGTGCCAATACCCCCCCCTTTGGGTTCTAGGTGAAAATCTCACTCGACACGAATCAAACAAAAATGTTTCCATGGTGTGTATTGTTGTTCATTTTCATCAAAAAAAATGAAACCCAGAATAAATCATTAAAGACAAGAAATGAGCATAAAAGATGCCTCAGCGCAAGTGTTAATGTTAGTAAAAGAGCCCAAATTTCCAAAAATATTGCGAAAAACAACAATCTTCCATTATAGAGTGAATTATTGAGGTGTATAGAAGGCATTTATTTCATTTTTAGAAATTTTAAATATTCTCATTTTTCCATGAAAAGTGGCAATACACCCCCCTTTGGGTTTTAGGTGAAAATCTCACTCGACACGAATCAAACAAAAATGTTTCCATGGTAGGTTTTGTATTCATTTTCATCAAATAAACATAATAAAACCCAGAATATATCATTAAAGACCAGAAATGAGCATAGATGCCTCAGGGCAAGTGTTAATGTTAGTAAAAGAGCCCAAATTTCCAAAAATATTGCGAAAACAACAATCTTCCATTATAGATTGAATACTTAGGTGTATAGAAGGCATTTATGTCATTTTTAGAAATTTTAATTTTTCACATTTTTCCATGAAAAGTGCCAATACCCCCCCCTTTGGGTTCTAGGTGAAAATCTCACTCGACACGAATCAAACAAAAATGTTTCCATGGTGTGTATTGTTGTTCATTTTCATCAAAAAAAAATAAAACCCAGAAAAAATCATTAAAGAGAAGAAATGAGCATAAAAGATGCCTTAGCGCAAGTGCTAATGTTAGTAAAAGACCCCAAATTTCCAAAAATATTGCTAAGAACAACAATCTTCCATTATAGAGTGAATGTTTGAGGTGTATAGAAGGCATTTATTTCATTTTTAGAAATTTTAATTTTTCACATTTTTTCTTGAAAAGTGCCAATACCCCCCCCTTTTGGGTTCTAGGTGAAAATCTCACTCGACACGAATCAAACAAAAATGTTTCCATGGTGTGTATTGTTGTTCATTTTCTTCAAATAAACAAAATAAAACCCAGAATAAATCATTAAAGACAAGAAATGAGCATAAAAGATGCCTCAGCGCATGAGTTAATGTTAGTAAAAGAGCCCAAATTTCCAAAAATATTGCGAAAAACAACAATCTTCCATTTAAGAGTGAATGTTTGAGGTGTATAGAAGGAATTTATTTCATTTTTAGGAATTTTAATTTTTCACATTTTTCCATGAAAAGTGCCAATACCCCCCTTTGGGTTCTAGGTGAAAATCTCACTCGACACGAATCAAACAAAAATGTTTCCATGATGTGTATTGTTGTTCATTTTCATCAAATAAAAAAAATAAAACCCAGAATAAATCATTAAAGACAAGAAATGAGCATAAAAGATGCCTCAGCGCAAGTGTTAATGTTAGTAAAAGAGCCCAAATTTCCAAAAATATAGCGAAAAACAACAATCTTCCATTATAGAGTGAATGTTTGGGGTGTATAGAAGGCATTTATTTCATTTTTAGAAATTTTAATTATTCACATTTTTCCATGAAAAGTGCCAATCCCCCCCCCCTTTGGGTTCTATGTGAAAATCTCACTCGACACGAATCAAACAAAAATGTTTCCATGGTGTGCATTGTTGTTAATTTTCATCAAATAAACAAAATAAAACCCAGAATAAATCATTAAAGACAAGAAATGAGCATAAAAGATGCCTCAGCGCAAGTGTTAATGTTAGTAAAAAAGCCCACATTTTCAAAAATACCGCGAAAAACAACAATCTTCCATTATAGAGAGAATGTTTCAGGTGTATAGAAGGCATTTATTTCATTTTTAGAAATTTTAATTTTTCACATTTTTCCATGAAAAGTGGCAATACATCCCCCTTTGGGTTCTAGGTGAAAATCTCACTCGACACGAATCAAACAAAAATGTTTCCATGGTGTGTATTGTTGTTCATTTTCATCTAATAAACAAAATAAAACCCAGAATAAATCATTAAAGACAAGAAATGAGCATAAAAGATGCCTCAGCCCAAGTGTTAATGTTAGTAAAAGAGCCCACATTTCCAATAATACCGCGAAAAACAACAATCTTCCATTATAGAGTGAATGTTTGAGGTGTATAGAAGGCATTTATTTCATTTTTAGAAATTTTAATTTTTCACATTTTCCCATGAAAAGTGCCAATACCCCCCCCTTTGGGTTCTAGGTGAAAATCTCAATCGACACGAATCAAACAAAAATGTTTCCATGGTGTGTATTGCTGTTCATTTTCATCAAATAAACAAAATAAAACCCAGAATAAATCATTAAAGACAAGAAATGAGCATAAAAGATGCCTCAGCGCAAGTGTTAATGTTAGTAAAAGAGCCCAAATTACCAAAAATATTGCGAAAAACAACAATCTTCCCTTATAGAGTGAATGTTTGAGGTGTATAGAAGGCATTTATTTCATTTTTTAAAATTTTAATTTTTCACATTTTTCCATGAAAAGTGGCAATACCCCCCTTTGGGTTCTAGGTGAAAATCTCACTCGACACGAATCAAACAAAAATGTTTCCATGGTGTGTATTGTTGTTCATTTTCATCAAATAAACAAAATAAAACCCAGAATAAATCATTAAAGACAAGAAATGAGCATAAAAGATGCCTCAGCGCAAGTGTTAATGTTAGTAAAAGAGCCCAAATTTCCAAAAATATTGCAAAAAACAACAATCTTCCATTAAAGAGTGAATGTTTGAGGTGTATAGAAGGCATTTATTTCATTTTTAGAAATTTTAATTTTTCACATTTTTCCATGAAAAGTGCCTAGCCCCCCTTTAGGTTATAGGTGAAAATCTCACTCGACACGAATCAAACAAAAATGTTTCCATGGTGTGTATTGTTGTTCATTTTCATCAAATAAACTAAATAAAACCCAGAATAAATCATTAAAGACAAGAAATGAGCATAAAAGATGCCTCAGCGCAAGTGTTAATGTTAGTAAAAGAGCCCAAATTTCCAAAAATATTGCAAAAAACAACAATCTTCCATTAAAGAGTGAATGTTTGAGGTGTATAGAAGGCATTTATTTCATTTTTAGAAATTTTAATTTTTCACATTTTTCCATGAAAAGTGCCTAGCCCCCCTTTAGGTTATAGGTGAAAATCTCACTCGACACGAATCAAACAAAAATGTTTCCATGGTGTGCATTGTTGTTCATTTTCATCAAATAAACAAAATAATACCCAGAATAAATCATTAAAGACAAGAAATGAGCATAAAAGATGCCTCAGCGCAAGTGTTAATGTTAGTAAAAAAGCCCACATTTCCAAAAATACCGCGAAAAACAACAATCTTCCATTATAGAGTGAATGTTTGAGGTGTATAGAAGGCATTTATTTCATTTTTAGAAATTTTAATTTTTCACATTTTTCCATGAAAAGTGCCTAGCCCCCCTTTAGGTTATAGGTGAAAATCTCACTCGACACGAATCAAACAAAAATGTTTCCATGGTGTGCATTGTTGTTCATTTTCATCAAATAAACAAAATAATACCCAGAATAAATCATTAAAGACAAGAAATGAGCATAAAAGATGCCTCAGCGCAAGTGTTAATGTTAGTAAAAAAGCCCACATTTCCAAAAATACCGCGAAAAACAACAATCTTCCATTATAGAGTGAATGTTTGAGGTGTATAGAAGGCATTTATTTCATTTTTAGAAATTTTAATTTTTCACATTTTTCCATGAAAGGGCCAATACCCCCCCTTTTGGGTTCAAGGTGAAAATCTCACTTGACACGATTCAAACAAAAATGTTTCCATGGTGTGTATTGTTGTTCATTTTCATCAAATAAACAAAATAAAACCCAGAATAAATCATTAAAGACAAGAAATGAGCATAAAAGATGCCTCAGCGCAAGTGTTAATGTTAGTAAAAGAGCCCACATTTCCAAAAATACCGCGAAAAACAACAATCTTCCATTATAGAGTGAATGTTTGAGGTGTATAGAAGGCATTTATTTCATTTTTAGAAATTTTAATTATTCTCATTTTTCCATGAAAAGTGGCAATACACCCCCCTTTGGGTTCTAGGTGAAAATCTCACTCGACACGAATCAAACAAAACTGTTTCCATGGTGTGTATTGTTGTTCATTTTCATCAAATAAACAATATAAAACCCAGAATAAATCATTAAAGCCAAGAAATGAGCATAAAAGATGCCTCAGCGCAAGTGTTAATGTTAGTAAAAGAGCCCAAATTTCCAAAAATATTGCGAAAAACAACAATCTTCCATTATAGAGTGAATGTTTGAGGTGTATAGAAGGCATTTATTTCATTTTTAGATATTTTAATTTTTCACATTTTTTCATGAAAAGTGCCAATACCCCCCCCTTTGGGTTCTAGGTGAAAATCTCACTCGACACGAATCAAAAAAAAATGTTTCCATGGTGTGTATTGTTATTCATTTTCATCAAATAAACAAAATAAAACCCAGAATAAATCATTAAAGACAAGAAATGAGCATAAAAGATGCCTCAGCGCAAGTGTTAATGTTAGTAAAAGAGCCCAAATTTCCCAAAATATTGCGAAAAACAACAATCTTCCATTATAGAGTGAATGTTTGAGGTGTATCGAAGGCATTTATTTCATTTTTAGAAATTTTAATTTTTCACATTTTCCCATGAAAAGTGCCAATACCCCCCCCCCCTTTGGGTTCTAGGTGAAAATCTCACTCGACACGAATCAAACAAAAATGTTTCCATGGTGTGTATTGTTGTTCATTTTCATCAAATAAACAAAATAAAACCCAGAATAAATCATTAAAGACAAGAAATGAGCATAAAAGATGCCTCACCGCAAGTGTTAATGTTAGTAAAAGAGCCCAAATTTCCAAAAATATTGCGAAAAACAACAATCTTCCATTATAGAGTGAATGTTTGAGGTGTATAGAAGGCATTTATTTCATTTTTAGAAATTTTAATTTTTTACATTTTTCCATGAAAAGTGCCAATGCCCCCCTTTGGGTTCTAGGTAAAAATCTCACTCGACACGGATCAAACAAAAATGTTTCCATGGTGTGTATTGTTGTTCGTTTTCTTGAAATAAACAAAATAAAACCCAGAATAAATCATTAAAGACAAGAAATGAGCATAAAAGATGCCTCAGCGCAAGTGTTAATGTTAGTAAAAGAGCCCAAATTTCCAAAAATATTGCGAAAAACAACAATCTTCCATTATAGAGTGAATGTTTGAGGTGTATAGAAGGCATTTATTTCATTTTTAGAAATTTTAATTATTTACATTTTTCCATGAAAAGTGCCAATACCCCCCTTTGGGTTCTAGGTGAAAATCTCACTCGACACGAATCAAACAAAAATGTTTCCATGGTGTGTATTGTTGTTCATTTTCATCAAATAAAAAAAATAAAACCCAGAATAAATCATTAAAGACAAGAAATGAGCATAAAAGATGCCTCAGCGCAAGTGTTAATGTTAGTAAAAGAGCCCAAATTTCCAAAAATATAGCGAAAAACAACAATCTTCCATTATAGAGTGAATGTTTGGGGTGTATAGAAGGCGTTTATTTCATTTTTAGAAATTTTAATTATTCACATTTTTCCATGAAAAGTGCCAATCCCCCCCCCCTTTGGGTTCTATGTGAAAATCTCACTCGACACGAATCAAACAAAAATGTTTCCATGGTGTGCATTGTTGTTAATTTTCATCAAATAAACAAAATAAAACCCAGAATAAATCATTAAAGACAAGAAATGAGCATAAAAGATGCCTCAGCGCAAGTGTTAATGTTAGTAAAAAAGCCCATATTTTCAAAAATACCGCGAAAAACAACAATCTTCCATTATAGAGAGAATGTTTCAGGTGTATAGAAGGCATTTATTTCATTTTTAGAAATTTTAATTTTTCACATTTTTCCATGAAAAGTGGCAATACACCCCCCTTTGGGTTCTAGGTGAAAATCTCACTCGACACGAATCAAACAAAAATGTTTCCATGGTGTGTATTGTTGTTCATTTTCATCTAATAAACAAAATAAAACCCAGAATAAATCATTAAAGACAAGAAATGAGCATAAAAGATGCCTCAGCGCAAGTGTTAATGTTAGTAAAAGAGCCCACATTTCCAATAATACCGCGAAAAACAACAATCTTCCATTATAGAGTGAATGTTTGAGGTGTATAGAAGGCATTTATTTCATTTTTTAAAATTTTAATTTTTCACATTTTTCCATGAAAAGTGGCAATACCCCCCTTTGGGTTCTAGGTGAAAATCTCACTCGACACGAATCAAACAAAAATGTTTCCATGGTGTGTATTGTTGTTCATTTTCATCAAATAAACAAAATAAAACCCAGAATAAATCATTAAAGACAAGAAATGAGCATAAAAGATGCCTCAGCGCAAGTGTTAATGTTAGTAAAAGAGCCCAAATTTCCAAAAATATTGCAAAAAACAACAATCTTCCATTAAAGAGTGAATGTTTGAGGTGTATAGAAGGCATTTATTTCATTTTTAGAAATTTTAATTTTTCACATTTTTCCATGAAAAGTGCCTAGCCCCCCTTTAGGTTATAGGTGAAAATCTCACTCGACACGAATCAAACAAAAATGTTTCCATGGTGTGCATTGTTGTTCATTTTCATCAAATAAACAAAATAATACCCAGAATAAATCATTAAAGACAAGAAATGAGCATAAAAGATGCCTCAGCGCAAGTGTTAATGTTAGTAAAAAAGCCCACATTTCCAAAAATACCGCGAAAAACAACAATCTTCCATTATAGAGTGAATGTTTGAGGTGTATAGAAGGCATTTATTTCATTTTTAGAAATTTTAATTTTTCACATTTTTCCATGAAAGGGCCAATACCCCCCCTTTTGGGTTCTAGGTAAAAATCTCACTCGACACGGATCAAACAAAAATGTTTCCATGGTGTGTATTGTTGTTCGTTTTCTTGAAATAAACAAAATAAAACCCAGAATAAATCATTAAAGACAAGAAATGAGCATAAAAGATGCCTCAGCGCAAGTGTTAATGTTAGTAAAAGAGCCCAAATTTCCAAAAATATTGCGAAAAACAACAATCTTCCATTATAGAGTGAATGTTTGAGGTGTATAGAAGGCATTTATTTCATTTTTAGAAATTTTAATTATTCTCATTTTTCCATGAAAAGTGGCAATACACCCCCCTTTGGGTTCTAGGTGAAAATCTCACTCGACACGAATCAAACAAAACTGTTTCCATGGTGTGTATTGTTGTTCATTTTCATCAAATAAACAATATAAAACCCAGAATAAATCATTAAAGCCAAGAAATGAGCATAAAAGATGCCTCAGCGCAAGTGTTAATGTTAGTAAAAGAGCCCAAATTTCCAAAAATATTGCGAAAAACAACAATCTTCCATTATAGAGTGAATGTTTGAGGTGTATAGAAGGCATTTATTTCATTTTTAGATATTTTAATTTTTCACATTTTTTCATGAAAAGTGGCAATACACCCCCCTTTGGGTTCTAGGTGAAAATCTCACTCGAACCGAATCAAACAAAAATGTTTCCATGGTGTGTATTGTTGTTCATTTTCATCAAATAAACAAAATAAAACCCAGAATAAATCATTAAAGACAAGAAATGAGCATAAAAGATGCCTCAGCGCAAGTGTTAAAGTTAGTAAAAGAGCCCAAATTTCCAAAAATATTGAAAAAAACAACAATCTTCCATTATAGAGTGAATGTTTGAGGTGTATAGAAGGCATTTATTTCATTTTTAGAAATTTTAATTTTTCACATTTTTCCATGAAAAGTGCCAAGCCCCCCTTTAGGTTATAGGTGAAAATCTCACTCGACACGAATCAAACAAAAATGTTTCCATGGTGTGTATTGTTGTTCATTTTCATCAAATAAACAAAATAAAACCCAGAATAAATCATTAAAGACAAGAAATGAGCATAAAAGATGCCTCAGCGCAAGTGTTAATGTTAGTAAAAGAGCCCAAATTTCCAAAAATATTGCAAAAAACAACAATCTTCCATTAAAGAGTGAATGTTTGAGGTGTATAGAAGGCATTTATTTCATTTTTAGAAAATTTAATTTTTCACATTTTTCCATGAAAAGTGCCTAGCCCCCCTTTAGGTTATAGGTGAAAATCTCACTCGACACGAATCAAACAAAAATGTTTCCATGGTGTGCATTGTTGTTCATTTTCATCAAATAAACAAAATAATACCCAGAATAAATCATTAAAGACAAGAAATGAGCATAAAAGATGCCTCAGCGCAAGTGTTAATGTTAGTAAAAAAGCCCACATTTCCAAAAATACCGCGAAAAACAACAATCTTCCATTATAGAGTGAATGTTTGAGGTGTATAGAAGGCATTTATTTCATTGTTAGAAATTTTAATTTTTCACATTTTTCCATGAAAAGTGCCAATACCCCCCCCTTTGGGTTCTAGGTGAAAATCTCACTCGACACGATTCAAACAAAAATGTTTCCATGGTGTGTATTGTTGTTCATTTTCATCAAATAAACAAAATAAAACCCAGAATAAATCATTAAAGACCATAGCAGAGCAGACCACACAGAGCCCAAGAAATGAGCATAAAAGATGCCTCAGCGCAAGTGTTAATGTTAGTAAAAGAGCCCACATTTCCCAAAATATTGCGAAAAACAACAATCTTCCATTATAGAGTGAATGTTTGAGGTGTATCGAAGGCATTTATTTCATTTTTAGAAATTTTAATTTTTCACATTTTTCCATGAAAAGTGCCAAAACCCCCCCCCTTTCGGTTCTAGGTGAAAATCTTACTCGACACGAATCAAACAAAAATGTTTCCATGGTGTGTATTGTTGTTCATTTTCATCAAATAAACAAAATAAAACCCAGAATAAATCATTAAAGACAAGAAATGAGCATAAAAGATGCCTCAGCGCAAGTGTTAATGTTAGTAAAAGAGCCCACATTTCCCAAAATATTGCGAAAAACAACAATCTTCCATTATAGAGTGAATGTTTGAGGTGTATAGAAGGCATTTATTTCATTTTTTAAAATTTTAATTTTTCACATTTTTCCATGAAAAGTGGCAAAACCCCCCTTTGGGTTCTAGGTGAAAATCTCACTCGACACGAATCAAACAAAAATGTTTCCATGGTGTGTATTGTTGTTCATTTTCATCAAATAAACAAAATAAAACCCAGAATAAATCATTAAAGACAAGAAATGAGCATAAAAGATGCCTCAGCGCAAGTGTTAATGTTAGTAAAAGAGCCCAAATTTCCAAAAATATTGCAAAAAACAACAATCTTCCATTATAGAGTGAATGTTTGAGGTGTATAGAAGGCATTTATTTCATTTTTAGAAATTTTAATTTTTCACATTTTTCCATGAAAAGTGCCTAGCCCCCCTTTAGGTTATAGGTGAAAATCTCACTCGACACGAATCAAACAAAAATGTTTCCATGGTGTGCATTGTTGTTCATTTTCATCAAATAAACAAAATAATACCCAGAATAAATCATTAAAGACAAGAAATGAGCATAAAAGATGCCTCAGCGCAAGTGTTAATGTTAGTAAAAAAGCCCACATTTCCAAAAATACCGCGAAAAACAACAATCTTCCATTATAGAGTGAATGTTTGAGGTGTATAGAAGGCATTTATTTCATTTTTAGAAATTTTAATTTTTCACATTTTTCCATGAAAGGGCCAATACCCCCCCCTTTGGGTTCAAGGTGAAAATCTCACTCGACACGATTCAAACAAAAATGTTTCCATGGTGTGTATTGTTGTTCATTTTCATCAAATAAACAAAATAAAACCCAGAATAAATCATTAAAGACAAGAAATGAGCATAAAAGATGCCTCAGCGCAAGTGTTAATGTTAGTAAAAGAGCCCACATTTCCAAAAATACCGCGAAAAACAACAATCTTCCATTATAGAGTGAATGTTTGAGGTGTATAGAAGGCATTTATTTCATTTTTAGAAATTTTAATTATTCTCATTTTTCCATGAAAAGTGGCAATACACCCCCCTTTGGGTTCTAGGTGAAAATCTCACTCGACACGAATCAAACAAAACTGTTTCCATGGTGTGTATTGTTGTTCATTTTCATCAAATAAACAATATAAAACCCAGAATAAATCATTAAAGCCAAGAAATGAGCATAAAAGATCCCTCAGCGCAAGTGTTAATGTTAGTAAAAGAGCCCAAATTTCCAAAAATATTGCGAAAAACAACAATCTTCCATTATAGAGTGAATGTTTGAGGTGTATAGAAGGCATTTATTTCATTTTTAGATATTTTAATTTTTCACATTTTTTCATGAAAAGTGCCAATACCCCCCCCTTTGGGTTCTAGGTGAAAATCTCACTCGACACGAATCAAAAAAAAATGTTTCCATGGTGTGTATTGTTGTTCATTTTCATCAAATAAACAAAATAAAACCCAGAATAAATCATTAAAGACAAGAAATGAGCATAAAAGATGCCTCAGCGCAAGTGTTAATGTTAGTAAAAGAGCCCAAATTTCCCAAAATATTGCGAAAAACAACAATCTTCCATTATAGAGTGAATGTTTGAGGTGTATCGAAGGCATTTATTTCATTTTTAGAAATTTTAATTTTTCACATTTTTCCATGAAAAGTGCCAAAACCCCCCCCCTTTCGGTTCTAGGTGAAAATCTTACTCGACACGAATCAAACAAAAATGTTTCCATGGTGTGTATTGTTGTTCATTTTCATCAAATAAACAAAATAAAACCCAGAATAAATCATTAAAGACAAGAAATGAGCATAAAAGATGCCTCAGCGCAAGTGTTAATGTTAGTAAAAGAGCCCAAATTACCAAAAATATTGCGAAAAACAACAATCTTCCCTTATTAGGTGAATGTTTGAGGTGTATAGAAGGCATTTATTTCATTTTTTAAAATTTTAATTTTTCACATTTTTCCATGAAAAGTGGCAATACCCCCCTTTGGGTTCTAGGTGAAAATCTCACTCGACACGAATCAAACAAAAATGTTTCCATGGTGTGTATTGTTGTTCATTTTCATCAAATAAACAAAATAAAACCCAGAATAAATCATTAAAAACAAGAAATGAGCATAAAAGATGCCTCAACGCAAGTGTTAATGTTAGTAAAAGAGCCCAAATTTCCAAAAATATTGCAAAAAACAACAATCTTCCATTATAGAGTGAATGTTTGAGGTGTATAGAAGGCATTTATTTCATTTTTAGAAATTTTAATTTTTCACATTTTTCCATGAAAAGTGCCAAAACCCCCCCCTTTCGGTTCTAGGTGAAAATCTTACTCGACACGAATCAAACAAAAATGTTTCCATGGTGTGTATTGTTGTTCATTTTCATCAAATAAACAAAATAAAACCCAGAATAAATCATTAAAGACAAGAAATGAGCATAAAAGATGCCTCAGCGCAAGTGTTAATGTTAGTAAAAGAGCCCACATTTCCCAAAATATTGCGAAAAACAACAATCTTCCATTATAGAGTGAATGTTTGAGGTGTATAGAAGGCATTTATTTCATTTTTTAAAATTTTAATTTTTCACATTTTTCCATGAAAAGTGGCAAAACCCCCCTTTGGGTTCTAGGTGAAAATCTCACTCGACACGAATCAAACAAAAATGTTTCCATGGTGTGTATTGTTGTTCATTTTCATCAAATAAACAAAATAAAACCCAGAATAAATCATTAAAGACAAGAAATGAGCATAAAAGATGCCTCAGCGCAAGTGTTAATGTTAGTAAAAGAGCCCAAATTTCCAAAAAAATTGCGAAAAACAACAATCTTCCCTTATAGAGTGAATGTTTGAGGTGTATAGAAGGCATTTATTTCATTTTTTAAAATTTTAATTTTTCACATTTTTCCATTAAAAGTGGCAATACCCCCCTTTGGGTTCTAGGTGAAAATCTCACTCGACACGAATCAAACAAAAATGTTTCCATGGTGTGTATTGTTGTTCATTTTCATCAAATAAACAAAATAAAACCCAGAATAAATCATTAAAGACAAGAAATGAGCATAAAAGATGCCTCAGCGCAAGTGTTAAAGTTAGTAAAAGAGCCCAAATTTCCAAAAATATTGCAAAAAACAACAATCTTCCATTATAGAGTGAATGTTTGAGGTGTATAGAAGGCATTTATTTCATTTTTAGAAATTTTATTTTTTCACATTTTTCCATGAAAAGTGCCAAGCCCCCCTTTAGGTTATAGGTGAAAATCTCACTCGACACGAATCAAACAAAAATGTTTCCATGGTGTGTATTGTTGTTCATTTTCATCAAATAAACAAAATAAAACCCAGAATAAATCATTAAAGACAAGAAATGAGCATAAAAGATGCCTCAGCGCAAGTGTTAATGTTAGTAAAAGAGCCCAAATTTCCAAAAATATTGCAAAAAACAACAATCTTCCATTAAAGAGTGAATGTTTGAGGTGTATAGAAGGCATTTATTTCATTTTTAGAAATTTTAATTTTTCACATTTTTTCATGAAAAGTGCCAATACCCCCCCCTTTGGGTTGTAGGTGAAAATCTCACTCGACACGAATCAAACAAAAATTTTTCCATGGGGTGTATTGTTGTTCATTTTCTTCAAATAAACAAAATAAAACCCAGAATAAATCGTCAAAGACAAGAAAAAAGCATAAAAGATGCCTCAGCGAAAGTGTTAATGTTAGTAAAAGAGCCCACATTTCCAAAAATACCGCGAAAAACAACAATCTCTTATCATAGAGTGAATGTTTGAGGTGTATAGAAGGCATTTATTTCATTGTTAGAAATTTTAAATTTTCACATTTTTCCATGAAAAGTGCCAATACCCCCCCCTTTGGGTTCTAGGTGAAAATCTCACTCGACACGATTCAAACAAAAATGTTTCCATGGTGTGTATTGTGGTTCATTTTCATCAAATAAAAAAAATAAAACCCAGAATAAATCATTAAAGACCATAGCAGAGCAGACCACACAGAGCCCAAGAAATGAGCATAAAAGATGCCTCAGCGCAAGTGTTAATGTTAGTAAAAGAGCCCACATTTCCCAAAATATTGCGAAAAACAACAATCTTCCATTATAGAGTGAATGTTTGAGGTGTATCGAAGGCATTTATTTCATTTTGAGAAATTTTAATTTTTCACATTTTTCCATGAAAAGTGCCAAAACCCCCCCCCTTTCGGTTCTAGGTGAAAATCTCACTCGACACGAATCAAACAAAAATGTTTCCATGGTGTGCATTGTTGTTCATTTTCATCAAATAAACAAAATAATACCCAGAATAAATCATTAAAGACAAGAAATGAGCATAAAAGATGCCTCAGCGCAAGTGTTAATGTTAGTAAAAAAGCCCACATTTCCAAAAATACCGCGAAAAACAACAATCTTCCATTATAGAGTGAATGTTTGAGGTGTATAGAAGGCATTTATTTCATTTTTAGAAATTTTAATTTTTCACATTTTTCCATGAAAGGGCCAATACCCCCCCCTTTGGGTTCAAGGTGAAAATCTCACTCGACACGATTCAAACAAAAATGTTTCCATGGTGTGTATTGTTGTTCATTTTCATCAAATAAACAAAATAAAACCCAGAATAAATCATTAAAGACAAGAAATGAGCATAAAAGATGCCTCAGCGCAAGTGTTAATGTTAGTAAAAGAGCCCACATTTCCAAAAATACCGCGAAAAACAACAATCTTCCATTATAGAGTGAATGTTTGAGGTGTATAGAAGGCATTTATTTCATTTTTAGAAATTTTAATTATTCTCATTTTTCCATGAAAAGTGGCAATACACCCCCCTTTGGGTTCTAGGTGAAAATCTCACTCGACACGAATCAAACAAAACTGTTTCCATGGTGTGTATTGTTGTTCATTTTCATCAAATAAACAATATAAAACCCAGAATAAATCATTAAAGCCAAGAAATGAGCATAAAAGATGCCTCAGCGCAAGTGTTAATGTTAGTAAAAGAGCCCAAATTTCCCAAAATATTGCGAAAAACAACAATCTTCCATTATAGAGTGAATGTTTGAGGTGTATAGAAGGCATTTATTTCATTTTTAGATATTTTAATTTTTCACATTTTTTCATGAAAAGTGCCAATACCCCCCCCTTTGGGTTCTAGGTGAAAATCTCACTCGACACGAATCAAAAAAAAATGTTTCCATGGTGTGTATTGTTGTTCATTTTCATCAAATAAACAAAATAAAACCCAGAATAAATCATTAAAGACAAGAAATGAGCATAAAAGATGCCTCAGCGCAAGTGTTAATGTTAGTAAAAGAGCCCAAATTTCCCAAAATATTGCGAAAAACAACAATCTTCCATTATAGAGTGAATGTTTGAGGTGTATCGAAGGCATTTATTTCATTTTTAGAAATTTTAATTTTTCACATTTTTCCATGAAAAGTGCCAAAACCCCCCCCCTTTCGGTTCTAGGTGAAAATCTTACTCGACACGAATCAAACAAAAATGTTTCCATGGTGTGTATTGTTGTTCATTTTCATCAAATAAACAAAATAAAACCCAGAATAAATCATTAAAGACAAGAAATGAGCATAAAAGATGCCTCAGCGCAAGTGTTAATGTTAGTAAAAGAGCCCAAATTTCCAAAAATATTGCGAAAAACAACAATCTTCCATTATAGAGTGAATGTTTGAGGTGTATAGAAGGCATTTATTTCATTTTTAGAAATTTTAATTTTTCACATTTTCCCATGAAAAGTGCCAATACCCCCCCCCTTTGGGTTCTAGGTGAAAATCTCACTCGACACGAATCAAACAAAAATGTTTCCATGGTGTGTATTGTTGTTCATTTTCATCAAATAAACAAAATAAAACCCAGAATAAATCATTAAAGACAAGAAATGAGCATAAAAGATGCCTCAGCGCAAGTGTTAATGTTAGTAAAAGAGCCCAAACTTCCAAAAATATTGCCTAAAACAACAATCTTCCATTATAGAGTGAATGTTTGAGGTGTATAGAAGGCATTTATTTCATTTTTAGAAATTTTAATTTTTCACATTTTTCCATGAAAAGTGCCAACCCCCCCTTTAGGTTCTAGGTGAAAATCTCACTCGACACGAATCAAACAAAAATGTTTCCATGGTGTGTATTGTTGTTCATTTTCATCAAATAAACAAAATAAAACCCAGAATAAATCATTAAAGACAAGAAATGAGCATAAAAGATGCCTCAGCGCAAGTGTTAATGTTAGTAAAAGAGCCCAAATTTCCAAAAATATTGCGAAAAACAACAATCTTCCATTATAGAGTGAATGTTTGAGGTGTATAGAAGGCATTTATTTCATTTTTAGAAATTTTAATTATTTACATTTTTCCATGAAAAGTGCCAACCCCCTTTGGGTTCTAGGTGAAAATCTCACTCGACACGAATCAAACAAAAATGTTTCCATGGTGTGTATTGTTGTTCATTTTCATCAAATAAACAAAATAAAACCCAGAATAAATCATTAAAGACAAGAAATGAGCATAAAAGATGCCTCAGCGCAAGTGTTAATGTTAGTAAAAGAGCCCAAATTTCCAAAAAAATTGCGAAAAACAACAATCTTCCCTTATAGAGTGAATGTTTGAGGTGTATAGAAGGCATTTATTTCATTTTTTAAAATTTTAATTTTTCACATTTTTCCATTAAAAGTGGCAATACCCCCCTTTGGGTTCTAGGTGAAAATCTCACTCGACACGAATCAAACAAAAATGTTTCCATGGTGTGTATTGTTGTTCATTTTCATCAAATAAACAAAATAAAACCCAGAATAAATCATTAAAGACAAGAAATGAGCATAAAAGATGCCTCAGCTCAAGTGTTAAAGTTAGTAAAAGAGCCCAAATTTCCAAAAATATTGCAAAAAACAACAATCTTCCATTATAGAGTGAATGTTTGAGGTGTATAGAAGGCATTTATTTCATTTTTAGAAATTTTAATTTTTCACATTTTTCCATGAAAAGTGCCAAGCCCCCCTTTAGGTTATAGGTGAAAATCTCACTCGACACGAATCAAACAAAAATGTTTCCATGGTGTGTATTGTTGTTCATTTTCATCAAATAAACAAAATAAAACCCAGAATAAATCATTAAAGACAAGAAATGAGCATAAAAGATGCCTCAGCGCAAGTGTTAATGTTAGTAAAAGAGCCCAAATTTCCAAAAATATTGCAAAAAACAACAATCTTCCATTAAAGAGTGAATGTTTGAGGTGTATAGAAGGCATTTATTTCATTTTTAGAAATTTTAATTTTTCACATTTTTCCATGAAAAGTGCCTAGCCCCCCTTTAGGTTATAGGTGAAAATCTCACTCGACACGAATCAAACAAAAATGTTTCCATGGTGTGCATTGTTGTTCATTTTCATCAAATAAACAAAATAATACCCAGAATAAATCATTAAAGACAAGAAATGAGCATAAAAGATGCCTCAGCGCAAGTGTTAATGTTAGTAAAAAAGCCCACATTTCCAAAAATACCGCGAAAAACAACAATCTTCCATTATAGAGTGAATGTTTGAGGTGTATAGAAGGCATTTATTTCATTGTTAGAAATTTTAATTTTTCACATTTTTCCATGAAAAGTGCCAATACCCCCCCCTTTGGGTTCTAGGTGAAAATCTCACTCGACACGATTCAAACAAAAATGTTTCCATGGTGTGTATTGTTGTTCATTTTCATCAAATAAACAAAATAAAACCCAGAATAAATCATTAAAGACCATAGCAGAGCAGACCACACAGAGCCCAAGAAATGAGCATAAAAGATGCCTCAGCGCAAGTGTTAATGTTAGTAAAAGAGCCCACATTTCCCAAAATATTGCGAAAAACAACAATCTTCCATTATAGAGTGAATGTTTGAGGTGTATCGAAGGCATTTATTTCATTTTTAGAAATTTTAATTTTTCACATTTTTCCATGAAAAGTGCCAAAACCCCCCCCCTTTCGGTTCTAGGTGAAAATCTTACTCGACACGAATCAAACAAAAATGTTTCCATGGTGTGTATTGTTGTTCATTTTCATCAAATAAACAAAGTAAAACCCAGAATAAATCATTAAAGACGAGAAATGAGCATAAAAGATGCCTCAGCGCAAGTGTTAATGTTAGTAAAAGAGCCCAAATTTCCTAAAATATTGCGAAAAACAACAATCTTCCATTATAGAGTGAATGTTTGAGGTGTATAGAAGGCATTTATTTCATTTTTAGAAATTTTAATTTTTCACATTTTCCCATGAAAAGTGCCAATACCCCCCCCCCCTTTGGGTTCTAGGTGAAAATCTCACTCGACACGAATCAAACAAAAATGTTTCCATGGTGTGTATTGTTGTTCATTTTCATCAAATAAACAAAATAAAACCCAGAATAAATCATTAAAGACAAGAAATGAGCATAAAAGATGCCTCAGCGCAAGTGTTAATGTTAGTAAAAGAGCCCAAATTTCCAAAAATATTGCAAAAAACAACAATCTTCCATTATAGAGTGAATGTTTGAGGTGTATAGAAGGCATTTATTTCATTTTTAGAAATTTTAATTTTTCACATTTTACCATGAAAAGTGCCAACCCCCCCTTTAGGTTCTAGGTGAAAATCTCACTCGACACGAATCAAACAAAAATGTTTCCATGGTGTGTATTGTTGTTCATTTTCATCAAATAAACAAAATAAAACCCAGAATAAATCATTAAAGACAAGAAATGAGCATAAAAGATGCCTCAGCGCAAGTGTTAATGTTAGTAAAAGAGCCCAAATTTCCAAAAATATTGCCTAAAACAACAATCTTCCATTATAGAGTGAATGTTTGAGGTGTATAGAAGGCATTTATTTCATTTTTAGAAATTTTAATTTTTCACATTTTTCCATGAAAAGTGCCAACCCCCCCTTTAGGTTCTAGGTGAAAATCTCACTCGACACGAATCAAACAAAAATGTTTCCATGGTGTGTATTGTTGTTCATTTTCATCAAATAAACAAAATAAAACCCAGAATAAATCATTAAAGACAAGAAATGAGCATAAAAGATGCCTCAGCGCAAGTGTTAATGTTAGTAAAAGAGCCCAAATTTCCAAAAATATTGCGAAAAACAACAATCTTCCATTATAGAGTGAATGTTTGAGGTGTATAGAAGGCATTTATTTCATTTTTAGAAATTTTAATTATTTACATTTTTCCATGAAAAGTGCCAACCCCCTTTGGGTTCTAGGTGAAAATCTCACTCGACACGAATCAAACAAAAATGTTTCCATGGTGTGTATTGTTGTTCATTTTCATCAAATAAACAAAATAAAACCCAGAATAAATCATTAAAGACAAGAAATGAGCATAAAAGATGCCTCAGCGCAAGTGTTAATGTTAGTAAAAGAGCCCAAATTTCCAAAAAAATTGCGAAAAACAACAATCTTCCCTTATAGAGTGAATGTTTGAGGTGTATAGAAGGCATTTATTTCATTTTTTAAAATTTTAATTTTTCACATTTTTCCATTAAAAGTGGCAATACCCCCCTTTGGGTTCTAGGTGAAAATCTCACTCGACACGAATCAAACAAAAATGTTTCCATGGTGTGTATTGTTGTTCATTTTCATCAAATAAACAAAATAAAACCCAGAATAAATCATTAAAGACAAGAAATGAGCATAAAAGATGCCTCAGCGCAAGTGTTAAAGTTAGTAAAAGAGCCCAAATTTCCAAAAATATTGCAAAAAACAACAATCTTCCATTATAGAGTGAATGTTTGAGGTGTATAGAAGGCATTTATTTCATTTTTAGAAATTTTAATTTTTCACATTTTTCCATGAAAAGTGCCAAGCCCCCCTTTAGGTTATAGGTGAAAATCTCACTCGACACGAATCAAACAAAAATGTTTCCATGGTGTGTATTGTTGTTCATTTTCATCAAATAAACAAAATAAAACCCAGAATAAATCATTAAAGACAAGAAATGAGCATAAAAGATGCCTCAGCGCAAGTGTTAATGTTAGTAAAAGAGCCCAAATTTCCAAAAATATTGCAAAAAACAACAATCTTCCATTAAAGAGTGAATGTTTGAGGTGTATAGAAGGCATTTATTTCATTTTTAGAAATTTTAATTTTTCACATTTTTCCATGAAAAGTGCCTAGCCCCCCTTTAGGTTATAGGTGAAAATCTCACTCGACACGAATCAAACAAAAATGTTTCCATGGTGTGCATTGTTGTTCATTTTCATCAAATAAACAAAATAATACCCAGAATAAATCATTAAAGACAAGAAATGAGCATAAAAGATGCCTCAGCGCAAGTGTTAATGTTAGTAAAAAAGCCCACATTTCCAAAAATACCGCGAAAAACAACAATCTTCCATTATAGAGTGAATGTTTGAGGTGTATAGAAGGCATTTATTTCATTGTTAGAAATTTTAATTTTTCACATTTTTCCATGAAAAGTGCCAATACCCCCCCCTTTGGGTTCTAGGTGAAAATCTCACTCGACACGATTCAAACAAAAATGTTTCCATGGTGTGTATTGTTGTTCATTTTCATCAAATAAACAAAATAAAACCCAGAATAAATCATTAAAGACCATAGCAGAGCAGACCACACAGAGCCCAAGAAATGAGCATAAAAGATGCCTCAGCGCAAGTGTTAATGTTAGTAAAAGAGCCCACATTTCCCAAAATATTGCGAAAAACAACAATCTTCCATTATAGAGTGAATGTTTGAGGTGTATCGAAGGCATTTATTTCATTTTTAGAAATTTTAATTTTTCACATTTTTCCATGAAAAGTGCCAAAACCCCCCCCCTTTCGGTTCTAGGTGAAAATCTTACTCGACACGAATCAAACAAAAATGTTTCCATGGTGTGTATTGTTATACATTTTCATCAAATAAACAAAATAAAACCCAGAATAAATCATTAAAGACAAGAAATGAGCATAAAAGATGCCTCAGCGCAAGTGTTAATGTTAGTAAAAGAGCCCAAATTTCCAAAAATATTGCGAAAAACAACAATCTTCCATTATAGAGTGAATGTTTGAGGTGTATAGAAGGCATTTATTTCATTTTTAGAAATTTTAATTTTTCACATTTTCCCATGAAAAGTGCCAATACCCCCCACCCCTTTGGGTTCTAGGTGAAAATCTCACTCGACACGAATCAAACAAAAATGTTTCCATGGTGTGTATTGTTGTTCATTTTCATCAAATAAACAAAATAAAACCCAGAATAAATCATTAAAGACAAGAAATGAGCATAAAAGATGCCTCAGCGCAAGAGTTAATGTTAGTAAAAGAGCCCAAATTTCCAAAAATATTGCAAAAAACAACAATCTTCCATTATAGAGTGAATGTTTGAGGTGTATAGAAGGCATTTATTTCATTTTTAGAAATTTTAATTTTTCACATTTTTCCATGAAAAGTGCCAACCCCCCCTTTAGGTTCTAGGTGAAAATCTCACTCGACACGAATCAAACAAAAATGTTTCCATGGTGTGTATTGTTGTTCATTTTCATCAAATAAACAAAATAAAACCCAGAATAAATCATTAAAGACAAGAAATGAGCATAAAAGATGCCTCAGCGCAAGTGTTAATGTTAGTAAAAGAGCCCAAATTTCCAAAAATATTGCGAAAAACAACAATCTTCCATTATAGAGTGAATGTTTGAGGTGTATAGAAGGCATTTATTTCATTTTTAGAAATTTTAATTATTTACATTTTTCCATGAAAAGTGCCAACCCCCTTTGGGTTCTAGGTGAAAATCTCACTCGACACGAATCAAACAAAAATGTTTCCATGGTGTGTATTGTTGTTCATTTTCATCAAAAAAACAAAATAAAACCCAGAATAAATCATTAAAGACAAGAAATGAGCATAAAAGATGCCTCAGCGCAAGTGTTAATGTTAGTAAAAGAGCCCAAATTTCCAAAAATATTGCAAAAAACAACAATCTTCCATTATAGAGTGAATGTTTGAGGTGTATAGAAGGCATTTATTTCATTTTTTAAAATTTTAATTTTTCACATTTTTCCATTAAAAGTGGCAATACCCCCCTTTGGGTTCTAGGTGAAAATCTCACTCGACACGAATCAAACAAAAATGTTTCCATGGTGTGTATTGTTGTTCATTTTCATCAAATAAACAAAATAAAACCCAGAATAAATCATTAAAGACAAGAAATGAGCATAAAAGATGCCTCAGCGCAAGTGTTAATGTTAGTAAAAGAGCCCAAATTTCCAAAAATATTGCGAAAAACAACAATCTTCCATTATAGAGTGAATGTTTGAGGTGTATAGAAGGCATTTATTTCATTTTTAGAAATTTTAATTATTCTCATTTTTCCATGAAAAGTGGATATAAACCCCCCTTTGGGTTCTAGGTGAAAATCTCACTCGAAACGAATCAAACAAAACTGTTTCCATGGTGTGTATTGTTGTTCATTTTCATCAAATAAACAAAATAAAACCCAGAATAAATCATTAAAGCCAAGAAATGAGCATAAAAGATGCCTCAGCGCAAGTGTTAATGTTAGTAAAAGAGCCCAAATTTCCAAAAATATTGCGAAAAACAACAATCTTCCATTATAGAGTGAATGTTTTAGGTGTATAGAAGGCATTTATTTCATTTTTAGAAATTTTAATTATTTACATTTTTCCATGAAAAGTGCCAACCCCCTTTGGGTTCTAGGTGAAAATCTCACTCGACACGAATCAAACAAAAATGTTTCCATGGTGTGTATTGTTGTTCATTTTCATCAAATAAACAAAATAAAACCCAGAATAAATCATTAAAGACAAGAAATGAGCATAAAAGATGCCTCAGCGCAAGTGTTAATGTTAGTGAAAGAGCCCAAATTTCCAAAAATATTGCGAAAAACAACAATCTTCCATTATAGAGTGAATGTTTGAGGTGTATCGAAGGTATTTATTTCATTTTTAGAAATTTTAATTTTTCACATTTTTCCATGAAAAGTGCCAAAACCCCCCCCTTTGGGTTCTAGGTGAAAATCTTACTCGAAACGAATCAAACAAAAATGTTTCCATGGTGTGTATTGTTGTTCATTTTCATCAAATAAACAAAATAAAACCCAGAATAAATCATTAAAGACAAGAAATGAGCATAAAAGATGCCTCAGCGCAAGTGTTAATGTTAGTAAAAGAGCCCAAATTTCCAAAAATATATCAAAAAACAACAATCTTCCATTATAGAGTGAATGTTTGAGGTGTATAGAAGGCATTTATTTCATTTTTAGAAATTTTAATTTTTCACATTTTCCTATGAAAAGTGCCAATACCCCCCCCTTTGGGTTCTAGGTGAAAATCTCACTCGACACGAATCAAACAAAATTGTTTCCATGGTGTGTATTGTTGTTCATTTTCATTAAATAAAAAAAATAAAACCCAGAATAAATCATTAAAGACAAGAAATGAGCATAAAAGATGCCTCAGCGCATGTGTTAATGTTAGTAAAAGAGCCCAAATTTCCAAAAATATTGCGAAAAACAACAATCCTCCATTAAAGAGTGAATGTTTGAGGAGAATAGAAGGCATTTATTTCATTGTTAGAAATTTTAATTTTTCACATTTTTCCATGAAAAGTGCCAATACCCCCCCCTTTGGGTTCTAGGTGAAAATCTCACTCGACACGAATCAAACAAAAATGTTTCCATGGTGTGTATTGTTGTTCATTTTCATCAAATAAACAAAATAAAACCCAGAATAAATCATTAAAGACAAGAAATGAGCATAAAAGATGCCTCAGCGCAAGTGTTAATGTTAGTAAAAGAGCCCACATTTCCAAAAACCCCGCGAAAAACAACAATCTTCCATTATAGAGTGAATGTTTGAGGTGTATAGAAGGCATTTATTTCATTTTTTAAAATTTTAATTTTTCACATTTTTCCATTAAAAGTGGCAATACCCCCCTTTGGGTTCTAGGTGAAAATCTCACTCGACACGAATCAAACAAAAATGTTTCCATGGTGTGTATTGTTGTTCATTTTCATCAAATAAACAAAATAAAACCCAGAATAAATCATTAAAGACAAGAAATGAGCATAAAAGATGCCTCAGCGCAAGTGTTAATGTTAGTAAAAGAGCCCAAATTTCCAAAAATATTGCGAAAAACAACAATCTTCCATTATAGAGTGAATGTTTGAGGTGTATAGAAGGCATTTATTTCATTTTTAGAAATTTTAATTATTCCCATTTTTCCATGAAAAGTGGATATAAACCCCCCTTTGGGTTCTAGGTGAAAATCTCACTCGAAACGAATCAAACAAAACTGTTTCCATGGTGTGTATTGTTGTTCATTTTCATCAAATAAACAAAATAAAACCCAGAATAAATCATTAAAGCCAAGAAATGAGCATAAAAGATGCCTCAGCGCAAGTGTTAATGTTAGTAAAAGAGCCCAAATTTCCAAAAATATTGCGAAAAACAACAATCTTCCATTATAGAGTGAATGTTTTAGGTGTATAGAAGGCATTTATTTCATTTTTAGAAATTTTAATTATTTACATTTTTCCATGAAAAGTGCCAACCCCCATTGGGTTCTAGGTGAAAATCTCACTCGACACGAATCAAACAAAAATGTTTCCATGGTGTGTATTGTTGTTCATTTTCATCAAATAAACAAAATAAAACCCAGAATAAATCATTAAAGACAAGAAATGAGCATAAAAGATGCCTCAGCGCAAGTGTTAATGTTAGTGAAAGAGCCCAAATTTCCAAAAATATTGCGAAAAACAACAATCTTCCATTATAGAGTGAATGTTTGAGGTGTATCGAAGGCATTTATTTCATTTTTAGAAATTTTAATTTATCACATTTTTCCATGAAAAGTGCCAAAACCCCCCCCTTTGGGTTCTAGGTGAAAATCTTACTCGAAACGAATCAAACAAAAATGTTTCCATGGTGTGTATTGTTGTTCATTTTCATCAAATAAACAAAATAAAACCCAGAATAAATCATTAAAGACAAGAAATGAGCATAAAAGATGCCTCAGCGCAAGTGTTAATGTTAGTAAAAGAGCCCAAATTTCCAAAAATATATCAAAAAACAACAATCTTCCATTATAGAGTGAATGTTTGAGGTGTATAGAAGGCATTTATTTCATTTTTAGAAATTTTAATTTTTCACATTTTCCTATGAAAAGTGCCAATACCCCCCCCTTTGGGTTCTAGGTGAAAATCTCACTCGACACGAATCAAACAAAAATGTTTCCATGGTGTGTATTGTTGTTCATTTTCATCAAATAAAAAAAATAAAACCCAGAATAAATCATTAAAGACAAGAAATGAGCATAAAAGATGCCTCAGCGCATGTGTTAATGTTAGTAAAAGAGCCCAAATTTCCAAAAATATTGCGAAAAACAACAATCCTCCATTAAAGAGTGAATGTTTGAGGAGAATAGAAGGCATTTATTTCATTGTTAGAAATTTTAATTTTTCACATTTTTCCATGAAAAGTGCCAATACCCCCCCCCCTTTGGGTTCTAGGTGAAAATCTCACTCGACACGAATCAAACAAAAATGTTTCCATGGTGTGTATTGTTGTTCATTTTCATCAAATAAACAAAATAAAACCCAGAATAAATCATTAAAGACAAGAAATGAGCATAAAAGATGCCTCACCGCAAGTGTTAATGTTAGTAAAAGAGCCCAAATTTCCAAAAATATTGCGAAAAACAACAATCTTCCATTATAGAGTGAATGTTTGAGGTGTATAGAAGGCATTTATTTCATTTTTAGAAATTTTAATTTTTTACATTTTTCCATGAAAAGTGCCAATGCCCCCCTTTGGGTTCTAGGTAAAAATCTCACTCGACACGGATCAAACAAAAATGTTTCCATGGTGTGTATTGTTGTTCGTTTTCTTGAAATAAACAAAATAAAACCCAGAATAAATCATTAAAGACAAGAAATGAGCATAAAAGATGCCTCAGCGCAAGTGTTAATGTTAGTAAAAGAGCCCAAATTTCCAAAAATATTGCGAAAAACAACAATCTTCCATTATAGAGTGAATGTTTGAGGTGTATAGAAGGCATTTATTTCATTTTTAGAAATTTTAATTATTCTCATTTTTCCATGAAAAGTGGATATAAACCCCCCTTTGGGTTCTAGGTGAAAATCTCACTCGAAACGAATCAAACAAAACTGTTTCCATGGTGTGTATTGTTGTTCATTTTCATCAAATAAACAAAATAAAACCCAGAATAAATCATTAAAACCAAGAAATGAGCATAAAAGATGCCTCAGCGCAAGTGTTAATGTTAGTAAAAGAGCCCAAATTTCCATAAATATTGCGAAAATAACAATCTTCGATTATAGAGTGAATGTTTGAGGTGTATAGAAGGCATTTATTTCATTTTTAGAAATTTTAATTTTTCACATTTTCCTATGAAAAGTGCCAATACCCCCCCCCCTTTGGGTTCTAGGTGAAAATCTAACTCGACACGAATCAAACAAAAATGTTTCCATGGTGTGTATTGCTGTTCATTTTCATCAAATAAACAAAATAAAACCCAGAATAAATCATTAAAGACAAGAAATGAGCATAAAAGATGCCTCAGCGCATGTGTTAATGTTAGTAAAAGAGCCCAAATTTCCAAAAAAATTGCGAAAAACAACAATCTTCCCTTATTGAGTGAATGTTTGAGGTGTATAGAAGGCATTTATTTCATTTTTTAAAATTTTAATTTTTCACATTTTTCCATGAAAAGTGGCAATACCCCCCCCCTTTGGGTTCTAGGTGAAAATCTCACTCAACACGAATCAAACAAAAATTTTTCCATGGTGTGTATTGTTGTTCATTTTCTTCAAATAAACAAAATAAAACCCAGAATAAATCGTCAAAGACAAGAAATGAGCATAAAAGATGCCTCAGCGCAAGTGTTAATGTTAGTAAAAGAGCCCAAATTTCCAAAAATATTGCAAAAAACAACAATCTTCCATTATAGAGTGAATGTTTGAGGTGTATAGAAGGCATTTATTTTATTTTTAGAAATTTTAATTTTTCACATTTTTCCATGAAAAGTGCCAACCCCCCCTTTAGGTTCTAGGTGAAAATCTCACTCGACACGAATCAAACAAAAATGTTTCCATGGTGTGTATTGTTGTTCATTTTCATCAAATAAACAAAATAAAACCCAGAATAAATCATTAAAGACAAGAAATGAGCATAAAAGATGCCTCAGCGCAAGTGTTAATGTTAGTAAAAGAGCCCACATTTCCAAAAATACCGCGAAAAACAACAATCTTCCATTATAGAGTGAATGTTTGAGGTGTATAGAAGGCATTTATTTCATTTTTAGAAATTTTAATTATTCTCATTTTTCCATGAAAAGTGGCAATACACCCCCCTTTGGGTTCTAGGTGAAAATCTCACTCGACACGAATCAAACAAAACTGTTTCCATGGTGTGTATTGTTGTTCATTTTCATCAAATAAACAAAATAAAACCCAGAATAAATCATTAAAGCCAAGAAATGAGCATAAAAGATGCCTCAGCGCAAGTGTTAATGTTAGTAAAAGAGCCCAAACTTCCAAAAATATTGCGAAAAACAACAATCTTCCATTATAGAGGGAATGTTTGAGGTGTATAGAAGGCATTTATTTCATTTTTAGATATTTTAATATTTCACATTTTTTCATGAAAAGTGCCAATACCCCCCCCTTTGGGTTCTAGGTGAAAATCTCACTCGACAGGAATCAAACAAAAATGTTTCCATGGTGTGTCTTGTTGTTCATTTTCATCAAATAAACAAAATAAAACCCAGAATAAATCATTAAAGACAAGAAATGAGCATAAAAGATGCCTCAGCGCAAGTGTTAATGTTAGTAAAAGAGCCAAAATTTCCAAAAATATTGCGAAAAACAGCAATCTTCCATTATAGAGTGAATGTTTGAGGTGTATAGAAGGCATTTATTTCATTTTTAGAAATTTTAATTTTTCACATTTTTCCATGAAAAGTGCCAATACCCTTTGGGTTCTAGGTGAAAATCTCACTCGACACGAATCAAACAAAAATGTTTCCATGGTGTGTATTGTTGTTCATTTTCATCAAATAAACAAAATAAAACCCAGAATAAATCATTAAAGACAAGAAATGAGCATAAAAGATGCCTCAGCGCAAGTGTTAATGTTAGTAAAAGAGCCCAAATTTCCAAAAATATTGCGAAAAACAACAATCTTCCATTATAAGGTGAATTTTTGAGGTGTATAGAAGGCATTTATTTCATTTTTAGAAATTTTAATTATTTACATTTTTCCATGAAAAGTGCCAACCCCCTTTGGGTTTCTAGGTGAAAATCTCACTCGACACGAATCAAACAAAAATGTTTCCATGGTGTGTATTGTTGTTTATTTTCTTCAAATAAACAAAATAAAACCCAGAATAAATCATTAAAGACAAGAAATGAGCATAAAAGATGCCTCAGCGCAAGTGTTAATGTTAGTAAAAAAGCCCACATTTCCAAAAATACCGCGAAAAACAACAATCTTCCATTATAGAGTGAATGTTTGAGGTGTATAGAAGGCATTTATTTCATTTTTAGAAATTTTAATTTTTCACATTTTTCCATTAAAAGTGCCAATACCCCCCCCTTTGGGTTCTATGTGAAAATCTCACTCGACACGAATCAAACAAAAATGTTTCCATGGTGTGTATTGTTGTTCATTTTCATCAAATAAAAAAAATAAAACCCAGAATAAATCATTAAAGACAAGAAATGAGCATAAAAGATGCCTGAGCGCATGTGTTAATGTTAGCAAAAGAGCCCAAATTTCCAAAAATATTGCGAAAAACAACAATCCTCCATTAAAGAGTGAATGTTTGAGTAGAATAGAAGGCATTTATTTCATTGTTAGAAATTTTAATTTTTCACATTTTTCCATGAAAAGTGCCAATACCCCCCCCTTTGGGTTCTAGGTGAAAATCTCACTCGACACGAATCAAACAAAAATGTTTCCATGGTGTGTATTGTTGTTCATTTTCATCAAATAAACAAAATAAAACCCAGAATAAATCATTAAAGACAAGAAATGAGCATAAAAGATGCCTCAGCACAAGTGTTAATGTTAGTAAAAGAGCCCACATTTCCAAAAATACCGCGAAAAACAACAATCTTCCATTATAGAGTGAATGTTTGAGGTGTATAGAAGGCATTTATTTCATTTTAAGATATTTTAATTTTTCACATTTTTTCATGAAAAGTGCCAATACCCCCCCCTTTGGGTTCTAGGTGAAAATCTCACTCGACAGGAATCAAACAAAAATGTTTCCATGGTGTGTCTTGTTGTTCATTTTCATCAAATAAACAAAATAAAACCCAGAATAAATCATTAAAGACAAGAAATGAGCATAAAAGATGCCTCAGCGCAAGTGTTAATGTTAGTAAAAGAGCCCAAATTTCCAAAAATATTGCGAAAAACAACAATCTTCCATTATAGAGTGAATGTTTGAGGTGTATCGAAGGCATTTATTTCATTTTTAGAAATTTTAATTTTTCACATTTTTCCATGAAAAGTGCCAACCCCCCCTTTAGGTTCTAGGTGAAAATCTCACTCGACACGAATCAAACAAAAATGTTTCCATGGTGTGTATTGTTGTTCATTTTCATCAAATAAACAAAATAAAACCCAGAATAAATCATTAAAGACAAGAAATGAGCATAAAAGGTGCCTCAGCGCAAGTGTTAATGTTAGTAAAAGAGCCCAAATTTCCAAAAATATTGCGAAAAACAACAATCTTCCATTATAGAGTGAATGTTTGAGGTGTATAGAAGGCATTTATTTCATTTTTAGAAATTTTTATTATTTACATTTTTCCATGAAAAGTGCCAACCCCCTTTGGGTTCTAGGTGAAAATCTCAATCGACACGAATCAAACAAAAATGTTTCCATGGTGTGTCTTGTTGTTCATTTTCATCAAATAAACAAAATAAAACCCAGAATAAATCATTAAAGACAAGAAATGAGCATAAAAGATGCCTCAGCGCAAGTGTTAATGTTAGTAAAAGAGCCCAAATTTCCAAAAATATTGCGAAAAACAACAATCTTCCATTATAGAGTGAATGTTTGAGGTTTATCGAAGGCATTTATTTCATTTTTAGAAATTTTAATTTTTCACATTTTTCCATGAAAAGTGCCAAAACCCCCCCCCCATTGGGTTCTAGGTGAAAATCTCACTCGACACGAATCAAACAAAAATGTTTCCATGGTGTGTCTTGTTGTTCATTTTCATCAAATAAACAAAATAAAACCCAGAATAAATCATTAAAGACAAGAAATGAGCATAAAAGATGCCTCAGCGCAAGTGTTAATGTTAGTAAAAAAGCCCAAATTTCCAAAAATATTGCAAAAAACAACAATCTTCCATTATAGAGTGAATGTTTGAGGTGTGTAGAAGGCATTTATTTCATTTTTTGAAATTTTAATTTTTCACATTTTTCCATGAAAAGTGCCAACCCCCCCTTTAGGTTCTAGGTGAAAATCTCACTCGACACGAATCAAACAAAAATGTTTCCATGGTGTGTATTGTTGTTCATTTTCATCAAATAAACAAAGTAAAACCCAGAATAAATCATTAAAGACAAGAAATGAGCATAAAAGATGCCTCAGCGCAAGTGTTAATGTTAGTAAAAGAGCCCAAATTTCCAAAAATATTGCGAAAAACAACAATCTTCCATTATAGAGTGAATGTTTGAGGTGTATAGAAGGCATTTATTTCATTTTTAGAAATTTTAATTATTTACATTTTTCCATGAAAAGTGCCAACCCCCTTTGGGTTCTAGGTGAAAATCTCACTCGACACGAATCAAACAAAAATGTTTCCATGGTGTGTATTGTTGTTCATTTTCATCAAATAAACAAAATAAAACCCAGAATAAATCATTAAAGACAAGAAATGAGCATAAAAGATGCCTCAGCGCAAGTGTTAATGTTAGTAAAAAAGCCCAAATTTCCAAAAATACCGCGAAAAACATCAATCTTCCATTATAGAGTGAATGTTTGAGGTGTATAGAAGGCATTTATTTCATTTTTAGAAATTTTAATTTTTCACATTTTTCCATTAAAAGTGCCAATACCCCCCCCTTTCGGTTCTAGGTGAAAATCTAACTCGACACGAATCAAACAAAAATGTTTCCATGGTGTGTATTGTTGCTCATTTTCATCAAAAAAAAAAATAAAACCCAGAATAAATCATTAAAGACAAGAAATGAGCATAAAAGATGCCTCAGCGCAAGTGTTAATGTTAGTAAAAGAGCCCAAATTTCCAAAAATATTGCGAAAAACAACAATCCTCCATTAAAGAGTGAATGTTTGAGGAGAATGGAAGGCATTTATTTCATTGTTAGAAATTTTAATTTTTCCCATTTTTCCATGAAAAGTGCCAATACCCCCCCCTTTGGGTTCTAGGTGAAAATCTCACTCGACACGAATCAAACAAAAATGTTTCCATGGGGTGTATTGTTGTTCATTTTCATCAAATAAAAAAAATAAAACCCAGAATAAATCATTAAAGACAAGAAATGAGCATAAAAGATGCCTCAGCGCAAGTGTTAATGTTAGTAAAAGAGCCCACATTTCCAAAAATACCGCGAAAAACAACAATCTTCCATTATAGAGTGAATGTTTGAGGTGTATAGAAGGCATTTATTTCATTTTTAGAAATTTTAATTATTCTCATTTTTCCATGAAAAGTGGCAATACACCCCCCTTTGGGTTCTAGGTGAAAATCTCACTCGACACGAATCAAACAAAACTGTTTCCATGGTGTGTATTGTTGTTCATTTTCATCAAATAAACAAAATAAAACCCAGAATAAATCATTAAAGCCAAGAAATGAGCATAAAAGATGCCTCAGCGCAAGTGTTAATGTTAGTAAAAGAGCCCAAACTTCCAAAAATATTGCGAAAAACAACAATCTTCCATTATAGAGGGAATGTTTGAGGTGTATAGAAGGCATTTATTTCATTTTTAGATATTTTAATATTTCACATTTTTTCATGAAAAGTGCCAATACCCCCCCCTTTGGGTTCTAGGTGAAAATCTCACTCGACAGGAATCAAACAAAAATGTTTCCATGGTGTGTCTTGTTGTTCATTTTCATCAAATAAACAAAATAAAACCCAGAATAAATCATTAAAGACAAGAAATGAGCATAAAAGATGCCTCAGCGCAAGTGTTAATGTTAGTAAAAGAGCCCAAATTTCCAAAAATATTGCGAAAAACAACAATCTTCCATTATAGAGTGAATGTTTGAGGTGTATCGAAGGCATTTATTTCATTTTTAGAAATTTTAATTTTTCACATTTTTCCATGAAAAGTGCCAAAACCCCCCCCTTTGGGTTCTAGGTGAAAATCTTACTCGACACGAATCAAACAAAAATGTTTCCATGGTGTGTATTGTTGTTCATTTTCATCAAATAAACAAAATAAAACCCAGAATAAATCATTAAAGACAAGAAATGAGCATAAAAGATGCCTCAGCGCAAGTGTTAATGTTAGTAAAAGAGCCCAAATTTCCAAAAATATTGCGAAAATAACAATCTTCCATTATAGAGTGAATGTTTGAGGTGTATAGAAGGCATTTATTTCATTTTTAGAAATTTTAATTATTCCCATTTTTCCATGAAAAGTGCCAATACCCCTTTGGGTTCTAGGTGAAAATCTCACTCGACACGAATCAAACAAAAATGTTTCCATGGTGTGCATTGTTGTTCATTTTCATCAAATAAACAAAAATAAACCCAGAATAAATCATTAAAGACAAGAAATGGGCATAAAAGATGTCTCAGCGCAAGTGTTAATGTTAGTAAAAGAGCCCAAATTTCCAAAAATATTGCGAAAAACAACAATCTTCCATTATAGAGTGAATGTTTGAGGTGTATAGAAGGCATTTATTTCATTTTTAGAAATTTTAATTATTCACATTTTTCCATGAAAAGTGCCAACCCCCTTTGGGTTCTAGGTGAAAATCTCACTCGACACGAATCAAACAAAAATGTTTCCATGGTGTGTATTGTTGTTCATTTTCATCAAATAAACAAAATAAAACCCAGAATAAATCATTAAAGACAAGAAATGAGCATAAAAGATGCCTCAGCGCAAGTGTTAATGTTAGTAAAAGAGCCCACATTTCCAAAAATATTGCGAAAAACAACAATCTTCCATTATAGAGGGAATGTTTGAGGTGTATAGAAGGCATTTATTTCATTTTTAGAAATTTTAATTATTCTCATTTTTCCATGAAAAGTGGCAATACGCCCCCCTTTGGGTTCTAGGTGAAAATCTCACTCGACACGAATCAAACAAAAATTTTTCCATGGTGTGTATTGTTGTTCCATTTCATCAAATAAACAAAATAAAACCCAGAATAAATCATTAAAACCAAGAAATGAGTATAAAAGATGCCTCAGCGCAAGTGTTAATGTAAGTAAAAGAGCCCAAATTTCCAAAAATATTGCGAAAAACAACAATCTTCCATTATAGAGTAAATGTTTGAGGTGTATAGAAGGCATTTATTTCATTTTTAGAAATTTTAATTTTTCACATTTTTCCATGAAAAGTGGCAATACGCCCCCCTTTGGGTTCTAGGTGAAAATCTCACTCGACACGAATCAAACAAAACTGTTTCCATGGTGTGTATTGTTGTTCATTTTCATCAAATAAACAAAATAAAACCCAGAATAAATCATTATAACCAAGAAATGAGTATAAAAGATGCCTCAGCGCAAGTGTTAATGTAAGTAAAAGAGCCCAAATTTCCAAAAATATTGCGAAAAACAACAATCTTCCATTATAGAGTAAATGTTTGAGGTGTATAGAAGGCATTTATTTCATTTTTAGAAATTTTAATTTTTCACATTTTTCCATGAAAAGTGCCAATACCCTTTGGGTTCTAGGTGAAAATCTCACTCGACACGAATCAAACAAAAATGTTTCCATGGTGTGTATTGTTGTTCATTTTCATCAAATAAACAAAATAAAACCCAGAATAAATCATTAAAGACAAGAAATGAGCATAAAAGATGCCTCAGCGCAAGTGTTAATGTTAGTAAAAGAGCCCACATTTCCAAAAATACCGCGAAAAACAACAATCTTCCATTATAGAGTGAATGTTTGAGGTGTATAGAAGGCATTTATTTCATTTTTAGAAATTTTAATTTTTCACATTTTTCCATGAAAAGTGCCAATACCCCCCCCTTTGGGTTCTAGTTGAAAATCTCACTCGACAAGAATCAAACAAAAATGTTTCCATGGTGTGTATTGTTGTTCATTTTCATCAAATAAAAAAAATAAAACCCAGAATAAATCATTAAAGACAAGAAATGAGCATAAAAGATGCCTCAGCGCATGTGTTAATGTTAGTAAAAGAGCCCAAATTTCCAAAAATATTGCGAAAAACAACAATCTTCCATTAAAGAGTGAATGTTTGAGGAGTATAGAAGGCATTTATTTCATTGTTAGAAATTTTAATTTTTCACATTTTCCCATGAAAAGTGCCAATACCCCCCCCCTTTGGGTTCTAGGTGAAAATCTCACTAGACACGAATCAAACAAAAATGTTTCCATGGTGTGTATTGCTGTTCATTTTCATCAAATAAACCAAATAAAACCCAGAATAAATCATTAAAGACAAGAAATGAGCATAAAAGATGCCTCAGCGCAAGTGTTAATGTTAGTAAAAGAGCCCAAATTTCCAAAAAAATTGCGAAAAACAACAATCTTCCCTTATTGAGTGAATGTATGAGGTGTATAGAAGGCATTTATTTAATTTTTTAAAATTTTAATTTTTCACATTTTTCCATGAAAAGTGGCAATACCCCACCCTTTGGGTTCTAGGTGAAAATCTCACACGACACAAATCAAACAAAATTGTTTCCATGGTGTGTATTGTTGTTCATTTTCATCAAAAAAAAATAAAACCCAGAATAAATTATTAAAGACAAGAAATGAGCATTAAAGATCCCTCAGCGCAAGTGTTTATGTTAGTAAAAGAGCCCAAATTTCCAAAAATATTGCGAAAAACAACAATCTTCCATTATAGAGTGAATGTTTGAGGTGTATAGAAGGCATTTAATTCATTTTTAAAAATTTTCTTTTTTCACATTTTTCCATGAAAAGTGCCAATACCCCCCCCTTTGGGTTCTAGGTGAAAATCTCACTCGACACGAATCAAACAAAAATATTTCCATGGTGTGTATTGTTGTTCATTTTCATCAAATAAACAAAATAAATCCCAGAATAAATCATTAAAGACAAGAAATGAGCATAAAAGATGCCTCAGCGCATGTGTTAATGTTAGTAAAAGAGCCCAAATTTCCAAAAATATTGCGAAAAAATATAATCTTCCATTAAAGAGTGAATGTCTGAGGAGTATAGAAGGCATTTATTTCATTTTTAGAAATTTTAATTTTTCACATTTTTCCATGAAAAGTGCCAATACCCATGAAAAGTGCCCTTTGGGTTCTAGGTGAAAATCTCACTCGACACGAATCAAACAAAAATGTTTCCATGGTGTGTATTGATGTTATTTTTCATCAAATAAACAAAATAAAACCCAGAATAAATCATTAAAGACAAGAAATGAGCATAAAAGATGCCTCAGCGCAAGTGTTAATGTTAGTAAAAGAGCCCAAATTTCCAAAAATATTGCGAAAAACAACAATCTTCCATTATAGAGTGAATGTTTAAGGTGTATAGAAGGCATTTATTACATTTTTAGAAATTTTAATTTTTCACATTTTTCAATGAAAAGTGCCAATACCCCCCCCTTTGGGTTCTAGGTGAAAATCTCACTCATTACGAATCAAACAAAAATGATTCCATGGTGTGTATTGTTGTTCATTTTCATCAAATAAAAAAAATAAAACCCAGAATGAATCATTAAAGACAAGAAATGAGCATAAAAGATGCCTGAGCGCAAGTGTTAATGTTAGTAAAAGAGCCCAAATTTCCAAAAATATTGCGAAAAAAACAAACTTCCATTATAGAGTGAATGTTTGAGGTGTATAGAAGGCATTTATTTCATTTTTAGAAATTTTAATTATTCATATTTTTCCATGAAAAGTGCCAATACCCCACCCTTTGGGTTCTAGGTGAAATTCTTACTCGACACAAATCAAACAAAAATGTTTCCATGGTGTGTATTGTTGTTCATTTTCATCAAATAAACAAAATAAAACCCAGAATAAATCATTAAAGCCAAGAAATGAGCATAAAAGATGCCTCAGCGCAAGTGTTAATGTTAGTAAAACAGCCCAAATTTCCAAAAATATTGCGAAAAACAACAATCTTCCATTATAGAGTAAATGTTTGAGGTGAATAGAAGGCATTTATTTCATTTTTAGAAATTTTAATTTTTCACACTTTTCCATGAAAAGTGGCAATACACCCCCCTTTGGGTTCTAGGTGAAAATCTCACTCGACACGAATCAAACAAAAATGTTTCCATGGTGTGTATTGTTGTTCATTTTCATCAAATAAACAAAATAAAACCCAGAATAAATCATTAAAGACAAGAAATGAGCATAAAAGATGCCTCAGCGCAAGTGTTAATGTTAGTAAAAGAGCCCAAATTTCCAAAAATATTGCGAAAAACAACAATCTTCCATTATAGAGTGAATGTTTGAGGTGTATAGAAGGCATTTATTTCATTTTTAGAAATTTTAATTATTCTCATTTTTCAATGAAAAGTGGCAATACCCCCCCCTTTGGGTTCTAGGTGAAAATCTAACTCGATACGAATCAAACAAAAATGATTCCATGGTGTGTATTGTTGTTCATTTTCATCAAATAAACAAAATAAAACCCAGAATAAATCATTAAGGACAAGAAAAGAGCATAAAAGATGCCTCAGCGCATGAGTTAATGTTAGTAAAAGAGCCCAAATTTCCAAAAATATTGCGAAAAACAACAATCTTCCATTATAGAGTGAATGTTTGAGGTGTATAAAAGGCATTTATTTCATTTTTAGAAATTTTAATTTTTCACATTTTTTCATGAAAAGTGCCAATACCCCCCCCTTTGGGTTCTAGGTGAAAATCTCACACGACACGAATCAAACAAAATTGTTTCCATGGTGTGTATTGTTGTTCATTTTCATCAAAAAAAAATAAAACCCAGAATAAATTATTAAAGACAAGAAATGAGCATTAAAGATGCCTCAGCGCAAGTGTTAATGTTAGTAAAAGAGCCCAAATTTCCAAAAATATTGCGAAAAACAACAATCTTCCATTATAGAGTGAATGTTTGAGGTGTATAGAAGGCATTTATTTCATTTTTAGAAATTTTATTTTTTCACATTTTTCCATGAAAAGTGCCAATACCCCCCCCTTTGGGTTCTAGGTGAAAATCTCACTCGACACGAATCAAACAAAAATATTTCCATGGTGTGTATTGTTGTTCATTTTCATCAAATAAACAAAATAAAACCCAGAATAAATCATTAAAGCCAAGAAATGAGCATAAAAGATGCCTCAGGGCAAGTGTTAATGTTAGTAAAAGAGCCCACATTTCCAAAAATACCGCGAAAAACAACAATCTTCCATTTAAGAGTGAATGTTTGAGGTGTATAGAAGGCATTTATTTCATTTTTAGAAATTTTAATTTTTCACATTTTTCCATGAAAAGTGCCAATACCCCCCCTTTGGGTTCTAGGTAAAAATCGCACTCGACACGAATGAAACAAAAATGTTTCCATGGTGTGTATTGTTGTTCATTTTCTTCAAATAAACAAAATGAAAACCAGAATAAATCATTAAAGACAAGAAATGAGCATAAAAGATGCTTCAGCGCAAGTGTTAATGTTAGTAAAAGAGCCCAAATTTCCAAAAATATTGCAAAAAACAACAATCTTCCATTATAGAGTGAATGTTTGAGGTGTATAGAAGGCATTTATTTCATTTTTAGAAATTTTAATTTTTCACATTTTACCATGAAAAGTGCCAACCCCCCCTTTAGGTTCTAGGTGAAAATCTCACTCGACACGAATCAAACAAAAATGTTTCCATGGTGTGTATTGTTGTTCATTTTCATCAAATAAACAAAATAAAACCCAGAATAAATCATTAAAGACAAGAAATGAGCATAAAAGATGCCTCAGCGCAAGTGTTAATGTTAGTAAAAGAGCCCAAATTTCCAAAAATATTGCCTAAAACAACAATCTTCCATTATAGAGTGAATGTTTGAGGTGTATAGAAGGCATTTATTTCATTTTTAGAAATTTTAATTTTTCACATTTTTTCATGAAAAATGCCAATAACCCCCCTTTGGAATCTAGGTGAAAATCTCACTCGACACGAATCAAACAAAAATTTTTCCATGGTGTGTATTGTTGTTCATTTTCTTCAAATAAACAAAATAAAACCCAGAATAAATCATTAAAGCCAAGAAATGAGCATAAAAGATGCCTCAGCGCAAGTGTTAATGTTAGTAAAACAGCCCAAATTTCCAAAAATATTGCGAAAAACAACAATCTTCCATTATAGAGTAAATGTTTGAGGTGTATAGAAGGCATTTATTTCATTTTTAGAAATTTTAATTTTTCACACTTTTCCATGAAAAGTGGCAATACACCCCCCTTTGGGTTCTAGGTGAAAATCTCACTCGACACGATTCAAACAAAAATGTTTCCATGGTGTGTATTGTTGTTCATTTTCATCAAATAAACAAAATAAAACCCAGAATAAATCATTAAAGACAAGAAATGAGCATAAAAGATGCCTCAGCGCAAGTGTTAATGTTAGTAAAAGAGCCCAAATTTCCAAAAATATTGCGAAAAACAACAATCTTCCATTATAGAGTGAATGTTTGAGGTGTATAAAAGGCATTTATTTCATTTTTAGAAATTTTAATTTTTCACATTTTTTCATGAAAAGTGCCAATACCCCCCCCTTTGGGTTCTAGGTGAAAATCTCACACGACACGAATCAAACAAAATTGTTTCCATGGTGTGTATTGTTGTTCATTTTCATCAAAAAAAAATAAAACCCAGAATAAATTATTAAAGACAAGAAATGAGCATTAAAGATGCCTCAGCGCAAGTGTTAATGTTAGTAAAAGAGCCCAAATTTCCAAAAATATTGCGAAAAACAACAATCTTCCATTATAGAGTGAATGTTTGAGGTGTATAGAAGGCATTTATTTCATTTTTAGAAATTTTATTTTTTCACATTTTTCCATGAAAAGTGCCAATACCCCCCCCTTTGGGTTCTAGGTGAAAATCTCACTCGACACGAATCAAACAAAAATATTTCCATGGTGTGTATTGTTGTTCATTTTCATCAAATAAACAAAATAAAACCCAGAATAAATCATTAAAGCCAAGAAATGAGCATAAAAGATGCCTCAGGGCAAGTGTTAATGTTAGTAAAAGAGCCCACATTTCCAAAAATACCGCGAAAAACAACAATCTTCCATTTAAGAGTGAATGTTTGAGGTGTATAGAAGGCATTTATTTCATTTTTAGAAATTTTAATTTTTCACATTTTTCCATGAAAAGTGCCAATACCCCCCCTTTGGGTTCTAGGTAAAAATCGCACTCGACACGAATGAAACAAAAATGTTTCCATGGTGTGTATTGTTGTTCATTTTCTTCAAATAAACAAAATGAAAACCAGAATAAATCATTAAAGACAAGAAATGAGCATAAAAGATGCTTCAGCGCAAGTGTTAATGTTAGTAAAAGAGCCCAAATTTCCAAAAATATTGCGAAAAAATATAATCTTCCATTAAAGAGTGAATGTCTGAAGAGTATAGAAGGCATTTATTTCATTTTTAGAAATTTTAATTTTTCACATTTTTCCATGGAAAGCGCCAATACCCATGAAAAGTGCCCTTTGGGTTCTAGGTGAAAATCTCACTCGACACGAATCAAACAAAAATGTTTCCATGGTGTGTATTGTTGTTAATTTTCATCAAATAAACAAAATAAAACCCAGAATAAATCATTAAAGACAAGAAATGAGCATAAAAGATGCCTCAGCGCAAGTGTTAATGTTAGTAAAAGAGCCCAAATTTCCAAAAATATTGCGAAAAACAACAATCTTCCATTATAGAGTGAATGTTTAAGGTGTATAGAAGGCATTTATTTCATTTTTAGAAATTTTAATTTTTCACATTTTTTCATGAAAAATGCCAATACCCCCCCCTTTGGAATCTAGGTGAAAATCTCACTCGACACGAATCAAACAAAAATTTTTCCATGGTGTGTATTGTTGTTCATTTTCTTCAAATAAACAAAATAAAACCCAGAATAAATCGTCAAAGACAAGAAATGAGCATAAAAGATGCCTGAGCGCAAGTGTTAATGTTAGTAAAACAGCCCAAATTTCCAAAAATATTGCGAAAAACAACAATCTTCCATTATAGAGTGAATGTTTAAGGTGTATAGAAGGCATTTATTTCATTTTTAGAAATTTTAATTTTTCACATTTTTCCATGAAAAGTGCCAATACCCCACCCTTTGGGTTCTAGGTGAAATTCTTACTCGACACAAATCAAACAAAAATGTTTCCATGGTGTGTATTGTTGTTCATTTTCATCAAATAAACAAAATAAAACCCAGAATAAATCATTAAAGCCAAGAAATGAGCATAAAAGATGCCTGAGCGCAAGTGTTAATGTTAGTAAAACAGCCCAAATTTCCAAAAATATTGCGAAAAACAACAATCTTCCATTATAGAGTGAATGTTTAAGGTGTATAGAAGGCATTTATTTCATTTTTAGAAATTTTAATTTTTCACATTTTTCCATGAAAAGTGCCAATACCCCCCCTTTGGGTTCTAGGTGAAAATCTCACTCGACACGAATCAAACAAAAATATTTCCATGGTGTGCATTGTTGTTCATTTTCATCAAATAAACAAAATAAAACCCAGAATAAATCATTAAAGCCAAGAAATGAGCATAAAAGATGCCTCAGCGCATGTGTTAATGTTAGTAAAAGAGCCCAAATTTCCAAAAATATTGCGAAAAACAACAATCTTCCATTATAGAGGTAAGGTTTGAGGTGTATAGAAGGCATTTATTTCATTTTTAAAAATTTTCTTTTTTACATTTTTCCATGAAAAGTGCCAATACCCCCCCTTTGGGTTCTAGGTGAAAATCTCACTCGACACGAATCAAACAAAAATATTTCCATGGTGTGTATTGTTGTTCATTTTCATCAAATAAACTAAATAAAACCCAGAATAAATCATTAAAGACAAGAAATGAGCATAAAAGATGCCTCAGCGCAAGTGTTAATGTTAGTAAAAGAGCCCACATTTCCAAAAATATTGCGAAAAAATATAATCTTCCATTAAAGAGTGAATGTTTGAGGAGTATAGAAGGCTTTTATTTCATTTTTAGAAATTTTAATTTTTCACATTTTTCCATGAAAAGTGCCAATACCCATGAAAAGTGCCCTTTGGGTTCTAGGTGAAAATCTCACTCGACACGAATCAAACAAAAATGTTCCCATGGTGTGTATTGTTGTTCATTTTCATCAAATAAAAAAAATAAAACCCAGAATAAATCATTAAAGACAAGAAATGAGCATAAAAGATGCCTCAGCGCATGTGTTAATGTTAGTAAAAGAGCCCAAATTTCCAAAAATATTGCGAAAAAATATAATCTTCCATTAAAGAGTGAATGTCTGAGGAGTATAGAAGGCATTTATTTCATTTTTAGAAATTTTAATTTTTCACATTTTTCCATGAAAAGTGCCAATACCCATGAAAAGTGCCCTTTGGGTTCTAGGTGAAAATCTCATTCGACACGAATCAAACAAAAATGTTTCCATGGTGTGTATTGTTGTTAATTTTCATCAAATAAACAAAATAAAACCCAGAATAAATCATTAAAGACAAGAAATGAGCATAAAAGATGCCTCAGCGCAAGTGTTAATGTTAGTAAAAGAGCCCAAATTTCCAAAAATATTGCAAAAAACAACAATCTTCCATTATAGAGTGAATGTTTAAGGTGTATAGAAGGCATTTATTTCATTTTTAGAAATTTTAATTTTTCACATTTTTCAATGAAAAGTGCCAATACCCCCCCCTTTGGGTTCTAGGTGAAAATCTCACTCATTACGAATCAAACAAAAATGATTCCATGGTGTGTATTGTTGTTCATTTTCATCAAATAAAAAAAATAAAACCCAGAATAAATCATTAAAGACAAGAAATGAGCATAAAAGATGCCTGAGCGCAAGTGTTAATGTTAGTAAAAGAGCCCAAATTTCCAAAAATATTGCGAAAAAAACAAACTTCCATTATAGAGTGAATGTTTGAGGTGTATAGAAGGCATTTATTTCATTTTTAGAAATTTTAATTATTCACATTTTTCCATGAAAAGTGCCAATACCCCACCCTTTGGGTTCTAGGTGAAATTCTTACTCGACACAAATCAAACAAAAATGTTTCCATGGTGTGTATTGTTGTTCATTTTCATCAAATAAACAAAATAAAACCCAGAATAAATCATTAAAGCCAAGAAATGAGCATAAAAGATGCCTCAGCGCAAGTGTTAATGTTAGTAAAACAGCCCAAATTTCCAAAAATATTGCGAAAAACAACAATCTTCCATTATAGAGTGAATGTTTGAGGTGTATAGAAGGCATTTATTTCATTTTTTAAAATTTTAATTTTTCACATTTTTCCATGAAAAGTGCCAATACCCCCCCTTTGGGTTCTAGGTGAAAATCTCACTCGACACGAATCAAACAAAAATATTTCCATGGTGTGTATTGTTGTTCATTTTCATCAAATAAACAAAATAAAACCCAGAATAAATCATTAAAGCCAAGAAATGAGCATAAAAGATGCCTCAGCGCATGTGTTAATGTTAGTAAAAGAGCCCAAATTTCCAAAAATATTGCGAAAAACAACAATCTTCCATTATAGAGGTAAGGTTTGAGGTGTATAGAAGGCATTTATTTCATTTTTAGAAATTTTAATTTTTCACATTTTTCCATGAAAAGTGCCAATACCCATGAAAAGTGCCCTTTGGGTTCTAGGTGAAAATCTCACTCGACACGAATCAAACAAAAATGTTTCCATGGTGTGTATTGATGTTATTTTTCATCAAATAAACAAAATAAAACCCAGAATAAATCATTAAAGACAAGAAATGAGCATAAAAGATGCCTCAGCGCAAGTGTTAATGTTAGTAAAAGAGCCCAAATTTCCAAAAATATTGCGAAAAACAACAATCTTCCATTATAGAGTGAATGTTTAAGGTGTATAGAAGGCATTTATTACATTTTTAGAAATTTTAATTTTTCACATTTTTCAATGAAAAGTGCCAATACCCCCCCCTTTGGGTTCTAGGTGAAAATCTCACTCATTACGAATCAAACAAAAATGATTCCATGGTGTGTATTGTTGTTCATTTTCATCAAATAAAAAAAATGAAACCCAGAATAAATCATTAAAGACAAGAAATGAGCATAAAAGATGCCTGAGCGCAAGTGTTAATGTTAGTAAAAGAGCCCAAATTTCCAAAAATATTGCGAAAAAAACAAACTTCCATTATAGAGTGAATGTTTGAGGTGTATAGAAGGCATTTATTTCATTTTTAGAAATTTTAATTATTCATATTTTTCCATGAAAAGTGCCAATACCCCACCCTTTGGGTTCTAGGTGAAATTCTTACTCGACACAAATCAAACAAAAATGTTTCCATGGTGTGTATTGTTGTTCATTTTCATCAAATAAACAAAATAAAACCCAGAATAAATCATTAAAGCCAAGAAATGAGCATAAAAGATGCCTCAGCGCAAGTGTTAATGTTAGTAAAACAGCCCAAATTTCCAAAAATATTGCGAAAAACAACAATCTTCCATTATAGAGTAAATGTTTGAGGTGTATAGAAGGCATTTATTTCATTTTTAGAAATTTTAATTTTTCACACTTTTCCATGAAAAGTGGCAATACACCCCCCTTTGGGTTCTAGGTGAAAATCTCACTCGACACGAATCAAACAAAAATGTTTCCATGGTGTGTATTGTTGTTCATTTTCATCAAATAAACAAAATAAAACCCAGAATAAATCATTAAAGACAAGAAATGAGCATAAAAGATGCCTCAGCGCAAGTGTTAATGTTAGTAAAAGAGCCCAAATTTCCAAAAATATTGCGAAAAACAACAATCTTCCATTATAGAGTGAATGTTTGAGGTGTATAGAAGGCATTTATTTCATTTTTAGAAATTTTAATTATTCTCATTTTTCCATGAAAAGTGGCAATACCCCCCCCTTTGGGTTCTAGGTGAAAATCTAACTCGATACGAATCAAACAAAAATGATTCCATGGTGTGTATTGTTGTTCATTTTCATCAAATAAACAAAATAAAACCCAGAATAAATCATTAAGGACAAGAAAAGAGCATAAAAGATGCCTCAGCGCATGAGTTAATACTAGTAAAAGAGCCCAAATTTCCAAAAATATTGCGAAAAACAACAATCTTCCATTATAGAGTGAATGTTTGAGGTGTATAAAAGGCATTTATTTCATTTTTAGAAATTTTAATTTTTCACATTTTTTCATGAAAAGTGCCAATACCCCCCCCTTTGGGTTCTAGGTGAAAATCTCACACGACACGAATCAAACAAAATTGTTTCCATGGTGTGTATTGTTGTTCATTTTCATCAAAAAAAAATAAAACCCAGAATAAATTATTAAAGACAAGAAATGAGCATTAAAGATGCCTCAGCGCAAGTGTTAATGTTAGTAAAAGAGCCCACATTTCCAAAAATACCGCGAAAAACAACAATCTTCCATTTAAGAGTGAATGTTTGAGGTGTATAGAAGGCATTTATTTCATTTTTAGAAATTTTAATTTTTCACATTTTTCCATGAAAAGTGCCAATACCCCCCCTTTGGGTTCTAGGTAAAAATCGCACTCGACACCAATGAAACAAAAATGTTTCCATGGTGTGTATTGTTGTTCATTTTCTTCAAATAAACAAAATGAAAACCAGAATAAATCATTAAAGACAAGAAATGAGCATAAAAGATGCTTCAGCGCAAGTGTTAATGTTAGTAAAAGAGCCCAAATTTCCAAAAATATTGCGAAAAAATATAATCTTCCATTAAAGAGTGAATGTCTGAGGAGTATAGAAGGCATTTATTTCATTTTTAGAAATTTTAATTTTTCACATTTTTCCATGAAAAGCGCCAATACCCATGAAAAGTGCCCTTTGGGTTCTAGGTGAAAATCTCACTCGACACGAATCAAACAAAAATGTTTCCATGGTGTGTATTGTTGTTAATTTTCATCAAATAAACAAAATAAAACCCAGAATAAATCATTAAAGACAAGAAATGAGCATAAAAGATGCCTCAGCGCAAGTGTTAATGTTAGTAAAAGAGCCCAAATTTCCAAAAATATTGCGAAAAACAACAATCTTCCATTATAGAGTGAATGTTTAAGGTGTATAGAAGGCATTTATTTCATTTTTAGAAATTTTAATTTTTCACATTTTTTCATGAAAAATGCCAATACCCCCCCCTTTGGAATCTAGGTGAAAATCTCACTCGACACGAATCAAACAAAAATTTTTCCATGGTGTGTATTGTTGTTCATTTTCTTCAAATAAACAAAATAAAACCCAGAATAAATCGTCAAAGACAAGAAATGAGCATAAAAGATGCCTGAGCGCAAGTGTTAATGTTAGTAAAACAGCCCAAATTTCCGAAAATATTGCGAAAAAAACAAACTTCCATTATAGAGTGAATGTTTGAGGTGTATAGAAGGCATTTATTTCATTTTTAGAAATTTTAATTTTTCACATTTTTCCATGAAAAGTGCCAATACCCCACCCTTTGGGTTCTAGGTGAAATTCTTACTCGACACAAATCAAACAAAAATGTTTCCATGGTGTGTATTGTTGTTCATTTTCATCAAATAAACAAAATAAAACCCAGAATAAATCATTAAAGCCAAGAAATGAGCATAAAAGATGCCTGAGCGCAAGTGTTAATGTTAGTAAAACAGCCCAAATTTCCAAAAATATTGCGAAAAACAACAATCTTCCATTATAGAGTGAATGTTTAAGGTGTATAGAAGGCATTTATTTCATTTTTAGAAATTTTAATTTTTCACATTTTTCCATGAAAAGTGCCAATACCCCCCCTTTGGGTTCTAGGTGAAAATCTCACTCGACACGAATCAAACAAAAATATTTCCATGGTGTGTATTGTTGTTCATTTTCATCAAATAAACAAAATAAAACCCAGAATAAATCATTAAAGCCAAGAAATGAGCATAAAAGATGCCTCAGCGCATGTGTTAATGTTAGTAAAAGAGCCCAAATTTCCAAAAATATTGCGAAAAACAACAATCTTCCATTATAGAGGTAAGGTTTGAGGAGTATAGAAGGCTTTTATTTCATTTTTAGAAATTTTAATTTTTCACATTTTTCCATGAAAAGTGCCAATACCCATGAAAAGTGCCCTTTGGGTTCTAGGTGAAAATCTCACTCGACACGAATCAAACAAAAATGTTCCCATGGTGTGTATTGTTGTTCATTTTCATCAAATAAAAAAAATAAAACCCAGAATAAATCATTAAAGACAAGAAATGAGCATAAAAGATGCCTCAGCGCATGTGTTAATGTTAGTAAAAGAGCCCAAATTTCCAAAAATATTGCGAAAAAATATAATCTTCCATTAAAGAGTGAATGTCTAAAGAGTATAGAAGGCATTTATTTCATTTTTAGAAATTTTAATTTTTCACATTTTTCCATGAAAAGTGCCAATACCCATGAAAAGTGCCCTTTGGGTTCTAGGTGAAAATCTCATTCGACACGAATCAAACAAAAATGTTTCCATGGTGTGTATTGTTGTTAATTTTCATCAAATAAACAAAATAAAACCCAGAATAAATCATTAAAGACAAGAAATGAGCATAAAAGATGCCTCAGCGCAAGTGTTAATGTTAGTAAAAGAGCCCAAATTTCCAAAAATATTGCGAAAAACAACAATCTTCCATTATAGAGTGAATGTTTAAGGTGTATAGAAGGCATTTATTTCATTTTTAGAAATTTTAATTTTTCACATTTTTCAATGAAAAGTGCCAATACCCCCCCCTTTGGGTTCTAGGTGAAAATCTCACTCATTACGAATCAAACAAAAATGATTCCATGGTGTGTATTGTTGTTCATTTTCATCAAATAAAAAAAATAAAACCCAGAATAAATCATTAAAGACAAGAAATGAGCATAAAAGATGCCTGAGCGCAAGTGTTAATGTTAGTAAAAGAGCCCAAATTTCCAAAAATATTGCGAAAAAAACAAACTTCCATTATAGAGTGAATGTTTGAGGTGTATAGAAGGCATTTATTTCATTTTTAGAAATTTTAATTATTCACATTTTTCCATGAAAAGTGCCAATACCCCACCCTTTGGGTTCTAGGTGAAATTCTTACTCGACACAAATCAAACAAAAATGTTTCCATGGTGTGTATTGTTGTTCATTTTCATCAAATAAACAAAATAAAACCCAGAATAAATCATTAAAGCCAAGAAATGAGCATAAAAGATGCCTCAGCGCATGTGTTAATGTTAGTAAAACAGCCCAAATTTCCAAAAATATTGCGAAAAACAACAATCTTCCATTATAGAGTGAATGTTTGAGGTGTATAGAAGGCATTTATTTCATTTTTAGAAATTTTAATTTTTCACATTTTTCCATGAAAAGTGCCAATACCCATGAAAAGTGCCCTTTGGGTTCTAGGTGAAAATCTCACTCGACACGAATCAAACAAAAATGTTTCCATGGTGTGTATTGATGTTATTTTTCATCAAATAAACAAAATAAAACCCAGAATAAATCATTAAAGACAAGAAATGAGCATAAAAGATGCCTCAGCGCAAGTGTTAATGTTAGTAAAAGAGCCCAAATTTCCAAAAATATTGCGAAAAACAACAATCTTCCATTATAGAGTGAATGTTTAAGGTGTATAGAAGGCATTTATTACATTTTTAGAAATTTTAATTTTTCACATTTTTCAATGAAAAGTGCCAATACCCCCCCCTTTGGGTTCTAGGTGAAAATCTCACTCATTACGAATCAAACAAAAATGATTCCATGGTGTGTATTGTTGTTCATTTTCATCAAATAAAAAAAATGAAACCCAGAATAAATCATTAAAGACAAGAAATGAGCATAAAAGATGCCTGAGCGCAAGTGTTAATGTTAGTAAAAGAGCCCAAATTTCCAAAAATATTGCGAAAAAAACAAACTTCCATTATAGAGTGAATGTTTGAGGTGTATAGAAGGCATTTATTTCATTTTTAGAAATTTTAATTATTCATATTTTTCCATGAAAAGTGCCAATACCCCACCCTTTGGGTTCTAGGTGAAATTCTTACTCGACACAAATCAAACAAAAATGTTTCCATGGTGTGTATTGTTGTTCATTTTCATCAAATAAACAAAATAAAACCCAGAATAAATCATTAAAGCCAAGAAATGAGCATAAAAGATGCCTCAGCGCAAGTGTTAATGTTAGTAAAACAGCCCAAATTTCCAAAAATATTGCGAAAAACAACAATCTTCCATTATAGAGTAAATGTTTGAGGTGTATAGAAGGCATTTATTTCATTTTTAGAAATTTTAATTTTTCACACTTTTCCATGAAAAGTGGCAATACACCCCCCTTTGGGTTCTAGGTGAAAATCTCACTCGACACGAATCAAACAAAAATGTTTCCATGGTGTGTATTGTTGTTCATTTTCATCAAATAAACAAAATAAAACCCAGAATAAATCATTAAAGACAAGAAATGAGCATAAAAGATGCCTCAGCGCAAGTGTTAATGTTAGTAAAAGAGCCCAAATTTCCAAAAATATTGCGAAAAACAACAATCTTCCATTATAGAGTGAATGTTTGAGGTGTATAGAAGGCATTTATTTCATTTTTAGAAATTTTTATTATTCTCATTTTTCCATGAAAAGTGGCAATACCCCCCCCTTTGGGTTCTAGGTGAAAATCTAACTCGATACGAATCAAACAAAAATGATTCCATGGTGTGTATTGTTGTTCATTTTCATCAAATAAACAAAATAAAACCCAGAATAAATCATTAAGGACAAGAAAAGAGCATAAAAGATGCCTCAGCGCATGAGTTAATGTTAGTAAAAGAGCCCAAATTTCCAAAAATATTGCGAAAAACAACAATCTTCCATTATAGAGTGAATGTTTGAGGTGTATAAAAGGCATTTATTTCATTTTTAGAAATTTTAATTTTTCACATTTTTTCATGAAAAGTGCCAATACCCCCCCCTTTGGGTTCTAGGTGAAAATCTCACACGACACGAATCAAACAAAATTGTTTCCATGGTGTGTATTGTTGTTCATTTTCATCAAAAAAAAATAAAACCCAGAATAAATTATTAAAGACAAGAAATGAGCATTAAAGATGCCTCAGCGCAAGTGTTAATGTTAGTAAAAGAGCCCAAATTTCCAAAAATATTGCGAAAAACAACAATCTTCCATTATAGAGTGAATGTTTGAGGTGTATAGAAGGCATTTATTTCATTTTTAGAAATTTTATTTTTTCACATTTTTCCATGAAAAGTGCCAATACCCCCCCCCTTTGGGTTCTAGGTGAAAATCTCACTCGACACGAATCAAACAAAAATATTTCCATGGTGTGTATTGTTGTTCATTTTCATCAAATAAACAAAATAAAACCCAGAATAAATCATTAAAGCCAAGAAATGAGCATAAAAGATGCCTCAGGGCAAGTGTTAATGTTAGTAAAAGAGCCCACATTTCCAAAAATACCGCGAAAAACAACAATCTTCCATTTAAGAGTGAATGTTTGAGGTGTATAGAAGGCATTTATTTCATTTTTAGAAATTTTAATTTTTCACATTTTTCCATGAAAAGTGCCAATACCCCCCCTTTGGGTTCTAGGTAAAAATCGCACTCGACACGAATGAAACAAAAATGTTTCCATGGTGTGTATTGTTGTTCATTTTCTTCAAATAAACAAAATGAAAACCAGAATAAATCATTAAAGACAAGAAATGAGCATAAAAGATGCTTCAGGGCAAATGTTAATGTTAGTAAAAGAGCCCAAATTTCCAAAAATATTGCGAAAAAATATAATCTTCCATTAAAGAGTGAATGTCTGAGGAGTATAGAAGGCATTTATTTCATTTTTAGAAATTTTAATTTTTCACATTTTTCCATGAAAAGTGCCAATACCCATGAAAAGTGCCCTTTGGGTTCTAGGTGAAAATCTCACTCGACACGAATCAAACAAAAATGTTTCCATGGTGTGTATTGTTGTTAATTTTCATCAAATAAACAAAATAAAACCCAGAATAAATCATTAAAGACAAGAAATGAGCATAAAAGATGCCTCAGCACAAGTGTTAATGTTAGTAAAAGAGCCCAAATTTCCAAAAATATTGCGAAAAACAACAATCTACCATTATAGAGTGAATGTTTAAGGTGTATAGAAGGCATTTATTTCATTTTTAGAAATTTTAATTTTTCACATTTTTTCATGAAAAATGCCAATACCCCCCCCTTTGGAATCTAGGTGAAAATCTCACTCGACACGAATCAAACAAAAATTTTTCCATGGTGTGTATTGTTGTTCATTTTCTTCAAATAAACAAAATAAAACCCAGAATAAATCATTAAAGCCAAGAAATGAGCATAAAAGATGCCTCAGCGCATGTGTTAATGTTAGTAAAAGAGCCCAAATTTCCAAAAATATTGCGAAAAACAACAATCTTCCATTATAGAGGTAAGGTTTGAGGTGTATAGAAGGCATTTATTTCATTTTTAAAAATTTTCTTTTTTCACATTTTTCCATGAAAAGTGCCAATACCCCCCCCTTTGGGTTCTAGGTGAAAATCTCACTCGACACGAATCAAACAAAAATATTTCCATGGTGTGTATTGTTGTTCATTTTCATCAAATAAACTAAATAAAACCCAGAATAAATCATTAAAGACAAGAAATGAGCATAAAAGATGCCTCAGCGCAAGTGTTAATGTTAGTAAAAGAGCCCACATTTCCAAAAATATTGCGAAAAAATATAATCTTCCATTAAAGAGTGAATGTTTGAGGAGTATAGAAGGCTTTTATTTCATTTTTAGAAATTTTAATTTTTCACATTTTTCCATGAAAAGTGCCAATACCCATGAAAAATGCCCTTTGGGTTCTAGGTGAAAATCTCACTCGACACGAATCAAACAAAAATGTTCCCATGGTGTGTATTGTTGTTCATTTTCATCAAATAAAAAAAATAAAACCCAGAATAAATCATTAAAGACAAGAAATGAGCATAAAAGATGCCTCAGCGCATGTGTTAATGTTAGTAAAAGAGCCCAAATTTCCAAAAATATTGCGAAAAAATATAATCTTCCATTAAAGAGTGAATGTCTGAGGAGTATAGAAGGCATTTATTTCATTTTTAGAAATTTTAATTTTTCACATTTTTCCATGAAAAGTGCCAATACCCATGAAAAGTGCCCTTTGGGTTCTAGGTGAAAATCTCATTCGACACGAATCAAACAAAAATGTTTCCATGGTGTGTATTGTTGTTAATTTTCATCAAATAAACAAAATAAAACCCAGAATAAATCATTAAAGACAAGAAATGAGCATAAAAGATGCCTCAGCGCAAGTGTTAATGTTAGTAAAAGAGCCCAAATTTCCAAAAATATTGCGAAAAACAACAATCTTCCATTATAGAGTGAATGTTTAAGGTGTATAGAAGGCATTTATTTCATTTTTAGAAATTTTAATTTTTCACATTTTTCAATGAAAAGTGCCAATACCCCCCCCTTTGGGTTCTAGGTGAAAATCTCACTCATTACGAATCAAACAAAAATGATTCCATGGTGTGTATTGTTGTTCATTTTCATCAAATAAAAAAAATAAAACCCAGAATAAATCATTAAAGACAAGAAATGAGCATAAAAGATGCCTGAGCGTAAGTGTTAATGTTAGTAAAAGAGCCCAAATTTCCAAAAATATTGCGAAAAAAACAAACTTCCATTATAGAGTGAATGTTTGAGGTGTATAGAAGGCATTTATTTCATTTTTAGAAATTTTAATTATTCACATTTTTCCATGAAAAGTGCCAATACCCCACCCTTTGGGTTCTAGGTGAAATTCTTACTCGACACAAATCAAACAAAAATGTTTCCATTGTGTGTATTGTTGTTCATTTTCATCAAATAAACAAAATAAAACCCAGAATAAATCATTAAAGCCAAGAAATGAGCATAAAAGATGCCTCAGCGCAAGTGTTAATGTTAGTAAAACAGCCCAAATTTCCAAAAATATTGCGAAAAACAACAATCTTCCATTATAGAGTGAATGTTTGAGGTGTATAGAAGGCATTTATTTCATTTTTAGAAATTTTAATTTTTCACATTTTTCCATGAAAAGTGCCAATACCCCCCCTTTGGGTTCTAGGTGAAAATCTCACTCGACACGAATCAAACAAAAATATTTCCATGGTGTGTATTGTTGTTCATTTTCATCAAATAAACAAAATAAAACCCAGAATAAATCATTAAAGCCAAGAAATGAGCATAAAAGATGCCTCAGCGCATGTGTTAATGTTAGTAAAAGTGCCCAAATTTCCAAAAATATTGCGAAAAACAACAATCTTCCATTATAGAGGTAAGGTTTGAGGTGTATAGAAGGCATTTATTTCATTTTTAGAAATTTTAATTTTTCACATTTTTCCATGAAAAGTGCCAATACCCTTTGGGTTCTAGGTGAAAATCTCACTCGACACGAATCAAACAAAAATGTTTCCATGGTGTGTATTGTTGTTCATTTTCATCAAATAAACAAAATAAAACCCAGAATAAATCATTAAAGCCAAGAAATGAGCATAAAAGATGCCTCAGCGAAAGTGTTAATGTTAGCAAAAGAGCCCAAATTTCCAAAAATATTGCGAAAAACAACAATCTTCCATTATAGAGTGAATGTTTGAGGTGTATAAAAGGCATTTATTTCATTTTTAGAAATTTTAATTTTTCACATTTTTTCATGAAAAGTGCCAATACCCCCCCCTTTGGGTTCTAGGTGAAAATCTCACTCGACACGAATCAAACACAAATATTTCCATGGTGTGTATTGTTGTTCATTTTCATCAAAAAAAATAAAACCCAGAATAAATTATTAAAGACAAGAAATGAGCATTAAAGATGCCTTAGCGCAAGTGTAAATGTTAGTAAAAGAGCCCAAATTTCCAAAAATATTGCGAAAAACAACAATCTTCCATTATAGAGTGAATGTTTGAGGTGTATAGAAGGCATTTATTTCATTTTTAGAAATTTTATTTTTTCACATTTTTCCATGAAAAGTGCCAATACCCCTCCCTTTGGGTTCTAGGTGAAAATCTCACTCGACACGAATCAAACAAAAATATTTCCAAGGTGTGTATTGTTGTTCATTTTCATCAAATAAACAAAATAAAACCCAGAATAAATCATTAAAGCCAAGAAATGAGCATAAAAGATGCCTCAGGGCAAGTGTTAATGTTAGTAAAAGAGCCCACATTTCCAAAAATACCGCGAAAAACAACAATCTCCCATTTAAGAGTGAATGTTTGAGGTGTATAGAAGGCATTTATTTCATTTTAGAAATTTTATTTTTTCACATTTTTCCAAGAAAAGTGCCAATACCCCCCTTTGGGTTCTAGGTAAAAATCTCACTCGACACGAATCAAACAAAAATGTTTCCATGGTGTGTATTGTTGTTAATTTTCATCAAATAAACAAAATAAAACCCAGAATAAATCATTAAAGACAAGAAATGAGCATAAAAGATGCCTCAGCGAAAGTGTTAATGTTAGTAAAAGAGCCCAAATTTCCAAAAATATTGCGAAAAACAACAATCTTACATTATAGAGTGAATGTTTAAGGTGTATAGAAGGCATTTATTTCATTTTTAGAAATTTTAATTTTTCACATTTTTCCATGAAAAGTGCCAATACCCCCCCCTTTGGGTTCTAGGTGAAAATCTCACTCATTACGAATCAAACAAAAATGATTCCATGGTGTGTATTGTTGTTCATTTTCATCAAATAAAAAAAATAAAACCCAGAATAAATCATTAAAGACAAGAAATGAGCATAAAAGATGCCTGAGCGCAAGTGTTAATGTTAGTAAAAGAGCCCAAATTTCCAAAAATATTGCGAAAAAAACAAACTTCCATTATAGAGTGAATGTTTGAGGTGTATAGAAGGCATTTATTTCATTTTTAGAAATTTTTATTTTTCAAATTTTTCCATGAAAAGTCCCCCCCCCCTTTGGGTTCTAGGTGAAAATCTCACTCGACACGAATCAAACAAAAATGTTTCCATGGTGTGTATTGTTGTTCATTTTCATCAAATAAACAAAATAAAACCCAGAATAAATCATTAAAGCCAAGAAATGAGCATAAAAGATGCGTCAGCGCAAGTGTTAATGTTAGTAAAAGAGCCCAAATTTCCAAAAATATTGCGAAAAACAACAATCTTCCATTATAGAGTGAATGTTTGAGGTGTATAGAAGGCATTTATTTTATTTTTAGAAATTTTAATTTTTCACATTTTTTCTTGAAAAGTGCCACTACCCCCCCCTTTGGGTTTTAGGTGAAAATCTCACTCGACACGAATCAAACAAAAATATTTCCATGGTGTGTATTGTTGTTCATTTTCATCAAATAAACAAAATAAAACCCAGAATAAATCATTAAAGACAAGAAATGAGCATAAAAGATGCCTCAGCGCATGAGTTAATGTTAGTAAAAGAGCCCAAATTTCCAAAAATATTGCGAAAAACAACAATCTTCCATTAAAGAGTGAATGTTTGAGGAGTATAGAAGGCATTTATTTCATTTTTAGAAATTTTAATTTTTCAAATTTTTAACGAAAAGTGCCAAAACCCCCCCCCTTTGGGTTCTTGGTGAAAATCTCACTCGACACGAATCAAACAAAAATGTTTTCATGGTGTGTATTGCTGTTCATTTTCATCAAATAAACAAAATATAACCCAGAATAAATCATTAAAGACAAGAAATGAGCATAAAAGATGCCTCAGCGCAAGTGTTAATGTTAGTAAAAGAGCCCAAATTTCCAAAAATATTGCGAAAAACAACAATCTTCCATTATAGAGTGAATGTTTGAGGTGTATAGAAGGCATTTATTTCATTTTTAGAAATTTTAATTTTTCACATTTTTCCATGAAAAGTGCCAATACCCCCCCTTTGGGTTCTAGGTAAAAATCGCACTCGAGACGAATCAAACAAAAATGTTTCCATGGTGTGTATTGTTGTTCATTTTCTTCAAATAAACAAAATAAAAAACAGAATAAATCATTAAAGACAAGAAATTAGCATAAAAGATGCCTCAGCGAAAGTGTTAATGTTAGTAAAAGAGCCCAAATTTCCAAAAATATTGCGAAAAACAACAATCTTCCATTATAGAGTGAATGTTTGAGGTGTATAGAAGGCATTTATTTCATTTTTAGAAATTTTAATTATTCTCATTTTTCCATGAAAAGTGGCAATACCCCCCCCTTTGGGTTCTAGGTGAAAATCTAACTCGATACGAATCAAACAAAAATGATTCCATGGTGTGTATTGTTGTTCATTTTCATCAAATAAACAAAATAAAACCCAGAATAAATCATTAAGGACAAGAAAAGAGCATAAAAGATGCCTCAGCGCATGAGTTAATGTTAGTAAAAGAGCCCAAATTTCCAAAAATATTGCGAAAAACAACAATCTTCCATTATAGAGTGAATGTTTGAGGTGTATAAAAGGCATTTATTTCATTTTTAGAAATTTTAATTTTTCACATTTTTTCATGAAAAGTGCCAATACCCCCCCCTTTGGGTTCTAGGTGAAAATCTCACACGACACGAATCAAACAAAATTGTTTCCATGGTGTGTATTGTTGTTCATTTTCATCAAAAAAAAATAAAACCCAGAATAAATTATTAAAGACAAGAAATGAGCATTAAAGATGCCTCAGCGCAAGTGTTAATGTTAGTAAAAGAGCCCAAATTTCCAAAAATATTGCGAAAAACAACAATCTTCCATTATAGAGTGAATGTTTGAGGTGTATCGAAGGCATTTATTTCATTTTTAGAAATTTTATTTTTTCACATTTTTCCATGAAAAGTGCCAATACCCCCCCCTTTGGGTTCTAGGTGAAAATCTCACTCGACACGAATCAAACAAAAATATTTCCATGGTGTGTATTGTTGTTCATTTTCATCAAATAAACAAAATAAAACCCAGAATAAATCATTAAAGCCAAGAAATGAGCATAAAAGATGCCTCAGGGCAAGTGTTAATGTTAGTAAAAGAGCCCACATTTCCAAAAATACCGCGAAAAACAACAATCTTCCATTTAAGAGTGAATGTTTGAGGTGTATAGAAGGCATTTATTTCATTTTTAGAAATTTTAATTTTTCACATTTTTCCATGAAAAGTGCCAATACCCCCCCTTTGGGTTCTAGGTAAAAATCGCACTCGACACGAATGAAACAAAAATGTTTCCATGGTGTGTATTGTTGTTCATTTTCTTCAAATAAACAAAATGAAAACCAGAATAAATCATTAAAGACAAGAAATGAGCATAAAAGATGCTTCAGCGCAAGTGTTAATGTTAGTAAAAGAGCCCAAATTTCCAAAAATATTGCGAAAAACAACAATCTTCCATTATAGAGTGAATGTTTGAGGTGTATCGAAGGCATTTATTTCATTTTTAGAAATTTTATTTTTTCACATTTTTCCATGAAAAGTGCCAATACCCCCCCCTTTGGGTTCTAGGTGAAAATCTCACTCGACACGAATCAAACAAAAATATTTCCATGGTGTGTATTGTTGTTCATTTTCTTCAAATAAACAAAATAAAAACCAGAATAAATCATTAAAGACAAGAAATTAGCATAAAAGATGCCTCAGCGAAAGTGTTAATGTTAGTAAAAGAGCCCAAATTTCCAAAAATATTGCGAAAAACAACAATCTTCCATTATAGAGTGAATGTTTGAGGTGTATAGAAGGCATTTATTTCATTTTAAGAAATTTTAATTATTCTCATTTTTCCATGAAAAGTGGCAATACCCCCCCTTTGGGTTCTAGGTGAAAATCTAACTCGATACGAATCAAACAAAAATGATTCCATGGTGTGTATTGTTGTTCATTTTCATCAAATAAACAAAATAAAACCCAGAATAAATCATTAAGGACAAGAAATGAGCATAAAAGATGCCTCAGCGCATGAGTTAATGTTAGTAAAAGAGCCCAAATTTCCAAAAATATTGCGAAAAACAACAATCTTCCATTATAGAGTGAATGTTTGAGGTGTATAAAAGGCATTTATTTCATTTTTAGAAATTTTAATTTTTCACATTTTTTCATGAAAAGTGCCAATACCCCCCCCTTTGGGTTCTAGGTGAAAATCTCACTCGACACGAATCAAACAAAAATGTTTCCATGGTGTGTATTGTTGTTCATTTTCATCAAATAAACAAAATAAAACCCAGAATAAATCATTAAAGACAAGAAATGAGCATAAAAGATGCCTCAGCGCAAGTGTTAATGTTAGTAAAAGAGCCCAAATTTCCAAAAATATTGCGAAAAACAACAATCTTCCATTATAGAGTGAATGTTTGAGGTGTATAGAAGGCATTTATTTCATTTTTAGAAATTTTAATTATTCACATTTTTCCATGAAAAGTGCCAATACCCCCCCCCCTTTGGGTTCTAGGTGAAAATCTCACACGACACGAATCAAACAAAAATGATTCCATGGTGTGTATTGTTGTTCATTTTCATCAAATAAAAAAAATAAAACCCAGAATAAATCATTAAAGACAAGAAATGAGCATAAAAGATGCCTCAGCGCAAGTGTTAATGTTAGTAAAAGAGCCCAAATTTCCAAAAATATTGCGAAAAAAACAAACTTCCATTATATAGTGAATGTTTGAGGTGTATAGAAGGCATTTATTTCATTTATAGAAGTTTTTATTTTTCACATTTTTCCATGAAAATTCCCCCCCCCTTTGGGTTCTAGGTGAAAATCTCACTCGACACGAATCAAACAAAAATGTTTCCATGGTGTGTATTGTTGTTCATTTTCATCAAATAAACAAAATAAAACCCAGAATAAATCATTAAAGCCAAGAAATGAGCATAAAAGATGCCTCAGCGCAAGTGTTAATGTTAGTAAAAGAGCCCAAATTTCCAAAAATATTGCGAAAAACAACAATCTTCCATTATAGAGTGAATGTTTGAGGTGTATAGAAGGCATTTATTTCATTTTTAGAAATTTTAATTTTTCACATTTTTTCTTGAAAAGTGCCACTACCCCCCCCTTTGGGTTTTAGGTGAAAATCTCACTCGACACGAATCAAACAAAAATATTTCCATGGTGTGTATTGTTGTTCATTTTCATCAAATAAACATAATAAAACCCAGAATAAATCATTAAAGACAAGAAATGAGCATAAAAGATGCCTCAGGGCAAGTGTTAATGTTAGTAAAAGAGCCCAAATTTCCAAATATATCGCGAAAAACAACAATCTTCAGTTATAGAGTAAATGTTTGAGGTGTATAGAAGGCATTTATTTCATTTTTAGAAATTTTAATAATTCTCATTCTTCCATGAAAAGTGGCAAATACACCCCCCTTTGGGTTCTAGGTGAAAATCTCACTCGATACGAATCAAACAAAAATGATTCCATGGTGTGTATTGTTGTTCATTTTCATCAAATAAACAAAATAAAACCCAGAATAAATCATTAAAGCCAAGAAATGAGCATAAAAGATGCCTCAGCGCAAGTGTTAATGTTAGTAAAAGAGCCCTAATTTCCAAAAATTTTGCGAAAAACAACAATCTTCCATTATAGAGTGAATGTTTGAGGTGTATAGAAGGCATTTATTTCATTTTTAGAAATTTTAATTTTTCACATTTTTCCATGAAAAGTGCCAATACCCCCCCTTTGGGTTCTAGGTAAAAATCGCACTCGAGACGAATCAAACAAAAATGTTTCCATGGTGTGTATTGTTGTTCATTTTCTTCAAATAAACAAAATAAAAACCAGAATAAATCATTAAAGACAAGAAATTAGCATAAAAGATGCCTCAGCGAAAGTGTTAATGTTAGTAAAAGAGCCCAAATTTCCAAAAATATTGCGAAAAACAACAATCTTCCATTATAGAGTGAATGTTTGAGGTGTATAGAAGGCATTTATTTCATTTTTAGAAATTTTAATTATTCTCATTTTTCCATGAAAAGTGGCAATACCCCCCCCTTTGGGTTCTAGGTGAAAATCTCACTCGACAGGAATCAAACAAAAATGTTTCCATGGTGTGTCTTGTTGTTCATTTTCATCAAATAAAAAAAATAAAACCCAGAATAAATCATTAAAGACAAGAAATGAGCATAAAAGATGCCTCAGCGCAAGTGTTAATGTTAGTAAAAGAGCCCACATTTCCAAAAATACCGCGAAAAACAACAATCTTCCATTATAGAGTGAATGTTTGAGGTGTATCGAAGGCATTTATTTCATTTTTAGAAATTTTAATTTTTCACATTTTTCCATGAAAAGTGCCAACCCCCCCTTTAGGTTCTAGGTGAAAATCTCACTCGACACGAATCAAACAAAAATGTTTCCATGGTGTGTATTGTTGTTCATTTTCATCAAATAAACAAAATAAAACCCAGAATAAATCATTAAAGACAAGAAATGAGCATAAAAGGTGCCTCAGCGCAAGTGTTAATGTTAGTAAAAGAGCCCAAATTTCCAAAAATATTGCGAAAAACAACAATCTTCCATTATAGAGTGAATGTTTGAGGTGTATAGAAGGCATTTATTTCATTTTTAGAAATTTTTATTATTTACATTTTTCCATGAAAAGTGCCAACCCCCTTTGGGTTCTAGGTGAAAATCTCACTCGACACGAATCAAACAAAAATGTTTCCATGGTGTGTCTTGTTGTTCATTTTCATCAAATAAACAAAATAAAACCCAGAATAAATCATTAAAGACAAGAAATGAGCATAAAAGATGCCTCAGCGCAAGTGTTAATGTTAGTAAAAGAGCCCAAATTTCCAAAAATATTGCGAAAAACAACAATCTTCCATTATAGAGTGAATGTTTGAGGTTTATCGAAGGCATTTATTTCATTTTTAGAAATTTTAATTTTTCACATTTTTCCATGAAAAGTGGCAATACCCCCCCTTTGGGTTCTAGGTGAAAATCTAACTCGACACGAATCAAACAAAAATGATTCCATGGTGTGTATTGTTGTTCATTTTCATCAAATAAACAAAATAAAACCCAGAATAAATCATTAAGGACAAGAAATGAGCATAAAAGATGCCTCAGCGCATGAGTTAATGTTAGTAAAAGAGCCCAAATTTCCAAAAATATTGCGAAAAACAACAATCTTCCATTATAGAGTGAATGTTTGAGGTGTATAAAAGGCATTTATTTCATTTTTAGAAATTTTAATTTTTCACATTTTTTCATGAAAAGTGCCAATACCCCCCCCTTTGGGTTCTAGGTGAAAATCTCACTCGACACGAATCAAACAAAAATGTTTCCATGGTGTGTATTGTTGTTCATTTTCATCAAATAAACAAAATAAAACCCAGAAAAATCATTGAAGACAAGAAATGAGCATAAAAGATGCTTCAGCGCAAGTGTTAATGTTAGTAAAAGAGCCCAAATTTCCAAAAATATTGCGAAAAACAACAATCTTCCATTATAGATTGAGAGTTTAGGTGTATAGAAGGCATTTATTTCATTTTTAGAAATTTTAATTTTTCACATTTTTCCATGAAAAGTGCCAATACCCCCCCCTTTGGGTTCTAGGTGAAAATCTCACTCATTACGAATCAAACAAAAATGATTCCATGGTGTGTATTGTTGTTCATTTTCATCAAATAAAAAAAATAAAACCCAGAATAAATCATTAAAGACAAGAAATGAGCATAAAAGATGCCTGAGCGCAAGTGTTAATGTTAGTAAAAGAGCCCAAATTTCCAAAAATATTGCGAAAAAAACAAACTTCCATTATATAGTGAATGTTTGAGGTGTATAGAAGGCATTTATTTCATTTTTAGAAATTTTTATTTTTCACATTTTTCCATGAAAATTCCCCCCCCCTTTGGGTTCTAGGTGAAAATCTCACTCGACACGAATCAAACAAAAATGTTTCCATGGTGTGTAATGTTGTTTATTTTCATCAAATAAACAAAATAAAACCCAGAATAAATCATTAAAGCCAAGAAATGAGCATAAAAGATGCCTCAGCGCAAGTGTTAATGTTAGTAAAAGAGCCCAAATTTCCAAAAATATTGAGAAAAACAACAATCTTCCATTATAGAGTGAATGTTTGAGGTGTATAGAAGGCATTTATTTCATTTTTAGAAATTTTAATTTTTCACATTTTTTCTTGAAAAGTGCCACTACCCCCCCCCTTTGGGTTTTAGGTGAAAATCTCACTCGACACGAATCAAACAAAAATATTTCCATGGTGTGTATTGTTGTTCATTTTCATCAAATAAACAAAATAAAACCCAGAATAAATCATTAAAGACAAGAAATGAGCATAAAAGATGCCTCAGCGCATGAGTTAATGTTAGTAAAAGAGCCCTAATTTCCAAAAATATTGCGAAAAACAACAATCTTCCATTAAAGAGTGAATGTTTGAGGAGTATAGAAGGCATTTATTTCATTTTTAGAAATTTTAATTTTTCAAATTTTTAACGAAAAGTGCCAATACCCCCCTTTGGGTTCTAGGTAAAAATCTCACTCGAAACGAATCAAACAAAAATGTTTCCATGGTGTGTATTGTTGTTCATTTTCATCAAATAAACAAAATAAAACCCAGAATAAATCATTAAAGCCAAGAAATGAGCATAAAAGATGCCTCAGCGCAAGTGTTAATGTTAGTAAAAGAGCCCAAATTTCCAAAAATTTTGCGAAAAACAACAATCTTCCATTATAGAGTGAATGTTTGAGGTGTATAGAAGGCATTTATTTCATTTTTAGAAATTTTAATTTTTCACATTTTTCCATGAAAAGTGCCAAAACCCCCCCCTTTGGGTTCTAGGTGAAAATCTCACTCGACACGAATCAAACAAAAATGTGTTCATGGTGTGTATTGCTGTTCATTTTCATCAAATAAACAAAATAAAACCCAGAATAAATCATTAAAGACAAGAAATGAGCATAAAAGATGCCTCAGCGCAAGTGTTAATGTAAGTAAAAGACCCCAAATTTCCAAAAATATTGCGAAAAACAACAATCTTCCATTATAGAGTGAATTTTTGAGGTGTATAGAAGGCATTTATTTCATTTTTAGAAATTTTAATTTTTCACATTTTTCCATGAAAAGTGCCAATACCCCCCCTTTGGGTTCTAGGTAAAAATCGCACTCGAGACGAATCAAACAAAAATGTTTCCATGGTGTGTATTGTTGTTCATTTTCTTCAAATAAACAAAATAAAAACCAGAATAAATCATTAAAGACAAGAAATTAGCATAAAAGATGCCTCAGCGAAAGTGTTAATGTTAGTAAAAGAGCCCAAATTTCCAAAAATATTGCGAAAAACAACAATCTTCCATTATAGAGTGAATGTTTGAGGTGTATAGAAGGCATTTATTTCATTTTTAGAAATTTTAATTATTCTCATTTTTCCATGAAAAGTGGCAATACCCCCCCCTTTGGGTTCTAGGTGAAAATCTAACTCGATACGAATCAAACAAAAATGATTCCATGGTGTGTATTGTTGTTCATTTTCATCAAATAAACAAAATAAAACCCAGAATAAATCATTAAGGACAAGAAATGAGCATAAAAGATGCCTCAGCGCAAGTGTTAATGTTAGTAAAAGAGCCCAAATTTCCAAAAATTTTGCGAAAAACAACAATCTTCCATTATAGAGTGAATGTTTGAGGTGTATAGAAGGCATTTATTTCATTTTTAGAAATTTTAATTTTTCAAATTTTTAACGAAAAGTGCCAAAACCCCCCCCCTTTGGGTTCTAGGTGAAAATCTCACTCGACACGAATCAAACAAAAATGTTTTCATGGTGTGTATTGCTGTTCATTTTCATCAAATAAACAAAATAAAACCCAGAATATATCATTAAAGACAAGAAATGAGCATAAGAGATGCCTCAGCGCAAGTGTTAATGTTAGTAAAAGAGCCCAAATTTCCAAAAATATTGCGAAAAACAACAATCTTCCATTATAGAGTGAATGTTTGAGGTGTATAGAAAGCATTTATTTCATTTTTAGAAATTTTAATTTTTCACATTTTTCCATGAAAAGTGCCAATACCCCCCCTTTGGGTTCTAGGTAAAAATCTCACTCGAGACGAATCAAACAAAAATGTTTCCATGGTGTGTATTGTTGTTCATTTTCTTCAAATAAACAAAATAAAAACCAGAATAAATCATTAAAGACAAGAAATTAGCATAAAAGATGCCTCAGCGAAAGTGTTAATGTTAGTAAAAGAGCCCAAATTTCCAAAAATATTGCGAAAAACAACAATCTTCCATTATAGAGTGAATGTTTGAGGTGTATAGAAGGCATTTATTTCATTTTTAGAAATTTTAATTATTCTCATTTTTCCATGAAAAGTGGCAATACCCCCCCCTTTGGGTTCTAGGTGAAAATCTAACTCGATACGAATCAAACAAAAATGATTCCATGGTGTGTATTGTTGTTCATTTTCATCAAATAAACAAAATAAAACCCAGAATAAATCATGTAAGACAAGAAATGAGCATAAAAGATGCCTCAGCGCAAGTGTTAATGTTAGTAAAAGAGCCCACATTTCCAAAAATACCGCGAAAAACAACAATCTTCCATTATAGAGTGAATGTTTGAGGTGTATAGAAGGCATTTATTTCATTTTTAGGAATTTTAATTTTTCACATTTTTCCATGAAAAGTGCCAATACCCCCCCCTTTGGGTTCTAGATGAAAATCTCACTCGACACGAATCAAACAAAAATGTTTCGATGATGTGTATTGTTGTTGATTTTCATCAAATAAAAAAAATAAAACCCAGAATAAATCATTAAAGACAAGAAATGAGCATAAAAGATGCCTCAGCGCAAGTGTTAATGTTAGTAAAAGAGCCCAAATTTAAAAAAAAATTGCGAAAAACAACAATCTTCCATTATAGAGTGAATGTTTGAGGTATATAGAAGGATTTTAATTCATTTTTAGAAATTTTAATTTTTCACATTTTTCCATGAAAAGTGGCAATACCCCCCCCCCTTTGGGTTCAAGGTGAAAATCTCACTCGACACGAATCAAACAAAAATGTTTCCATGGTGTGTATTGTTGTTCATTTTCATCAAATAAACAAAATAAAACCCAGAATACATCATTAAAGACAAGAAATGAGCATAAAAGATGCCTCAGCGCAAGTGTTAATGTTAGTAAAAGAGCCCAAATTTCCAAAAATATTGCGAAAAACAACAATCTTCCATTAAAGAGTGAATGTTTGAGGAGTATAGAAGGCATTTATTTCATTTTTAGAAATTTTAATTTTTCAAATTTTTAATGAAAAGTGCCAATACCCCCCCCTTTGGGTTATAGGTGAAAATCTTACTCGACACGAATCAAACAAAAATGTTTCCATGGTTTGTATTGTTGTTCATTTTCTTCAAATAAACAAAATAAAAACCAGAATAAATCATTAAAGACAAGAAATGAGCATAAAAGATGCCTCAGCGCATGAGTTATTGTTAGTAAAAGAGCCCAAATTTCCAAAAATATTGCGAAAAACAACAATCTTCCATTAAAGAGTGAATGTTTGAGGAGTATAGAAGGCATTTATTTCATTTTTAGAAATTTTAATTTTTCAAATTTTTAATGAAAAGTGCCAATACCCCCCCTTTGGGTTCAAGGTGAAAATCTCACTCGACACGAATCAAACAAAAATGTTTTCATGGTGTGTATTGCTGTTCATTTTCATCAAATAAACAAAATAAAACCCAGAATAAATCATTTAAGACAAGAAATGAGCATAAAAGATGCCTCAGCGCAAGTGTTAATGTTAGTAAAAGAGCCCAAATTTCCAAAAATATTGCGGAAAACAACAATCTTCCATTATAGAGTGAAGGTTTGAGGTGTATAGAAGGCATTTATTTCATTTTTAGAAATTTTAATTTTTCACATTTTTCCATGAAAAGTGCCAATACCCCCCCCATTGGGTTCTAGGTGAAAATCTCACTCGAAACGAATCAAACAAAAATGTTTCCATGGTGTGTATTGTTGTTCATTTTCATCAAATAAACAAAATAAAACCCAGAATAAATCATTAAGGACAAGAAATGAGCATAAAAGATGCCTCAGCGGAAGTGTTAATGTTAGTAAAAGAGCCCAAATTTCCAAAAATATTGCGAAAAACAACAATCTTCAATTATAGAGTGAATGTTTGAGGTGTATAGAAGGCATTTATTTCATTTTTAGAAATTTTAATTTTTCACATTTTTCCATGAAAAGTGCCAATACCCACCCTTTGGGTTCTAGGTGAAAATCTCACTCGACACGAATCAAACAAAAATGGTTCCATGGTGTGTATTGTTGTTCATTTTCATCAAATAAACAAAATAAAACCCAGAATAAATCATTAAAGACAAGAAATGAGCATAAAAGATGCCTCAGCGCAAGTGTTAATGTTAGTAAAAGAGCCAGAATTTCCAAAAATATTGCGAAAAACAACAATCTTCCATTATAGAGTGAATGTTTGAGGTGTATAGAAGGCATTTATTTCATTTTTAGGAATTTTAATTTTTCACATTTTTCCATGAAAAGTGCCAATACCCCCCCTTTGGGTTCTAGATGAAAATCTCACTCGACACGAATCAAACAAAAATGTTTCCATGATGTGTATTGTAGTTGATTTTCATCAAATAAAAAAAATAAAACCCAGAATAAATCATTAAAGACAAGAAATGAGCATAAAAGATGCCTCAGCGCAAGTGTTAATGTTAGTAAAAGAGCCAAAATTTCAAAAAAAATTGCGAAAAACAACAATCTTCCATTATAGAGTGAATGTTTGAGGTATATAGGATTTTAATTCATTTTTAGAAATTTTAATTTTTCACATTTTTCCATGAAAAGTGGCAATACCCCCCCCTTTGGGTTCTAGGTGAAAATCTCACTCGACACGAATCAAACAAAAATGTTTCCATGGTGTGTATTGTTGTTCATTTTCATCAAATAAACAAAATAAAACCCAGAATAAATCATTTAAGACAAGAAATGAGCATAAAAGATGCCTCAGCGCAAGTGTTAATGTTAGTAAAAGAGCCCAAATTTCCAAAAATATTGCGAAAAACAACAATCTTCCATTATAGAGTGAATGTTTGAGTAGTATAGAAGGATTTTAATTCATTTTTAGAAATTTTAATTTTTCACATTTTTCCATGAAAAGTGGCAATACCCCCCCCCTTTGGGTTCTAGGTGAAAATCTCACTCGACACGAATCAAACAAAAATGTTTCCATGGTGTGTATTGTTGTTCATTTTCATCAAATAAACAAAATAAAACCCAGAATAAATCATTAAAGACAAGAAATCAGCATAAAAGATGCCTCAGCGCAAGTGTTAATGTTAGTAAAAGACCCCAAATTTCCAAAAATATTGCGAAAAACAACAATCTTCCATTATAGAGTGAATGTTTGAGGTGTATAGAAGGCATTTATTTCATTTTTAGAAATTTTAATTATTCTCATTTTTCCATGAAAAGTGGCAATACACCCCCCTTTGGGTTCTAGGTGAAAATCTCACTCGACACCAATCAAACAAAAATGTTTCCATGGTGTGCATTGTTGTTCATTTTCATCAAATAAACAAAATAAAACCCAGAATAAATCATTAAAGACAAGAAATGAGCATAAAAGATGCCTCAGCGCAAGTGTTAATGTTAGTAAAAGAGCCCACATTTCCAAAAATACCGCGAAAAACAACAATCTTCCATTATAGAGTGAATGTTTGAGGTGTATAGAAGGCATTTATTTCATTTTTAGAAATTTTAATTTTTCACATTTTTCCATGAAAAGTGCCAATACCCCCCCTTTGGGTTCTAGTTGAAAATCTCACTCGACAAGAATCAAACAAAAATGTTTCCATGGTGTGTATTGTTGTTCATTTTCATCAAATAAAAAAAATAAAACCCAGAATAAATCATTAAAGACAAGGAATGAGCATAAAAGATGCCTCAGCGCATGTGTTAATGTTAGTAAAAGAGCCGAAATTTCCAAAAATATTGCGAAAAACAACAATCTTCCATTAAAGAGTGAATGTTTGAGGAGTATAGAAGGCATTTATTTCATTGTTAGAAATTTTAATTTTTCACATTTTTCCATGAAAAGTGCCAATACCCCCCCCTTTGGGTTCTAGGTGAAAATCTCACACGACACGAATCAAAAAAAAATGTTTCCATGGTGTGTATTGTTGTTCATTTTCATCAAATAAACAAAATAAAACCCAGAATAAATCATTAAAGACAAGAAATGAGCATAAAAGATGCCTCAGCGCATGTGTTAATGTTAGTAAAAGAGCCCAAATTTCCAAAAATATTGCGAAAAACAACAATCTTCCATTATAGAGTGAATGTTTGAGGTGTATAGAAGGCATTTATTTCATTTTTAGAAATTTTAATTATTCTCATTTTTCCATGAAAAGTGGCAATACACCCCTTTTTGGGTTCTAGGTGAAAATCTCACTCGATACGAATCAAACAAAAATGATTCCATGGTGTGTATTGTTGTTCATTTTCATCAAATAAACAAAATAAAACCCAGAATAAATCATTAAAGACAAGAAATGAGCATAAAAGATGCCTCAGCGCAAGTGTTAATGTTAGTAAAAGAGCCCAAATTTCCAAAAATATTGCGAAAAACAACAATCTTCCATTATAAAGTGAATGTTTGAGGTGTATAGAAGGCATTTATTTCATTTTTAGAAATTTTAATTTTTCACATTTTTCCATGAAAAGTGCCCTATGTGTTCTAGGTGAAAATCTCACTCGACACGAATCAAACAAAAATGTTTTCATGGTGTGTATTGCTGTTCATTTTCATCAAATAAACAAAATAAAACCCAGAATAAATCATTAAAGATAAGAAATAAGCATAAAAGGTGCCTCAGCGAAAGTGTTAATGTTAGTAAAAGAGCCCAAATTTCCAAAAATATTGCGAAAAACAACAATCTTCCATTATAGAGTGAATGTTTGAGGTGTATAGAAGGCATTTATTTCATTTTTAGAAATTTTAATTTTTCACATTTTTCCATGAAAAGTGCCCTTTGGGTTCTAGGTGAAAATCTCACTCGACACGAATCAAACAAAAATGTTTTCATGGTGTGTATTGCTGTTCATTTTCATCAAATAAACAAAATAAAACCCAGAATAAATCATTAAAGACAAGAAATAAGCATAAAAGGTGCCTCAGCGAAAGTGTTAATGTTAGTAAAAGAGCCCAAATTTCCAAAAATATTGCGAAAAACAACAATCTTCCATTATAGAGTGAATGTTGAGCTGTATAGAAGGCATTTATTTCATTTTTAGAAATTTTAATTTTTCACATTTTTCCATGAAAAGTGCCAATACCCCCCCCTTTGGGTTCTAGGTAAAAATCTCACTCGAGACGAATCAAACAAAAATGATTCCATGGTGTGTATTGTTGTTCATTTTCATCAAATAAACAAAATAAAACAAGAATAAATCATTAAAGACAAGAAATGAGCATAAAAGATGCCTCAGCGCAAGTGTTAATGTTAGTAAAAGAGCCCAAATTTCCAAAAATATTGCGAAAAACAACAATCTTCCATTATAGAGTGAAGGTTTGAGGTGTATAGAAGGCATATATTTCATTTTTAGAAATTTTAATTTTTCACATTTTTCCATGAAAAGTGCCAATACCCCCCCCTTTGGGTTCTAGGTGAAAATCTCACTCGACACGAATCAAACAAAAATGTTTCCATGGTGTGTATTGTTGTTCATTATTATCAAATAAACAATATAAAACCCAGAATAAATCATTAAAGACAAGAAATGAGCATAAAAGATGCCTCAGCGCAAGTGTTAATGCTAGTAAAAGAGCCCAAATTTACAAAAATATTGCGAAAAACAACAATCTTCCATTATAGAGTGAATGTTTGAGGTGTATAGAAGGCATTTATTTCATTTTTAGAAATTTTAATTTTTCACATTTTTCCATGAAAAGTGCCAATACCCCCCCCTTTGGGTTCTAGGTGAAAATCTCACTCGACACGAATCAAACAAAAATGTTTTAATGGTGTGTATTGTTGTTCATTTTCATCAAATAAACATAATAAAACCCAGAATAAATCATTAAAGACAAGAAATGAGCATAAAAGATGCCTCAGGGCAAGTGTTAATGTTAGTAAAAGAGCCCAAATTTCCAAAAATATTGCGAAAACAACAATCTTCCATTATAGATTGAATGTTTAGGTGTATAGAAGGCATTTATTTCAATTTTAGAAATTTTAATTTTTCATATTTTTCCATGAAAAGTGCCAATACCCCCCCCTTTGGGTTCTAGGTGAAAATCTCACTCGACACGAATCAAACAAAAATGTTTCCATGGTGTGTATTGTTGTTCATCATTATCAAATAAACAATATAAAACCCAGAATAAATCATTAAAGACAAGAAATGAGCATAAAAGATGCCTCAGCGCAAGTGTTAATGCTAGTAAAGGAGCCCAAATTTACAAAAATATTGCGAAAAACAACAATCTTCCATTATAGAGTGAATGTTTGAGGTGTATAGAAGGCATTTATTTCATTTTTAGAAATTTTAATTTTTCACATTTTTCCATGAAAAGTGCCAATACCCCCCCCTTTGGGTTCTAGGTGAAAATCTCACTCGACACGAATCAAACAAAAATGTTTTCATGGTGTGTATTGTTGTTCATTTTCATCAAATAAACATAATAAAACCCAGAATAAATCATTAAAGACAAGAAATGAGCATAAAAGATGCCTCAGGGCAAGTGTTAATGTTAGTAAAAGAGCCCAAATTTCCAAAAATATTGCGAAAACAACAATCTTCCATTATAGATTGAATGTTTAGGTGTATAGAAGGCATTTATTTCAATTTTAGAAATTTTAATTTTTCATATTTTTCCATGAAAAGTGCCAATACCCCCCCTTTGGGTTCTAGGTGAAAATCTCTTTCGACACGAATCAAACAAAAATGTTTCCATGGTGTGTATCGTTGTTCATTTTCATCAAATAAACAAAATAAAACCCAGAATAAATCATCAAAGACAAGAAATGAGCATGAAAGATGCCTCAGCGCAAGTGTTAATGTTAGTAAAAGAGCCCAAATTTCCAAAAATATTGCAAAAAACAACAATCTTCCATTATAGAGTGAATGTTTGAGGTGTTTAGAAGGCATTTATTTCATTTTTAGAAATTTTAATTTTTCACATTTTTCCATGAAAAGTGCCAACCCCCCCTTTAGGTTCTAGGTGAAAATCTCACTCGACACGAATCAAACAAAAATGTTTCCATGGTGTGTATTGTTGTTCATTTTCATCAAATAAACAAAATAAAACCCAGAATAAATCATTAAAGACAAGAAATGAGCATAAAAGATGCCTCAGCGCAAGTGTTAATGTTAGTAAAACAGCCCAAATTTCCAAAAATATTGCGAAAAACAACAATCTTCCATTATAGAGTGAATGTTTGAGGTGTATGGAAGGCATTTATTTCCCTTTTAGAAATTTTAATTATTCACATTTTTCCATGAAAAGTGCCAATTCCCCCCACCTTTGGGTTCTAGGTGAAAATCTCACTCGACACGAATCAAACAAAAATGTTTCCATGGTGTGCATTGTTGTTAATTTTCATCAAATAAACAAAATAAAACCCAGAATAAATCATTAAAGACAAGAAATGAGCATAAAAGATGCCTCAGCGCAAGTGTTAATGTTAGTAAAAGAGCCCACATTTCCAAAAATATTGCGAAAAACAACAATCTTCCATTATAGAGTGAATGTTTGAGGTGTATAGAAGGCATTTATTTCATTTTTTAAAATTTTTATTTTTCACATTTTTCCATAAAAAGTGCCAATACCCCCCCCTTTGGGTTCTAGGTGAAAATCTCACTCGACACGAATCAAACAAAAATGTTTCCATGGTGTGTATTGTTGTTCATTGTCATCAAATAAACAAAATAAAACCCAGAATAAATCATTAAAGACAAGAAATGAGCATAAAAGATGCCTCAGCGCAAGTCTTAATGTTAGTAAAAGAGCCCAAATTTCCAAAAATATTGCGAAAAACAACAATCTTCCATTATAGAGTGAAGGTTTGAGGTGTATAGAAGGCATTTATTTCATTTTTAGAAATTTTAATTTTTCACATTTTTCCATGAAAAGTGCCAATTCCCCCCCCCTTTGGGTTCTAGGTGAAAATCTCACTCGACACGAATCAAACAAAAATGTTTCCATGGTGTGCATTGTTGTTCATTTTCATCAAATAAACAAAATAAAACCCAGAATAAATCATTAAAGACAAGAAATGAGCATAAAAGATGCCTCAGCGCATGTGTTTATGTTAGTAAAAGAGCCGAAATTTCCAAAAATATTGCGAAAAACAACAATCTTCCATTAAAGAGTTAATGTTTGAGGAGTATAGAAGGCATTTATTTCATTGTTAGAAAATTTAATTTTTCACATTTTTCCATGAAAAGCGCCAATACCCCCCCCTTTGGGTTCTAGGTGAAACTCTCACTCGACACGAATCAAACAAAAATGTTTCCATGGTGTGTATTGTTGTTCATTTTCATCAAATAAACAAAATAAAACCCAGAATAAATCATTAAAGACAAGAAATGAGCATAAAAGATGCCTCAGCGCAAGTGTTAATGTTAGTAAAAGAGCCCAAATTTCCAAAAATATTGCGAAAAACAACAATCTTCCATTATAGAGTGAATGTTTGAGGTGTATAGAAGGCATTTATTTCATTTTTAGAAATTTTAATTATTCTCATTTTTCCATGAAAAGTGGCAATACACCCCCCTTTGGGTTCTAGGTGAAAATCTCACTCGATACGAATCAAACAAAAATGATTCCATGGTGTGTATTGTTGTTCATTTTCATCAAAAAAATAAAATAAAACCCAGAATAAATCATTAATGACAAGAAATGAGCATAAAAGATGCCTCAGCGCAAGTGTTAATGTTAGTAAAAGAGCCCAAATTTCCAAAAAATTTGCGAAAAACAACAATCTTCCATTATAGAGTGAATGTTTGAGGTGTATAGAAGGCATTTATTTCATTTTTAGAAATTTTAATTTTTCACATTTTTTTTTGAAAAGTGCCAAAACTCCCCCCCTTTGGGTTCTAGGTGAAATTCTTACTCGACACGAATCAAACAAAAAAGTTTCCATGGTGTGTATTGTTGTTCATTTTCATCAAATAAACAAAATAAAACCCAGAATAAATCATTAAAGCCAAGAAATGAGCATAAAAGATGCCTCAGCGCAAGTGTTAATGTTAGTAAAAGAACCCAAATTTCCAAAAATATTGTGAAAAACAACAATCTTCCATTATAGAGTGAATGTTTGAGGTGTATAGAAGGCATTTATTTCATTTTTAGAAATTTTAATTTTTCACATTTTTCCATGAAAAGTGATCTTTGGGTTCTAGGTGAAAATCTCACTCGACACGAATCAAACAAAAATGTTTTCATGAAGTGTATTGCTGTTCATTTTCATCAAATAAACAAAATAAAACCCAGAATAAATCATTAAAGACAAGAAATGAGCATAAAAGATGCCTCAGCGCAAGTGTTAATGTTAGTAAAAGAGCCCAAATTTCCAAAAATATTGCGAAAAACAACAATCTTCCATTATAGAGTGAATGTTTGAGGTGTATAGAAGGCATTTATTTCATTTTTAGAAATTTTAATTATTCACATTTTTCCATGAAAAGTGCTTATTCCCCCCCCCCTTTGGGTTCTAGGTGAAAATCTCACTCGACACGAATCAAACAAAAATGTTTCCATGGTGTGCATTGTTGTTCATTTTCATCAAATAAACAAAATAAAACCCAGAATAAATCATTAAAGACAAGAAATGAGCATAAAAGATGCCTCAGCGCAAGTGTTAATGTTAGTAAAAGAGCCCACATTTTCAAAAATACCGCGAAAAACAACAATCTTCCATTATAGAGTGAAGGTTTGAGGTGTATAGAAGCCATTTATTTCATTTTTAGAAATTTTTATTTTTTACATTTTTCCATGAAAAGTGCCAATACCCCCCCCTTTGGGTTCTAGGTGAAAATCTCACTCGACACGAATCAAACAAAAATGTTTCCATGGTGTGTATTGTTGTTCATTTTCATCAAATAAACAAAATAAAACCCAGAATAAATCATTAAAGCCAAGAAATGAGCATAAAAGATGCCTCAGCGCAAGTGTTAATGTTAGTAAAAGAACCCAAATTTCCAAAAATATTGTGAAAAACAACAATCTTCCATTATAGAGTGAATGTTTGAGGTGTATAGAAGGCATTTATTTCATTTTTAGAAATTTTAATTTTTCAAATTTTTCCATGAAAAGTGATCTTTGGGTTCTAGGTGAAAATCTCACTCGACACGAATCAAACAAAAATGTTTTCATGAAGTGTATTGCTGTTCATTTTCATCAAATAAACAAAATAAAACCCAGAATAAATCATTAAAGACAAGAAATGAGCATAAAAGATGCCTCAGCGCAAGTGTTAATGTTAGTAAAAGAGCCCAAATTTCCAAAAATATTGCGAAAAACAACAATCTTCCATTATAGAGTGAATGTTTGAGGTGTATAGAAGGAATTTATTTCATTTTTGAAATTTTAATTTTTCACATTTTTCCATGAAAAGTGCCAAAACCCCCCCCCCTTTGGGTTCTAGGTAAAAATCTCACTCGAGACGAATCAAACAAAAATGTTTCCATGGTGTGCATTGTTGTTCATTTTCATCAAATAAACAAAATAAAACCCAGAATAAATCATTAAGGACAAGAAATGAGCATAAAAGATGCCTCAGCGCAAGTGTTAATGTTAGTAAAAGAGCCCAAATTTCCAAAAATATTGCGGAAAACAACAATCTTCCATTATAGAGTGAAGGTTTGAGGTGTATAGAAGGCATTTATTTCATTTTTAGAAATTTTAATTTTTCACATTTTTCCATGAAAAGTGCCAATACCCCCCCCATTGGGTTCTAGGTGAAAATCTAACTCGAAACGAATCAAACAAAAATGTTTCCATGGTGTGTATTGTTGTTCATTTTCATCAAATAAACAAAATAAAACCCAGAATAAATCATTAAAGCCAAGAAATGAGCATAAAAGATGCCTCAGCGCAAGTGTTAATGTTAGTATAAGAGCCCAAATTTCCAAAAATATTGCGAAAAACAACAATCTTCCATTATAGAGTGAATGTTTGAGGTGTATAGAAGGCATTTATTTCATTTTTAGAAATTTTAATTATTCACATTTTTCCATGAAAAGTGCTTATTCCCCCCCCCCCTTTGGGTTCTAGGTGAAAATCTCACTCGACACGAATCAAACAAAAATGTTTCCATGGTGTGCATTGTTGTTCATTTTCATCAAATAAACAAAATAAAACCCAGAATAAATCATTAAAGACAAGAAATGAGCATAAAAGATGCCTCAGCGCAAGTGTTAATGTTAGTAAAAGAGCCCACATTTTCAAAAATACCGCGAAAAACAACAATCTTCCATTATAGAGTGAATGTTTGAGGTGTATAGAAGGCATTTATTTCATTTTTAGAAATTTTAATTTTTCACATTTTTCCATGAAAAGTGATCTTTGGGTTCTAGGTGAAAATCTCACTCGACACGAATCAAACAAAAATGTTTCCATGGTGTGTATTGTTGTTCATTTTCATCAAATAAACAAAATAAAACCCAGAATAAATCATTAAAGCCAAGAAATGCGCATAAAAGATGCCTCAGCGCAAGTGTTAATGTTAGTAAAAGAACCCAAATTTCCAAAAATATTGTGAAAAACAACAATCTTCCATTATAGAGTGAATGTTTGAGGTGTATAGAAGGCATTTATTTCATTTTTAGAAATTTTAATTTTTCACATTATTCCATGAAAAGTGATCTTTGGGTTCTAGGTGAAAATCTCACTCGACACGAATCAAACAAAAATGTTTTCATGAAGTGTATTGCTGTTCATTTTCATCAAATAAACAAAATAAAACCCAGAATAAATCATTAAAGACAAGAAATGAGCATAAAAGATGCCTCAGCGCAAGTGTTAATGTTAGTAAAAGAGCTCAAATTTCCAAAAATATTGCGAAAAACAAAAATCTTCCATTATAGAGTGAATGTTTGAGGTGTATAGAAGGCATTTATTTCATTTTTAGAAATTTTAATTATTCACATTTTTCCATGAAAAGTGCTTATTCCCCCCCCCTTTGGGTTCTAGGTAAAAATCTCACTCGAGACGAATCAAACAAAAATGTTTCCATGGTGTGTATTGCTTGTTATTTTCATCAAATAAACAAAATAAAACCCAGAATAAATCATTAAAGACAAGAAATGAGCATAAAAGATGCCTCAGCGCAAGTGTTAATGTTAGTAAAAGAGCCCAAATTTCCAAAAATATTGCGGAAAACAACAATCTTCCATTATAGAGTGAAGGTTTGAGGTGTATAGAAGGCATTTATTTCATTTTTAGAAATTTTAATTTTTCACATTTTTCCATGAAAAGTGCCAATACCCCCCCCCATTGGGTTCTAGGTGAAAATCTAACTCGAAACGAATCAAACAAAAATGTTTTCATGGTGTGTATTGTTGTTCATTTTCATCAAATAAACAAAATAAAACCCAGAATAAATCATTAAAGCCAAGAAATGAGCATAAAAGATGCCTCAGCGCAAGTGTTAATGCTAGTAAAAGAGCCCAAATTTCCAAAAATATTGCGAAAAACAACAATCTTCCATTATAGAGTGAATGTTTGAGGTGTATAGAAGGCATTTATTTCATTTTTAGAAATTTTAATTATTCACATTTTTCCATGAAAAGTGCTTATTCCCCCCCCCTTTGGGTTCTAGGTGAAAATCTCACTCGACACGAATCAAACAAAAATGTTTCCATGGTGTGTATTGTTGTTCATTTTCATCAAATAAACATAATAAAACCCAGAATAAATCATTAAAGACAAGAAATGAGCATAACAGATGCCTCAGGGCAAGTGTTAATGTTAGTAAAAGAGCCCAAATTTCCAAAAACATTGCGAAAAACAACAATCTTCCATTAAAGAGTTAATGTTTGAGGTGTATAGAAGGCATTTATTTCATTTTTAGAAATTTTAATTTTTTACATTTTTCCATGAAAAGTGCCAATACCTGAAAATCTCACTCGACACGAATCAAACAAAAATGTTTCCATGGTGTGTATTGTTGTTCATTTTCATCAAATAAACAAAATAAAACCCAGAATAAATCATGATAGACAAGAAATGAGCATAAAAGATGCCTCAGCGCAAGTGTTAATGTTAGTAAAAGAGCCCAAATTTCCAAAAATATTGCGAAAAACAACAATCTTCCATTAAAGAGTGAATGTTTGAGGAGTATAGAAGGCATTTATTTCATTGTTAGAAATTTTAATTTTTCACATTTTTCCATGAAAAGTGCCAATACCCCCCCCTTTGGGTTCTAGGTGAAAATCTCACTCGACACGAATCAAAAAAAAATGTTTCCATGGTGTGTATTGTTGTTCATTTTCATCAAAATAAACAAAATAAAACCCAGAATAAATCATTAAAGACAAGAAATGAGCATAAAAGATGCCTCAGCGCATGTGTTAATGTTAGTAAAAGAGCCCAAATTTCCAAAAATATTGCGAAAAACAACAATCTTCCATTATAGAGTGAATGTTTGAGGTGTATAGAAGGCATTTATTTCATTTTAGAAATTTTAATTTTTCACATTTTTCCATGAAAAGTGCCAATACCCCCCCCCCATTGGGTTCTAGGTGAAAATCTAACTCGAAACGAATCAAACAAAAATGTTTCCATGGTGTGTATTGTTGTTCATTTTCATCAAATAAACAAAATAAAACCCAGAATAAATCATTAAAGCCAAGAAATGAGCATAAAAGATGCCTCAGCGCAAGTGTTAATGTTAGTATAAGAGCCCAAATTTCCAAAAATATTGCGAAAAACAACAATCTTCCATTATAGAGTGAATGTTTGAGGTGTATAGAAGGCATTTATTTCATTTTTAGAAATTTTAATTATTCACATTTTTCCATGAAAAGTGCTTATTCCCCCCCCCCCCCCTTTGGGTTCTAGGTGAAAATCTCACTCGACACGAATCAAACAAAAATGTTTCCATGGTGTGCATTGTTGTTCATTTTCATCAAATAAACAAAATAAAACCCAGAATAAATCATTAAAGACAAGAAATGAGCATAAAAGATGCCTCAGCGCAAGTGTTAATGTTAGTAAAAGAGCCCACATTTTCAAAAATACCGCGAAAAACAACAATCTTCCATTATAGAGTGAAGGTTTGAGGTGTATAGAAGGCATTTATTTCATTTTTAGAAATTTTAATTTTTCACATTTTTCCATGAAAAGTGCCAATACCCCCCCCATTGGGTTCTAGGTGAAAATCTAACTCGAAACGAATCAAACAAAAATGTTTCCATGGTGTGTATTGTTGTTCATTTTCATCAAATAAACAAAATAAAACCCAGAATAAATCATTAAAGCCAAGAAATGAGCATAAAAGGTGCCTCAGCGCAAGTGTTAATGCTAGTAAAAGAGCCCAAATTTCCAAAAATATTGCGAAAAACAACAATCTTCCATTATAGAGTGAATGTTTGAGGTGTATAGAAGGCATTTATTTCATTTTTAGAAATTTTAATTATTCACATTTTTCCATGAAAAGTGCTTATTCCCCCCCCCTTTGGGTTCTAGGTGAAAATCTCACTCGACACGAATCAAACAAAAATGTTTCCATGGTGTGCATTGTTGTTCATTTTCATCAAATAAACAAAATAAAACCCAGAATAAATCATTAAAGACAAGAAATGAGCATAAAAGATGCCTCAGCGAAAGTGTTAATGTTAGTAAAAGAGCCCACATTTTCAAAAATACCGCGAAAAAACAACAATCTTCCATTATAGAGTGAATGTTTGAGGTGTATAGAAGGCATTTATTTCATTTTTAGAAATTTTAATTTTTTACATTTTTCCATGAAAAGTGCCAATACCTGAAAATCTCACTCGACACGAATCAAACAAAAATGTTTCCATTGTGTGTATTGTTGTTCATTTTCATCAAATAAACAAAATAAAACCCAGAATAAATCATTAAAGCCAAGAAATGAGCATAAAAGATGCCTCAGCGCAAGTGTTAATGTTAGTAAAAGAGCCCAAATTTCCAAAAATATTGCGAAAAAACAACAATCTTCCATTATAGAGTGAATGTTTGAGGTGTATAGAAGGCATTTATTTCATTTTTAGAAATTTTAATTTTTTGCATTTTTCCATGAAAAGTACCAATACCCCCCCCTCTGGGTTCTAGGTGAAAATCTCACTCGACACGAATCAAACAAAAATTTTTCCATGTTGTGTATTGTTGTTCATTTTCTTCTAATAAACAAAATAAAACCCAGAATAAATCGTCAAAGACAAGAATTGAGCATAAAAGATGCCTCAGCGAAAGTGTTAATGTTAGTAAAAGAGCCCACATTTCCAAAAATACCGCGAAAAACAACAATCTTCCATTATAGAGTGAATGTTTGAGGTGTATAGAAGGCATTTATTTCATTTTTAGAAATTTTAATTATTCTCATTTTTCCATGAAAAGTGCTTATTCCCCCCCCCCTTTGGGTTCTAGTTGAAAATCTCACTCGACACGAATCAAACCAAAATGTTTCCATGGTGTGCATTGTTGTTCATTTTCATCAAATAAACAAAATAAAACCCAGAATAAATCATTAAAGACAAGAAATAAGCATAAAAGGTGCCTCAGCGAAAGTGTTAATGTTAATAAAAGAGCCCAAATTTCCAAAAATATTGCGAAAAACAACAATCTTCCATTATAGAGTGAATGTTGAGCTGTATAGAAGGCATTTATTTCATTTTTAGAAATTTTAATTTTTCACATTTTTCCATGAAAAGTGCCAATACCCCCCCTTTTGGGTTCTAGGTAAAAATCTCACTCGAGACGAATCAAACAAAAATGATTCCATGGTGTGTATTGTTGTTCATTTTCATCAAATAAACAAAATAAAACTAGAATAAATCATTAAAGACAAGAAATGAGCATAAAAGATGCCTCAGCGCAAGTGTTAATGTTAGTAAAAGAGCCCAAATTTCCAAAAATTTTGCGAAAAACAACAATCTTCCATTATAGAGTGAAGGTTTGAGGTGTATAGAAGGCATATATTTCATTTTTAGAAATTTTAATTTTTCACATTTTTCCATGAAAAGTGCCAATACCCCCCCCTTTGGGTTCTAGGTGAAAATCTCACTCGACACGAATCAAAAAAAAATGTTTCCATGGTGTGTATTGTTGTTCATTATTATCAAATAAACAATATAAAACCCAGAATAAATCATTAAAGACAAGAAATGAGCATAAAAGATGCCTCAGCGCAAGTGTTAATGCTAGTAAAAGAGCCCAAATTTACAAAAATATTGCGAAAAAACAACAATCTTCCATTATAGAGTGAATGTTTGAGGTGTATAGAAGGCATTTATTTCATTTTTAGAAATTTTAATTTTTCACATTTTTCCATGAAATGTGCCAATACCCCCCCCTTTGGGTTCTAGGTGAAAGTCTCACTCGACATGAATCAAACAAAAATGTTTTCATGGTGTGTATTAATGTTCATTTTCATCAAATAAACATAATAAAACCCAGAATAAATCATTAAAGACAAGAAATGAGCATAAAAGATGCCTCAGGGCAAGTGTTAATGTTAGTAAAAGAGCCCAAATTTCCAAAAATATTGCGAAAACAACAATCTTCCATTATAGATTGAATGTTTAGGTGTATAGAAGGCATTTATTTCAATTTTAGAAATTTTAATTTTTCATATTTTTCCATGAAAAGTGCCAATACCCCCCCCTTTGGGTTCTAGGTGAAAATCTCTTTCGACACGAATCAAACAAAAATGTTTCCATGGTGTGTATCGTTGTTCATTTTCATCAAATAAACAAAATAAAACCCAG